>NC_139156.1:22460326-22862812 GCF_964270905.1 Leucopleurus acutus
CTCCTTTGACTGAGGTATTTTCTCATGGACACCTAGCAAGTTAGAGCAGAGCAAAGACTTCTGCATCCAGATTAAATCCTCTTTTCTGTACCACATTGTTAGCCTCTGTTCTTTTATCTGTGATAACTTCCCTCATCCGCACCCTTGAAGAACACAGACAAGACCCTTGAAATGAATAAAAAAGGTACTAAGTCACAGGACAGTCTCTGAGGTAGGTAACTTTGAAGAAGCAGTCTAGTCATCAACTAGTAATTAAAAAAAAAAAGAAATTCTAGCCTTTATTTTCATTTTTCAAAGAATATTATTGGGCATGTGAATCGTAACCCTAGCAACCCTTCTTACCTGTCCCAATTTTTCTTACAGCCACTAGCAACTCTTTTACTTTTTCTTTATTCTCCATTCCTGCAGGTACCCAACACCCAGGGGTCTTTATTATGAAAATCAACTTAGATTGAAGCTTAAATCCAATCTCTGACCACATCTCTGTCCCTTCACTTGATTCTGCATTCCACAATATCTCGTTTAAAAGACAGTTTAGAGAAAGGGAGGAGAACACTTACACTTGAATAAATCTTGTCTGAGAATTATGTGTATTAGTAAGTCACCTAAGAATTCATAGGAGGAAGTAGATTCAATCTAATTCTGCAGTAAGTTAAACATGAGAAACAAGAGATAAAGAGAAGTTAAACATTAATATGAAATTTAGGGCCTGAATGCTATTTGAAAAAGAGGGTCTTGGCAAAGATAATGATTTCAGATTTAGATACCTTGCATACAAGAGGCAATAAAGACCCACTGAAGGCAGTGGTGGGGGGTACCAGCAGATGGTATAAGGAAATTGAAACATTATAAGAAGTAGACAAGAATATAAAATCCCAGACATCCAGTTCTCTTTAGTGCAGGAAAAAAAAAATGCTTCATCCATCACTAGGTCTGGAAGGTGTTTCTATGAACAAAAAGGTATGGTAGTAATGGTCATCCTATGTCAGAAGATGGCTTTGAGTTACGTTCAGTCTCTTTTTCTGAGGGAAGGGGGTGGCAAATGTAGTATATTTTAGAAAAATTCATTGATAATTATTTTAAAAGAATTTGGCATTTAAAGAGGCATGGTTCTCTTACTTTAAAATGAAAATAAGAAAACCTCACTTGGCTTCCCTGGTGGCGCAGTGGTTGAGGTTCCGCCTGCCGATGCAGGGGACACGGGTGCGTGCCCCGGTCTGGGAGGATCCCGCATGCCGCGGAGCGGCTGGGCCCGTGGGCCATGGCCGCTGAGCCTGCGCGTCCGGAGCCTGTGCTCTGCAGCGCGGGAGGCCACAGCAGTGAGAGGCCCGCATACTGTAAAAAAAAAAAAAAACTTAAAAGAAAACCTCACTTATGTGTATTCCTAATGCCCAGTGATGCCATGTAAATAAACTAAATGGAGTGTAAACCTTCTATATTTCAATTATTCTAAAGAAACCAGCAAATCGGGAGGTTTATTTATAGATTGTCTTTTGATAATGACTGATCATCCTTAGTTTTTAAGTTCAGGTTTAACCCATTTCTCAGCAGGGTCATCTACTTAGAAACTGCCCTAGTAATGCTGGTGAACAGAATTACTAAACTGTATTTCTGTTGGTGAACTTGGAGCCCCTAATACCAGAGCCTCAAGTCACAAGTTACTAGTGGATTTTCCTGTACTTAAGATCAGTGTACTGGTATGAATGTGACTTTTGGAGCTAGATCTGGGTCAATGTCCTGGATTTTCCTCTTACTGATTGTGTGGGCATGGACAAGTGTTAACCTTTCTTTCCTTGCTTTCCCACTCCTCTATTTTCTTTACCCTTTTTCTCCTTAAATCCAGCTGCATAAAATAAAATATACAGCAACATCACATGGTTAATGTATAGCTTAAAACCATGATCTATGGAAAATACTTAGTGCAGAGTCTGATGTGTACTAAGAACTCAGTAAATGCTAGCCAGGAATTCTAGCAGCAGTTAGAAATACTAGTACAGTACAATGGTACAAATGTTCCTGTATCTGGTTATTTAAGGTATCAGCTGATAAGCATGGCTTAATTGCAGTATCATCACGTATTAGTTAAGGTTCCAGAGAAACAGAACAAATAGGATAGATCCATAGATTTATTTTAAATGACTCGTGGTAATGGCAGCTGGCAAGTCTGAAATCCACAGAACAGACCAGCAGGCTGGAAATTCTCATGAGTAGATGTTACAATCTTGATTCATAAGGCAATCTGGAGGCACAATTCCTTCCTTCACTGGGAAGCTCAATCTCTTTTCTAAATGCTTTCGATTTATCAGATGAAGAGCACCCACATTATGGCATTATAATCTGCTGTACTCACAGTCTACCGATTTAAATATTCATCACATCTAAAAAATATTTTCACAGAGACTTTGAGACTGTGTTTGGCCAAACAACTGGGCACTATAGCCAAACGGACAGTCATTAATTTCTACTTGGCATCAGTGTAACTCCGCAGAATATGCAGTAGTCTGACTGTTAGGTTACTGACCTGTCCCTTTGATTCTTCTTTCTCTCTTAGTGTCCTGGTCAAGTCATTTATTTCTTTGAGACTCAGATTTATCCTGTAGGAGATATTGTCCTTCCAATTTCTCATATCCCTTTCTAGATGGCCAGTGGGACATCTCCATGTAGGAATGTTGGTAGATGGTCACTGTCTGTCTAAGAAATAAATGACAAATATATGACAGTCTTGAAGAAGCAAATGTGACCTTTTTTTTTTCGTTCTTCCAGATATAAAACTAGTGCAATTTGGCACCTAAGGAGGTTAGAAGTATTTACAAGTCACTGCCCACTTTAAGGGCATATCAGATGGCTGACTCATGCCTGACAACTCTGTTCTCTGGGACAGTTGAGCAAAAATAGACTTTAATTCATTCATATAAATAAATTAAGATAATTTAAATGGACAGTGTGCATCAGGACTTGAGACGTCCCCATTGTGAACTCAGAGGCATCAGGCAGGAGAAATCAAAAGTCTGCCCTTCCTACAGCAGCTGCTGATACATGAGGACTGAACTAGAGTTTGTTTTTTTTCACTAAAATTTAAAATATTGACCGTTTTCACACAAGCACATTATCCACAGGGTGAAAGCATGAAGAATAGCGCTTAAGTGTAGATAAAAGGAAAAGACAGAGAATAAAGATGACAAAATTGAAAGGAAGAACAAGGAAAAAGAGAAGAAAAGAGAAAGAAAAGGAGTAGAGAGAAATTTTTCTGGGCACATGATGCATGAAATCATCTTGTCATCAACTCGACAAAGGTATAGCTCCACATATGGTAAGAAACATTCAGAGGACTGGAGGGGCCACCCACTACTGCTTCATGGACCTCCAGACAGGGTGGAGATGGCTGGGAGACCCTCTGAGAAGGAGGGGGGTGTGTGTTTGGTATTTTGCTTTCTAAGAAACCAAGATGCTGAAATGAATTTAATTATAAGGCTAAGTGGAGGAACCATAGAATTAGAAAATGGCTAACTGAAGACAAAAGATACTCATATCTATGATCAAACTGGGAATAGAGCAATTCTCTAATATTAAGGAGATTGGAATAAATGTCATGAGCTAGCAGGAGGCAGAGGGGTAAAAATTCAGACAGGGAGCTCCAGAAAGCAGCAATCCTGCAGGGACTGGGCCCAAGCCAAAGGCAAAAGAGGCTAAGAGCAGAGAAAAGAGGACAGTCACACCCCTGACCAAACAAAACCGTCTTTAACTGCAGAAAAACCAGGTGACCTGAAGTATATTCTAATCCTCATCTTCCTTCTGCTATACTTAAGAGAAGCATTAATGTCTGGATTTCTTTAAGGAAGAGGGTTTGAAAAGATGGTGAAGCTAAAAGTCTCTGTGCTCACCATAACAAAGCCACAACATTCCTTTCTAAGAATAGGAATGGGATAGAAAGCACAGCATATTATACAGAGAATGGATAACATTCCCAACTGGCTCAACATAAACTGTACATAAACTGTAATAGATAGTGTTCTGGGGTATAAAGGTGAAGTGATGCCTGGTGATATATTGTAGAGTGCCTTGAATACCAGACTAAAAAGACAGGACTTTATCTAATGGAGAGTTTATTTCCAAAGCCTTTGGAAATTTTTAGCACTGACATGGCATCATCAGAACTCTCCCTTTAAAGCTGACCTTGGAGCAAGGTGAAAGATGGTATATTAGTTATCTATTGCTGCCTAAGACATGACCCCAAAACTTACCAGTTTAAAACAATGAACATTTTAAATTTTATTTATTTATTTATTTATTTTGTGGTACGCAGGCCTCTCACTGTTGTGGCCTCTCCCGTTGCGGAGCACAGGCTCCGGACGTGCAGGCCCAGCGGCCATGGCTCACAGGCCCAGCTGCTCTGCGGCATGTGGGATCTTCCCGGACCGGGGCACGAACCCGTGTCCCCTGCATCGGCAGGCGGACTCTCAACCACTGTGCCACCAGGGAAGCCCTGAACATTTTTTATCTCACAGTTTCCAAGGGGCAAGTATCCAGGAGTAAGTTAGCGAGATGATTCTGACTCAGGGTTCCGTAGCGGGTGGCGGTCAAGCCGTTGACCAGGACTGTAATCACAGGAGTGGGCTGGAGGACCCACAAAGATAGCTCGGTCTCATGGCACTCACAGAAATCCTTAGATTCTCAGCACATATTCGTCTCTACAGGGCTGCCTGACATCCTCATGGCATCGCGGCTGGCTTCCCCTGGAGTGAATGATCCAAAGGCAAGGGAGAGAGGAGGAAGCCTGGTGCTTTTAATGCCTTAGCTTCTGAAGGCTCACACTGTCACTTCTGCTCTATTCTAGTTATTAGAATTGGGTCAGCTAAGTCCAGCCTACACTCAAGGGGAGGGTAATTAGTCTCCACTTCTTGAAGGGAGAGATGGCAAAGAATTTAAGTAAAACCAACCTAGATTAGCATCTGAACGTTTTTGGGATTTTCTGCTTTTCACCTGGTACCTCCCATATCAATAGGTATTTGGGACAGCAAATTAGAAGTCTAGTACAATGGTGAAGAGGATCAACCAAACAAGCAGATTTTAGCTAAAGCAGTGTGATGAAAAGATGACTCTTAGGGGCAACATATGTGAGATACATTAGGAAGAAGTATTTTAGGAAGATGTGCTGTAAATTAGAAGTAAACAATAAGGAAGGAAAAACAAAGATTCTTTTAAAATTTCTTATTTATAAATTTCCTGTGATCATCAGACAGGGTAGAGAGAACTGTTCTAATGATGTCACTGGCAAACATAAGGAAGTCAGAGCAAGAGCTGAAGAAAGATGGAGAGATAATGAGTTTGCTTTTGGAAAGGATGAGTTTATGATACTATGGGGCCTACCACGTGCTAACACTAGCAGGCTGGTAAAATACTAACCCGGAACTGAACCATGAGTCTGGGAAGTAGGAGTTGGCATGGCCCTCGTCTGCACTGCACAGTATGATAAAGCAGACAGTGAATGGGTTGGCTGAGGGAGAAAGAGTGAAGAAGGCTCAGTTCCAACTCAGGAGAAATAGTGACATTGAGGGAAGGAGGGAAGAAACAGAACTGTTGAAACTGACCTAGAAGAGAGTTTGAAATCTCCTGGGACCCATGAGATAGCAGTATTGTGGGAGGAAAGGGAAGGTGGACTCCACTGACACTGTCAAATGCTGAGAGGTCAGGAAGAATGTGGATTGTGGGGATAACTATTTGGAAAGGATGCCATCTGTGACCTCTAATGGTAATAAGTGGGATGGAAAGTGAAGCAAAAATCACATGGTATGGCATTGAGTAGTGAGTAGAAAACTTCAGTGGTGTGCTGAAAAAGGTTTAAAACCTGGCTGTCTGGGGTGGGGAGTGATTTGTAGCATTGCTGCATTTCGTGGTGTAAATACTTTCATCATAGCCATTTACAAACTATCAGTGATTTAACGGTTGCCCCCAACATTCCTAAAAATTTAATAATTTGTTCTCATGAGTCTGTATGCGCTGGTTGCAGGACATCACTGGAGGGACTGAAAGATGAATAGGTGTATAAGGCATTTTTTGGAACATTTTTGGAAACAGGCATGGTAACTTAAACTTATGCTCCACAAATGTAGGAAGGGAAGACATCCTCTCAGAAAGCTTTCAGAAATCCTCATAGTATCCAGAGGCCAGAGGAAATCTTTGGCTTCACCCTTTGTGCCACATTCCGTGAGTGTTCCATGGGCACCTGGAGTGCACAGGGCCACCTGGAGTTCACTTTCCCTTCGTCTTCTCCCTCCTTCCTCATCCTCTAGGACCTCACAGCAGCTACATTTTCCCATTACAAATTTTTTGCCTTTAACACTCACATCTTCATGGATGAAGTACATAAAAATTATAAGCAAACTTCTTATTTTCTAACATCTGTCACTTCTTGTAGTAGAATTTTGGTATGTCGTGCTTAAAGCCATCTTCCACGCCAGGGATAAGCCGAGTGAGGAATAAAGGGACAAAGGAAGGGGGAGAATCAGGTCCTCCCATACTTAGCATATGTAAAATGAGACTTCAGAGTAAAATACTAGCTAACCACTACCTCCCTCTGCCAGAACCCTCGTATCTCTCACTATCATTGTGATTTTGGTCAGCAGTGCCCTTGATCCTGAGCTGCCACCCCTCCAGCGAAAAAAACCAACAAAGACAATACAAAGTCTCTCTTCTAATCTGTAAGCATTTCTTCTGTGCCAGAGGATAATGTGCTTACTGGAGAGTTTTGAAGAAACTCAGTGCCAACATTTATTCACAATGTATGTTCTTCCGAGCCTAAAGTTACCAGATTTGAAAGCTGTGTGATTTTAAAGCAAATTGATCAAGACCACAAATGTTAATAAGATGCATGACTACAGTCTGTATATTAACTATGATCTTGGAGGAAATACTCTTGGGAATCCTATACCAGTGTTTTGCATTTGAGCTTAGAATTCTCTTTTTTTTTTTTTTTTTTTTTTTTTTTTTTTGCGGTGTGCGGGCCTCTCACTGTTGCGGCCTCTCCTGTTGCGGAGCACAGGCTCCGGACGTGCAGGCTCAGCGGCCATGGCTCACGGGCCCAGCCGCTCCGCAGCATGTGGGATCTTCCCGGACCGGGGCACGAACCTGTGTCCCCCGCATCGGCAGGCGGACTCTCAACCACTGCGCCACCAGGGAAGCCCAAATTCTCATTTTTAAATGAAACTTTATTGTGATTATTAACCTGCAGAAATTTTAATTACCCTTTCAATGCTTGAAGGTTCGTAATGGAGAGGTGCCAGAAAAATCCCACTGCTAATTAAATCTAACTGAATATTTCCTTCACCTGACGATACAGAAGTACTTCTTGTTTGTCAAATCCCTTTCAGCCAAATAACCACTTAACTAATCTCAAATTGAATATCTTGTTTAAGATCCTTTCTCTCCAGGGAGCTGCTGTTGAATATTATAAAAGCATCATCCAGGGAAATATCTCTTAGCTTCCTGACTGGAGGAAAGGGAAAAAAAACATGTTTCCTTATATCACTGAGTAGATTAAAATCTGGGAAAATGAATAAGCTGACATTCTGAAACAAAAGCATTAGTAGAAGGTGGGAATGGCTTCTGTCACTGCAGGACAAATCCTAGTCCTGAGTTCACAAGAAAGACAAGAGGAATTGGATCTTTTCATCTTTGGATTAATGTGACTCTTCTTTCTGAGAAGGCTAAATTGTGGCTTCAGTAATCATGACTCTAAATCACCAAATAGTGACCTGGAGACCCTGTAGGCCATAGGAAGGGCAGAGTGACCTGGAGGTCAGCATATCACATGAGGGAAAAGAGAATCAGATCTGGCTCTGTCACTTGCCAGCTTTGTGACTTTCAATCATTCACTTAAATGCTTTGAACTCCAGTTCAAATGACATCTGAGACATGTCTGAAATAGTGCCTGCCTTTCTACCATTTAGGCCTATTGAATCGAAATAGTATCAATAAAAGCATATTCTAAAATTAGCTCATGTTATTCCTCTGCTCGTACCATGGAATGGTTGCTGTGTCATCCAGCTTAAAACCCCATGTGCCTTCAATGGTCTGCATCTGCCTTCGTGTTGCTGCTCTGGCCTCAGCTCCTGCTCCTCTCTCCTCTGCCCTTGCTGCCCCAGCCACGCTGGTCTCCCCTGTTCCTTAGAGAAATACTCTCCTAACCATAGCCCTCTGTACTCACCGCTTTCTCTTCTTGGAATGTTCTTCCCCTAGTTTTCTACAGGACTTGCCCTTTCACTTAAATCTCAATGGAGTCTTTTGAAGTTTTGACACTTCACTACTGCTAGCCCTTGCTGTGTCTCTGGTAAACATCTGTGATGATTAATTTTATGTGTTAATTTGGAGGGTGTTTTGGGAGGAGATTAACATTGAAATTGCTGAATTCTGAATAAGCAGATTACCCTCCATAATATGGGTGGGCCACTTCCAATAAGCTGAAGGCCTGAGTAGAATAAAAAGATTGATGAAAAGACAACCTACTGAATGGGAGAAAATATTTGCAAATGATATGACCAATAAGGGATTAATATCCAACATATATAAAGAGCTCATGCAACGCAACATCAAAAAACACAGAACCCAATTTAAAAATGGGCAGAAGAACTGAATAGATATTTTTCCAAAGAGGACATGCAGATAGCCAATAGGCACATGAAGAGATGCTCAACATCGCTAATCATCAGGGAAATGCAAATCAAAACGACAATGAGATATCACGTCCCACCTGTCAGAATGGCTATAATCGAAAAGAATACAAATAGCAAATGTTGGTGAGGATGTGGAGAAAAGGGAACCCTCCTACACTGTTGGTGGGAATGTAAATTGATGCTGCCACTGTGGAAAACAATATGGAGATTTCTCAGAAAACTAAAAGTAGAACTACCATATAACCCACCAAGTCCACTCCTGGGTAAATATCTGAAAAAAACCCCAAAAACACTAATTCAAAAAGATACACATACTCCAATGTTCATAGCAGCATTATTTACAATTGCTAAGATGTAGAAACCACCTAAGTGTCCATCAACAGATGAATGGATAAAGAATGGTATATATATATATATTTATATGTAAAATGGAAAACTACTCATCCATAAAAAAGAATAAAATTTTGCCATTTGCTGCAACATGGATGGACTTGGAGGGCACTATGCTAAGTGAAAAAAGTCAGACAGAGAAAGAAAAATACCATATGATATCACTTATATGTGGAATCTAAAAAATACAACAAACTAGTGAGTAAAACAAAAAAGAAGCAGACTCACAGATATAGAGAACAGACTAGTAGTTACCGGTTTGGGGTGGGGGACAATATGTGGGGGGAATGGGAGGTACAAACTATTGGGTATAAGATAAGGTCAAGGATGTATTATACAACACAGGGAATTTAGCCAATATTTTGTAATAACTATAAAAGTAAAGTAACCTTTAATAATTGTATAAACACACACACACACACACACACACACACACACACACACACACAAAGGCAAAAATACAATTAAGCAAGAGAGACTTCTCCAGCAGACTGCCTTTGGAGAGAAATTGCATCACCAACTTTCCTGGGTCTCCAAGCTGCCTTTGTTCAGACTGGAATTGAACCATCAGCTCTCCTTAGATCTCCAGCCAGCTGGCCCACACTTCAGATTTTACACTTCCAAGTTCAAGTCAAGGTGTTTTTAATCCAATGTAAAAACCTCTAAATCCCTGGCCACTATAGTAGCAACAGTAGAGTTTGCATTTTTGGTTCTGCAGACCTAGTTCTCTCAGACTGATGGCTAAACTATAACTTCATTCTTGGAGCCCCTACTATAGTCCAAATTCCTTTTTTTCCCCCAGTATCCCACTCAACAGAGCTCTGAAACAAGGTTGGATTTGATGTATTCATTGATGAGAAGATCTAGCAATGAAGCCAAAAGAATGAAAACATTGTTATAAGATCAGGAAGAGACCTCTATTTTTCAACTGCCTTTATTTCATGCATCTATTGTCATTTAAAAATTTTTTTGTGAAAAACATACAATGTTTACATCTTAACTATTTTTAAGGGTACAGTATAGCAGTATAACTGTTCTCAAAAACTTTTTCATCTTGCAAACTGAAACTCTATACACATTGAACAACAACTCCCCTTTTCCCCCTTCCCCCAGGCTCTGGAAACCACCATTCTACTTTCTTGTGTCTTTTCTTATAAGGGAACTAATCCCTAATCATATGAGAAATAATTGAGGGACCAGGAATGCTAAATTTAGAATAGAGTATGCCTAGGGGACTTGAGAGATGTTCTTATGCATCAAACATTTGACATGCATGTCTTCTGAATAGACTGCCTCAAATCTGATTTGGAAGCAGGTTGGATATGAATGATTTAAAAAAAATAAATAAATTCTGGATTATTCCTCCTCTCAGTGGCTGGCATACGAATCAGATATTGGAAAGTACAAGAAGAAAGAATTAAGGCCAACATAAGGTTTTTTGTAACAGAACTGTCTTATCATGGGATAAGATTCCTTTGGGAGGACAGAGTTCCACACTGCTACAGACGTTCAAATATAAGCTGTTAATAAAACAAAAGAATTTCATAAAAGGTCATCAGGCACCATACAAGGATTAACTGAAATGTCCCCTTTATTCTCTTCTAAGGATGAAATTTCTGTGTGGCTTTGGGAAAGATAAAGACTATAGGTTATTAGCTATCTGACATGACATAAATGCAAAATTCAGTGTTTTATATGAGATCTAGAAAGTTGAAAATTCAAACTGTCTCGTGAACATATTCAACCATAGTATACTTTACCAAAATTTAAAATACAGGGAATTCTCCGGCAGTCCTGTGGTTAGAACTCAGTGCTTTCACGCCAGGGCCCAGGTTCAACCCCTGGTCAGGAAACTAAGATCCTGCAAAGCCACGTGGCATGGCCAAAAAAAAAGGGTGGGGGGAGCTAAGGGGCTTTATTCCATTCCTGGCCATAACACAGTATAAAGAACCACCATAAACAACTATACAGCTAGGCAAAAATATTAACAGACTGTATTCATACATTGAACACTAGGAAATCCTGGAATGTGATACATGAGAGAAGGGAAATAAATGAAATAAGTGCTACAACTTCCTTGGCTAAATGCATAGGGACAGTTTTTGAACTATGGGTGCAGGGAAGGGCAAATAAACAGGGCCTAGTGATCTTGCTGAATGGAGGAGATAGAGACCAAAATTTAAGGAGACAGAGGCATCTGGAAGTGCATGTAGAACTCTGGAAAGAGAGCAATGTAGAGAAATTAAAATCTAGAAATCTGCATAAGTATGCTCTGGAGTTATTGCTGAGTAATAAGCAACCCTTATATAGGGTGAAACTACAAGGATGAACAAATAAGAATCACAGGTGAAGTAGACTCAAATCTCACAGTGGGTAAAGAGACATTCAAGCTTCAACCAGCCAGAATGGATACTTCATTTTGATGCCCCAGAGTAATGAGTGAATTCCCCCAAATTTCATACTGTAGAAGCAAGGCTGAACAATCCTAGAAAGAAGGCTATTCTAGCTCTGTACTCTCTTAAAAAAATGTTTAAATCACACCATGAAGGGATCATATGAATCCACCAATAATCTAACTGCCTGACAGAACAAAGCTCTTTAATGGAAGACAAGCCAATCTAGACACTCTTCAATGTAACATTCACAAAATCAAATTATAACTAGACATGCCAAAGACAGATAAATGCATTCCATAACTAGGAGAAAGATCAGTCACTAAAAACAGATCCATCAACAAAGAACTAAATAAATGGAGAGATATTCCATGTTCATGGATAAGAAGACTCATTGTTATCAAGATGTCAGTTCTTCTCAACTTGATCTATAGATTCAAAGCAATCCCAATAAAAATCTCATCAAGTTATTTAGTGGATACTGACAAAATTATTCTAAAGTTTGTATGTAGAGGCAAAAGACCCAAAATAGCCAACATAATATTGAAGGAGAAGGAAAAAGCTGGAGCACTGACACTACCTGACTTCAAGACTTACTGTAAAGCTATAATAATCAAGCCAGTGTGATATTGGTAAAAGAATTGGCAAATAGATCAATGGAACAGAATAGAGAGCTAAAAAGAACATTGCCTCAGTGACCTATGGAATAATACCAATGTACAAGATACATATAGTTTGTGTCATAGAAGAAAAAGGCAAGGGGCAGAAAACTATTTGAAGAAATAATGGCCAAATTTTTCCAAATATGATGAAAACTATAAATCCACGGATTATAGAAAACCACATCAAGGGACATCATAATTAAATGGATTAAAAAAAACAGGGACAAAGGAAAAATAATGTAAAAGGACGAGGAGATTAAAAGATATGAAATACTGAGGAACAAAGATTAGAATTACCACAGAGAAAAAGGACACATCAAATGCAAAACAAGAATAAGAATTATTGAAGACGTCTTATCATAAATTATGCAAGTCAGAAGATAATGGAGCCTAATTGTAAAGTAGTTGTGAGGAAAATCTGATAACCTAGAATTCTATATCCAGCAAAAAAAATTCTTCAAAAATTAAGGTGAGATGAAAAATTTTCAGACAACAAATGCTGAAAGAATTTTATGCCAGCAGATTAATACTATGGGGAATGTTTAAAAAGTTCTTCAAGTTAACACAGAGGGACAGCTAGATTTACATAAATAAACGAAGATCATCACGAATGATAAATTTTCCCACAATTTTAAGTGTCTTTAAAAGAAACTTAACTGTTTAAAACAATATCAATTTATTATGGGGTTTATTAATACATAGAGAATAATATACAACAGAAATAGCATGAAGGACAAATGAAAGGAGGAAAATGAAAGAACACTATTGTCAGGCTTATACATTTTTACATTGAGGAGGCATATTGCAAACACTAAGCAACCGCTAAACCCATGGATGAGATCAAATAGAATAAATTAATCCAATAAAATTCAAGTTAAAAGGGGGAAAAAAGCAAACACAGATATGGTAAATAGGAAAAAACAAAACTGTAGCTTTAAACCTATTCATATTTGAAGATCATGAATTTCAATGATGTAGATATCCCAGTTAAAAGTCAGAGATTTTTCCAGACTGGAAGAAAGGCAATACCAACTGTATATTGTCTACAAGAAAACCATTTAAAATAGAAATACACAGATAAGTTTTCATAGGGAGAGGAACCTGGTGTGATTGATACATTTTTGATCCTGATTGTGATGTTAGTTTCACAGGTATATACCTTGTGAAAGTATAAATGGGTGCAAGTACAAAATGGGTGCATTTCATTGCATGTAATTTATGTTACATTATGTATATTACATAATAATATATATGATATATTTCATTAAATTTTAAATAGTAAAGTTGATTTTTAAAAATCAAAACAAAACAAAATCCAGATTTAAAAAAAAAGTTATGTTCAAAGATATTCTGCTTCCATGCAGCCAAAGCTCATCCAAGTCTTTGCAGTAAAATTTGGGTCATACGGCTTAGTGGTCTCTAGTACTTTAAAGAATAAGATTTTTCTGTTTCCTCTCTGATCCTAGAGAAAGAGTACTGACTTTTCCCAGGCTTAAAGCTAAATTGAACTGAACCATCTATTCCCCCTTTGCTCTGCTGACGGCATAGAGTTCCCATTTACATAGGGCTAGTTATGACATGGGCTGATGGAGCCTGATCAAGCTACTCACCTGCCTGTCCAGGACTTTGGTCTCCCTCCAAGGTCAGTACAATTAGCAGGGTAAATGGCTAGAGTTCAGGAGCTCCTAGAGACCTAGAGAGCCAGAGTACCCGAAGCATGATACCCAAGTATAAGGTCAGGCCTTGATCCTTTCCACTGAAGCTTTAACTCTGAACAAGATCTGTACCAGTAAGCCAAGCCTTTTCCACCGTGAAAAATCGACGTGAAAGTGATGCAGTTAATGAAATGAAGTCAATATCGTGTGGTTTAGAAAGTCCATCACAGCCCAGTTTTGGTCCAAGACTTGTTTGCAACACTGTTGTTAACTTTCAGTCTCTCTCTCCCAAAGGGAAAAGAACTTCCACTGAGCTAAATTCTCTTAATATTCTAAAACCATTCATTGATAACATTGCTCTGTGTTGGTATATCGCCTTTGCGATTGTAAAGTATTTTCTTTCCAATTAACTAATGTACACTAGTTATGTTGCCGAAATCTGGCCTCGGTACATCAGCGCCGGATTAAATCTGGGAGATAGAGTTTGGGGTGAAGTAGAAAGAAAGAGCTTTATTGCTTTGCTAGGCAAACAGGGCCACAGCAGGCTAATGCCCTCAAGACTGTGTGTCTGGCCCTGGAGGGGGTAGCAAGGAGTCTTACAGTGTTCAAGGAGCAGGGTGTGGTCATGGACATTCTTCTGACTGGGTGGTAGGGTAATCAGGAGTCAGCATCATCAACCTTCTGGTTCCAACCAGTCTGGAGTCTACGTGCTGGTGAGCAGCATACAGTTACCTTCTTCCACCTGGTGGGGATTTCAGTATCTGCAAAACAGCTCAAAGGACATGGCTCAGAATATTATCTATAGTCCTTGAGGAAGAATGAAAGGTCCTTGACTTTGTTTAATGGCTAAATTATTATTATTTCGTCTTGCTTGACTCTTTTCCTTTCTTTCTGCATTTTCTCACTTCTCTGATTAAATTTATTCTTTGACTAAAGTTTTTCTACACACAAAAGGCAGGTGGAAGACATGGGTGGGAGCCTATCCTGGGAAGGGTCCTGCTCCGTTACAGTTGTCTCATGTATTAATGTATTTCCCAGCTGGATTTTAAGTTCCCGGAGGCCCCTTGCAAGTCTGAATTCTGCAGCATATCCCCCAGCAGAGCTCCATTCGGTCTTAGAAGCATAATAGGCAAAAACTGTCTCATCAAGAACTTAGCTTTTTCATACTAGTTCTCTGACCTTTAATATCACTGATGGTGAATATTCTATAGCAGTTTTCCGAGGTGTAGTATACAGTGTATTTACCAATGATAAATGCACAGTATCAGATGTTACATAGATCACTTTTTAAAACCTTCATAGTTCTGTATTTATTTTAGTAGGCATTATAATATATATAAGCAGAACATAAATCTTATATTTTCACAGGTGATATTTGTAAAGACAAGGCTTGAGATGGATACTGGGTTGAAAATAGAGGTGTAAGTAAAATTTTTAATTACTATATGGGGAATACAGATATAGCAAAAGTCATCAAGGTGATATGGAAATGCTTGGATTTTGTGGGTGGGAGAAACTACTTTCAGACACACACTGGGCTGATTTATTACCCTGACTTAAGCACTCTGATTTTTAGTGTTATATTACTTAGCCATCCTCTGTCCCTCCATCCACCCCTCCCCCTTACAAACACAAACAACCCCCAGCGCATTGGCTACGACCACAGACACGCACACACATACATTTCTAATGGTAGATCTTCCAGTTAGCCAGTGTTTTAATGACTGAAACGATGTACACCTGAACCTAATGGGCTCCACTCCTGGAGCCCAGATCTCGCAGCTGATCCCCTGACCTCTTCTAGGTACCAAACTCTGTGGCTTATCAAGAGGAGGCCCCAGGAAATGGGTTTCAGGGTGTTTGGGGTGATTTATGAGCTTACAAACTAGGTCATGAGTAGGAAATAAGTGCAATTTATCAGCTCTTTGGAGTCAATGGCAGAGCTGGAGGAAGAGCGGGCTCCGAGGCCTATTAAGGAAATAGCTCTCACCTACCTAGGAGGGACGGGGATGGCAGCTCACCTATGGCCAGAAGCGGGGGGCTTCATCTTATTTCGCACCAAGTACTCCTCTTGCCAGGTAATGTTTCAGTTCCAGTTGGAAATCTTAACAGAAAAAGAACATGTCAAAATTAATGTTGAGAATTGATGTTCTGAATAAAAAATTGTACCAAATTAGCATTTCAGATTTAGTTTGATGCGTAGCACGCTGCCCAGGAACTTGGACCATTTGCAGGTTGTTGGGAAATAGTTCCAAGTGGCAAACAGCTTCCTTCGCCACCCTCTCCTCCTCTCCTCCCCCCTCCCCTCTACCATCTCCTCTGGGAGGTATGGGTCCTGATCTGTGTGTGGGTTGGAGGAGGTGGGGATGATGATAGATACCAAAAGGGCCTGGGGTGACTGTAGGAAATTGTTCGATTGTTTGTAATTTGCATGTCACATGAAGGATTCTTGGGTCCCAGATTTTAAACAATAGGAACTGCTTAAACTCGGATCCCTATGTTTGAATTCACATTCCTTGGGACAGAAACAATTTTAAAAAAATCAGCCTGTCTTCATAACCTCCTCTATCCAAGAACATGTAAGAACAACATGGCACAGTGTGTCTCTCAGTTAAAATTTTTTTTTAACTCTTTAAACTTTAAAAAAAAAATCAAGAAATAAGTTAACTTTTGCTTTTCGTTTATGTTGAGCACTATTCTGAAATCGGCTGATTTGTGTCACTTCTTTTCCTCTGTCCCCCACATTCTGACGCCAAATCAAATGTTTGTTTGATGTCAAATCTGGACTGAATTGTATAAACTTGATCCATCAAAATGAGGCTTTTATTTTTCTACAGTGGGTGTCAAAATACTTCTATTTTTAACCATCCCCTTCTTCATGCAGAACTGGTTCATTTTGCTATGCACTATTATATGTATTGTTCATTTTCTATTCACATAAGTGTACATTTTGGAAGAATCTGAGGGGGCATCGGTCTACCCCCTTTTGTCTGAGGTTCACAGAGAAGTCTTTTCCCCAAGTTCACATACACAGTGACTGTTAGGAATTCTGGTTCTTCCTGGTTTCGCTCTCAGGCCGGGCTATTTTCCATGACACTCCTATCTCCTATAGCAGGGGTGGGGTCTGCATTCCAGAGAAGACTCTGGTTTGTTCCCTCTAGAAAGAATTTCTTGAGTGTTTGGTGAGTGCACTTGGCTTCAGAGCTACTCTTGAAATTTTAATGCGTTTTCTTGTCAATCAACCAAATTTCCAGACTCCTGTTCTGCTTCTGTGCCCTGAGCCTAACTGCCTTCAGCACTGCCAGTGTGAGATTGTCCCGTCTTAATGGGCCACAGTGGAGTGAGAGCTGAATCCTGGCTGCCTAGTGCATGCAGCAGAATATAAAAAGGGAAGGAGCTGTCCACAGGCTGGGAGATAATGCAAATATCAGACTCTCGTGGGGGAAGAAGTTCTAACAAGTGAAATATTCAGAGGAAGCTTAGCCAGAGGCCACACCCCAGGAGCCAAGTAAGTCACCTATTTATTCATTTATTTTTCCAACACATATTATTGACCACCTTTTTATGAATGCACTCTACTAGATGCTATGGAGAATGTAAAAATAAGTAGCCCCTATATTCTTATCCTATAATTTGAATTAGAAAGCCTCACCTAAGAAATTCCAGAAGAGGAGCTGTCACAAATAGAAAAAGTTAATGCTAAGAACCAAATGAGAGGCCCAGGTAAAAAATGTTGTATGATTTCCACATCGTGAAAGAGTTTATTAGGACTTTGGTTATGACAAGTTGCAACACTAATTGACATTTCTTGTTCACTTTATTGTGTGTCAAGCACGTGTATGTGCTTATTTAAATCCTTACAGTGGACTCTATATTGCCCCTTTTAAGGATGAGGGTACTAAGCCTTGGTAAGTTTTTACTAACCAGCCCAAACTCACACAACTGTGAATTATTGGAGCCAGGCGTCAACTCCAGGGATTTTAGTGAACAGCCAAACTCTGATAAAGGAAGGCTGCATGGAAGGCGTAACAGTGAAACAAAGATTGTTTGAGATTTGAGTCGACGAGGATGAGAGAGAAGGGCAAATCACTGAAGGGAGTAAGAAGGGGCAGAGAACTCCATGGTTGAGGAAGCTTGGGATTTATGCCCAGATCACATCTATTGGGATCATATAATTGTCATGCTGATCGTATACTGCAGCAGGGCCCAACAGGGTGGTTGTTTGGAATAGTATGAACTGGACTGGATGCACGGAAATAGCTTGTGTCCCACATCAAGACAGATGACTTACAGAGTTACTCTCTATTGCTATTTCAATTAGAACAAAAGAGAGCCAAGCCTGTTGAATCGTTATGTTATTTGTTTTTTATTCCTCTGCCCTGGGTTCTGGGTAATATCACTGATCAGACCCTCTCCGCCTAAGGAAAATCAGCGTGAAAAGAAAAAAAGGAAAAAAATTAGATCTTTCCTCCAAAAAGATACTCTTCATCAAAAAGCAACACAAAGCAAATCAGTGTTGCAGGTTTCTAAGAGTGATTCTTGCGCTGTACAGTGGAAGACAGAGAGGAAGTGAGTCACATAGCTGAAAATAGAGAAAATATCATCTTACAAGTGAATAGTGCTCTCTTCTTTTTCTAAGTGGTGTTGGAGATGTTTTATTTTAAAATTTGATCTAGTAATCTAGCCCCCTCTACAAAGATGAGGAATCTGGGTCAAGAGAGTCAAAGATTTTGCCAAGGCGATGAGGATGTTAGTGTCAAAAATAAGCTGGACTAGGGGTTTTCTGGATTCTGCCTGATCCAACTAGATGGTGTGGGCTCTTGCTGTTAATTTTCTTCCCTTTACATTATTGGGTGTCTCTTATCTTAAAGAAAAAGAAGTTTTCTTCAAAATTACCACTTCCATTCTTTACAATCAAAATGTATATTTGTTAAGTATTTCTATCTTCTTACGTTAGGAGTTTCTTGAGCATTGGGATCATGTCTTAACCATCTTAATATTTTTCACAGCCTCCAGCACACACCAGGGTCCTATGCAAGGATGTGTCCTGCTTTAGGAGTTGAATGAATAACTAAATGTTATGTGTGCCACTGAAGCAGAGAGGTAGCGGGATATAGTCAATCATATTTAGGGTTGAAAGGCATACAGACCTAAGTCTGTTATTTACCATTTATAGAATTTAGGGCAAATGGCTTCACTTTTTGAATTTTTAGAATTTTTTAAAAATTTGTAAAATGGAGGTACTAAAAGAACTTAATCTCACAAGATTCTCTGAGAATTGAAATGGATTAATGCATGTGAAATACTTAGCACCATTTGTGGCATCGGTAGGTTTTTAATTAATTGATATTATTATCTAACCCTTCTTATGTTTAAGAAAATAAGAGTCAAAAAGTCTTGTATTGCCCTAGTTGGTTACTAACAAGTTTGAATATTTAATGTTTCCATTGAGTCAAAAGCCTACTTCCCTTGAACACAGCCAGTTGAATTCAGCAAAATAGCTAAAAGGTGAGTGTTAACTTATACAAAAATGCACTGTGTTCATTAAATACACAACCTTGAGTTTTCTGTAGTGTGTATGAGGTCATTTAATGATTGATTGTCCCGTTATTAATGAAGGAGAGATGATTCTTGTAACTTTGCGTCCTTTTCCCCTGATAGCTCAGCTTCAAGGGGATGGGAGGTCGGGATGGTGATACTGAAATGATGACACCTACCAACTTCTCTCTTTGTAGCTCCGAGTGTCTGTTTTGTGTTCAGATCACTGAGAAGAAGGCCTCGCTGCCCTTCAGAATGACATATACATTGCTAGTAATTACTTTCCTAAAAAGTCTGAGTGTAGAAGAGGGTGGCAGGTTATTGGAAAAGTGTATCTGCAATTTGAAGCATGAATAATTAATTTTGTCTTGGGATTAAGTTCAGTCTGTGTTTATGATCTGTTGAAAAAAAACTCTAATGGGTTCTAAATAAATTCAGTATCGATTTAAACTATTAGAGGAAGTTAAATCAAAATAATTAGGATATTAAAATACTTTATGCATTTCCTTATTTAGGCTCTGGATCTTTTCCGAGGAACAATAGTAGCATGAATATACTTGGATATTTGTTTCTCTTAGAATGGGACTGTTTGCTCATGTAAGGTTGATTGAGAACTTACCCGAGACAGAAAGCGAGATGGATGTGTTGACATTGTTTTCTCCCTGTTGCAACTACGAATTCATGCCCTAATCTCACACACACACACACACACACACACACACACACACAAAACAAAACAAAACAAAGCAATAACAACAAGAAACTAACATGAAGTTTCCAGAAGGGCCAAAGTATCTCAAATAATTCAGCAGGGTCAGTTTTTAAAATGATTCACCACTAATGCCTCATAGCAGAATTATGACAAAGACATCAAAGACAAGAGCCATAAAAAATCTCCTTTCCTTGCTTCATTTATAAATATATATCATAGGAGATGGGGCTATTTCAGAATGAGACCATTGAAGGAAAGATATAGTTTAGCAAAAGGGAAGGAGATTATAAATGGCATGAGTGTGAGCTGAGAATTCCTGGACCGCTACTGAGACTGAATTATAATTCTCTCACCACTGCAAAAGTGACACAAGCTCAGTGCAATGTATTGCGAGCACAGCACTGCTGTTAGGTGGCCATGGTAACTTCAAAACTTCTTATCAGGAAGTGTTAACTTCTCACATAGAGTGTTCATGCCTAATGATTACCACTAAGTAGATAGAGGTAGTTCTTTTTCTTATGTTTAAAAAATTATTATTTTTAAAATATAAAGGCAATTTCAAGTCTGACGTGAAGCTATTATGACCCAATAAACAATACTTAACAGAAATAAACCAAGACTGTGAGGCAAGTTTCTCTTTCATTTTGGCTCTTAAATCTCCTTGCTAACTCATCTCTTAAAGTAAGCATGTTTTATGTATACGGAGTGTTCAGCACAGTGCACGGCAGAGAAAATGGCTCTGTGCGTTTGGCTATGGTAAGAATGTTGCTTGTTATTATTTCTGTCAGCAGCAGCAGCAGACCTCCTTCCAGGCTGCATTGGAAAACCCATACTGTAAATTTATCTTGGTCATTAACCTTTCCCAAGATGGTTCTGGATTCATGAAGTCTGACAGGGCAGCATTTAGACAATACCCTGTGGAAGGCCATTGAATTTCAGCACCAATCACTGTGACTCTATTGATTTGCTGCCAAAGCCTTTAATCTGCTGTGTTAAATCACAACTGTAAAAATTGTCAACCCAAATTTTCCCCGTCAAATATAAAGCATTACAACACAAATTACATTTTTAAAACACACATTTCTTATTCTTTCTTATTTCTTTTTTTACTTTGTTATTTTCCCTGGGGGGTGGGAAAAGTGTTTCAAGAGGGACCTGTCTTTAAAGTTATTTTAATCCTTATTCTATCTAATCCTGTCCTGGACTCATTTAAATCTGCTTGATTTTTAAGTCATGATTATTCCTCCAGATACCTATTCATGACATCCTTCCAAGGAATTGTTCATTAATATCTAATTTTTACCTTCTAATGCTGGCTTTTTAACTAATGAAATCTGTAGTAATTATAAATATCCATCTTATAAAACCTCAGAATTATTGGCATTTATATATAAAGTCAAGCAATGAGAGAATGATATTAACATTGAAGTTAGCTCTTTCCTTTTCATTTCAATGAAGTGAAGTTAGCACATATATAGTTATGCATATTTAAATAAAAGAATCTCGTTTACCTCCTTTCAATATTTTTATGCTGTCATTAGACTCTTGAATGGCACCCAGGGGAGACCACATCTAATTTAAACTTCATGATGGGAAAGATCAGGAAACTTCAGATTCAATATTTAGCTTGATGATCTGAAAAGACTGGGGCAAGTTTCTGTGATATTGGGCTCTGATCTACCCAGGGTGCCCTGGAGTGATAGCTTTCCCTCATCTTTTATGAATTATCAGATGAAATTTTATCAAAAAGCCAAGTCTTTTTGAAAAGTTGGAACACTTCCCTAGCTCATGAGTTTAAGCTTTGCATAAGCAGAATAAGCTCTAAATTCCCTTGGCACTAACCATGTAGGGACAACAGTGTGCCTCCTGATGTGACAGCAGTAAATCTGCAGAGAGCTCAGTGCTGATCTGTGTCCGTGCTGTACAGTTCAAAGTAAAGATCAGGTGATAGATGTGGAAGGTCCACGAAATATGAGTTCCATTGCAGCTGGCTGGCTCTTGGAGAGGAAAATGGATATATTAGGGTGTAGTGGAAAGAGGACAGAGTTTGCCCAAGGGTACAGGGTTAGAAAGTGGCAAAGCCATGATTCAAATCCAGATTTGTTGGATGCCAAATTTATGTAATGTATCTGATACTCCATTTCATTATCTGCAAAATGAGAATAATAAAGTCTACTTCAATAGTACTGATCCAAAGGTTAGATAAACGTTATCCCCCATTTATTGAATGCTTTCGAAATACCAGTTTACTGTTTTCATTTTATACCAATTGTGCCCTGGGGACTAGAATGGAGAATTAGCTACTGTTCTTCAGTGATTGAATAGAGTCCGTTGCCCCCTAGAACAAAGCATGAAATGAAGCCCATTGCTCACAAGCAGATAGGCTTCAGTTTCTTTCCCTTAGGCTGGTGCTTCAGACTAATGCAAATATATACTTCCTATATATTCCTTGGAGATAATTGAATGGGAAATAAAAACTTCTGGGCTCTGCACTGAACTTCTGCTTTGGGAGAGCAATTGAACTGACATCAACATCAAAGGATACTTTCGATAAAAATACTTTTTATTCTTCTAGCATAAAATGAGAGAAGACTTATCTAGATTACTTCCTCATTTCCACACCAGACTTAATTTCAAATACCTTGACTAAATCTGATAGTTTTCTATCCAATATTTCATGAGAGGTTATACTGACTAACCTCCTTGACTCTCACCTCATGAAGTCCTTAGTCTTTGCAGGTTGAGCAAATCCTTCATATTGTTTTGCTTATTTATTCCTGTATTAGCTTTAATGGAAAAAAATGAATTATTTTCTTAGGTCCTTCTATACAAGTTGTCATAGTAATAGTAAGTCAGAATCTATTGTTTCAGGGCCACCAACTCATATGATTTTTGAGGCTCAGTGTTACCTATTCATCATTTCTTTATGCAGAGTTCACAGCAAACTCTGTGTGTGTGTGTATATATATATATATATACATATATACACACAAAAGTATGCCTGTATAGTATATATATAGTCATTAACTTAACATATATTTAGTATTAATTCGTGTACATTCAGAAATCTGCAGAGCAAAAATAATAAAGAAATAATTTGTTCTTTTTCTTGTTCTCCAGTCTCTTAGAGATGATTCAGGAAGACATGATTAACAAGAAAAGCTAAGTTACTAGAGAATAAAAAAAAATTACAGATGTAAAAAGTACAATGTAGTATTAAAAACAATAGTTTTTGCTTAATAAATGATCACTATGTGCCACGCACTATGCATGTATTACCACATAGAAAAATCACATATGATTTTCACCAAATTCAACAAGATAGATATAATGAGTCTCTTTCTAAAGGGAAGAAATAGAGATTGTGAACGATCACATGGCTTGTTAAGACCACTTGCAAAGTTTATGGTAGAGGTAAGGCTGGAACCAGATGAAGCCCCAGGTCTATCCACAGTTCTAGGTCATCTTCTACACACAGAGAAAGTCAAACCAAAAGCCAAGGGGAAATCAGTATGGAATGAGATTAGATAGAAGAAATATGTATTCTTTCCTTATATCAATCTATGAGCCTGTTCTAGGGTGCAAGCTCCTATAATGCTATATCTCTTTGAAAAATAAGTTTTTAATGACTTTTTATACTTATAGTAAAATGATGCATTTTTCATAAATATTAAGGTCCTTGGAGATCTACGGATTAGGAACATGAATTCATTTACTGGGTAAAGTGAGAATACATGTGCAGTTAGGGGACACATAAAGCTGAAAGGCCATTGAACTCATAAGATTTAACCCGTTGTTTTACAATCAACTGAAATTTAGCACTGTGTTCAGTTCTGTGGACACGTTTTAAGTTGAAAAACTAGAATGTATTTAAACAAACAAACACATGATGCTTAACATTCTGGAGAAACATTATAGTGTTTCTATTTATTCTATTCATTCACCCATTTCTTGCACACACATTTATTCTATGACTGTGTTAGAGGTATGTGGCTATATTGTAAAACAAAACAGCAGGGAGCTTACTGTCTGCTCAGTACTAAAAAAGCCCTAAGCATTCAGTCAAAAGACTTGGGTTCTCTGCATTGTTAATTATTTGTTTACTTGTTGATCTTTCCATTAGAATATAATAATTTTAGAAGTTGGACCTTCATTTTACTAAATATTTGCATCCCTGGCAGCTGGTAACTTTGTGTCTCAGCCCAGAGTAATTTATCAGTGAATGAACGAGAAATCAATGAGAGATCAATCGTTTGAAAAGACTTCACAGAGGACCTGAGTCTAAGTATTGAAGGCTGAATGGTATTTGGAAAGACAGAAGGGAGCAAAGAGTATCTGTAGCATGGAGAACTGGATGACATAAATCACAGAGATAGGAATGATTGTTGAATGGTTATGGATCAGTAAGGCATGAGCACCAAAGCAAGGAAAGGATAAAGTCATGGGAAAGAGAATGATGGACAATGAGGCTCATGGGCCACAGATCATGGGAATCCTTGAAAGTCAGGATAAGAAGTTGAAATTCACAGGTATTGCAGTAGGGAATGAAGAGCTTTGGGCAGCGGAGAGAGATGGTGGAGACAACGACCAACCATGAGAGTTGGACAGAGTCACAGAATGAACAGGAAAACCGACTGGACAGATCCCATGAGACTGGTTCAGCAACAGAGCAGTGACACGACTTCCAGTAATCTGCTTCCGCTATCCATGGTCCATCCTACAAAGACTAGTGAGTGTGATGAAAGTAGATATTTGCAACTCTATTGCATTCTCAAAAATGGAGGATCCATTCATTCATTTATTCAATTTCTTGAATAAATGTGAAATTTGTGAAATTGAATAAATGTATTCAAGAAATTGAAATTTCACATTTCTCGAACCTCTGTCATGTGTCAGAGGATATGCAATTTCTGGGGATTCAAAAGTTCAGAAACTGACTAGGGATATGGAGCTGAAGCACTCTGCCTCAAAAAAGGTTCAACTCAAATCTCTAATTAATTTTATCTATGAAACATTTGAACAAAGGACACTTCCTTTTATGACGTCTTACAATTGATTATGCCTTTTAACCATGGCACCAAACTCAGTTGTGTTATACTGTCATGGCACAATTTTGGGGGTTCTGTCTGATGGCATTGTAGACATGGATGTTTACTAAAGCCATAAAAAACGGAGCCCGTATCATCCTAGACATTCAATTTTCTGAGAAAAATGACACAACTTCTGTTGTAATTGCATATTAAAAACTGCAGAAATAGGGCTGAGCAGAGAAGCTTAAAATATGCATCATTTTGCTACTGCTGTTGGTTTCACTCTGCTAATGACATGAAATTATATCCCAAAGGTCAGTATTAATCACTAGGTTGATTTCTTTTGGAGGAGGCAGACTGCTATAGTATACATTAAAGATATTCAAGGAAAAAGAAAGTAAGCCTAGAGTCATGAGCACACAAGCAAGAGAAGAACAAATACATCTGAGGTATTTTGTTGGCCTTTTGACTCCGTGCTTCTAGGGATGCCGTTGCCTAGGTTTGCAAGTGTAAACGTAACAGGAAAAGCTGACTATTTAAGGAATAAATCATAAGATGTAGGGTATCTATGGCATGCTGTTGTGGACATATAAAATTAACAAGACTATCCCAGTTAGGAGTAAACAAGGGATGACAATAACTGTGATAGAATTTTGCAGTGGTTATTGTTGTTTGTTGTGTTCACCTACGACAACTCCACTTTCCGCTAACTCTTCCTGATTTTGATGAGGTCACAAGTAAATTATATTTGCCTTAATTTGTGCCTTTTCTATTTTTTTCCTATACAGTTTATATATTACGTATAAAATCAGGAAAAATATTATAAAAATGTCATTCAATTTAAATAGTTGTCAGAGTCTCAGGGGGCATCCTACATGCTCCTGAATTCATGCATATGTTTTTGTTTGTTTGTTCTGTTTTTGTTTCTACTCTGTTTCAGCTGAGGCCACCAAACACTTGTTGATAGGCTCTGTCCTCTCCTTTCTTTGGTCCATGTGTTTGCTCACACTAACTTCCATAGTCCACCTTCTCCAATGCTTAAGACGAGGAGAGATGATATTTTACCTCGCTACTTGTGGTTTATTCCGTTACCCAGGTTACAGAGTAGAACTACCTCATTTCCTCAATGCTTTCACAAAGTTCAGTAACACAGCTCTTTGATTTTTTACTGATTTTAAGAATTCTAACCAATCTACTCGGCTGTCAGATATAAATTCATGAAGACTGGGCTATAAACTGTAAGTGATCAATATTTTTCTCTACTCAAGATGTCTCTTCCTCTTTAGTATCATTCTATTTTTCTTGGACCAACCTAGTTCTCCTCAGCTCTCTTTTCTCTTGAGATAAGTTATTTCTCAAAAGGCTTCTGGAGGACCTGCTTCACCTATCTTCAGACATGATCAGATAAGTCTGAAACCTTGAAAAGATGTAATTTAGCTTCCAACTTGGAAGCACCCACTGTTAGAGGTGCACTATTATTAGTTCATGTATTTTACATTCAAAATGTTTTTTCACTGTGTACAAGTATCCGCATATAGAATAAATTTCCATTGCAATATTGTCACAGAGGCCCTGAATAACACTTTTTAACATAGTATGCATTTAATGAGTAATTTGAAACAGAATGAAGATCAAATTTGGATCAGTGTTATTTTCTATTTTAATATTTTAATAATTTAAATATTTAATGATGACTGTTTTTATGACTTGAGTCTAATTATCTTGGTATATACTTCCATTGAGGAAACTAGAGTCAATATCTTATTACCTAAACAGGGAATAGAGAGAACACAGAGGGATATAACCAGAGACCTTTCATTGCTGAAAGACTTGAGTCTGGACTGTGAGAGAAGTTTGTATCTATAATATCCTAATATAGTGTTGAATCTCAAAATAGGTGTATCAGCCATTCCATAGTAGGTCAAACCCCAAACTCCCTAATTGATAGAATTATTTGCTTTGGCATCACATAGCTGCAATGTTCATATTAAAATAGTCCACATATTCTTGAATATTTGCAACTTCAAAATTGTGAAACTTTGTATCCCTTTAAAATGATTTTAATTTGAAAATTGAGAGTGAGGTTAAAGGCACAATTTGTTAGATGCCGTAGCTAGCACTCAATGACCCACAGCGTAGGCCTGATTTATTATGCAAATACAGAGCCGGAATAATATATTCTGTTTAATCATGCAAGATTTTTTTTTTGTTTGATGGAGTGTCCAGGCACATAAATGAATATTCTATGAATCCAAAATCTACTTCAAAAAGGGAGGTATTTATATGGGGTTGTAAGAACAAGGTGCCAGAACTGTGATTTACAGAATATGCTTGGCCGATGGTAGAAAACAGTTTGTCTTTAAACAACTGAATTTTATAATGAGAAAATTACCAGAAGCTTTTAGCTACTCAGGTTATTTAAGTGAAAGATGAATTCATCCGTTATAAGCTGTATAAAATCCATTGATTACTTGACTTGATTACTTAAACCTCAGGGCCTGAGAATCTGGTCTGACTGATATATCCTCCCTTCACCCAGAATTTGTTACTGAAGAATGATTTTCTGATACTGCAGCATTTCAGGTAAGCACTGTTCTCTGAACAAGCATGAGGAGATAATTCACAGAGGCAAATGAGAGTCTATTTAGAGGCCAGCAGCGTTTCTTTTTTTTTTTTTTTTTTGCGGTACGCGGGCGTCTCACTGTTGTGGCCTCTCCCGTTGTGGAGCACAGGCTCCAGACGTGCAGGCTCAGCAGCCATGGCTCACAGGCCTAGCCGCTCCGCGGCATGTGGGATCTTGCCGGACCGGGGCACGAACCCGTGTCCCCTGCATCGGCAGGCGGACTCCCAACCACTGTACCACCAGGGAAGCCCCAGCAGCGTTTCTTGACAGCTATTAACTATTCCCACACCAGTCCCGCACCAGTCACATCTCAAGTCTAAAACCTGAACTCAGCGGGAGAACCATGACAAATTTTGCTTCTATCATTTTTCTCGGGGTCCAAATACCTTTCAGCAAAACTATTTTTTTAACGTAAGGACTAATACACATATCAGAGAAGAGCAATTGGGAAAATGATGAATATGTGAATCATCGCTAGGATTTTGTTGATGTGGCTTGCTTGCAGAGATGAAAACAAATATTGTAAAATTAATGTATTCCTTTCTGTTAACCTTTAAGGTAAGCAGTATCAGTATTTTATAGATGAGAAATCTTCTGAGATGTTAAGTAACTTTTCCAGTGACATTCAACTGAGAAATAGCAAGGTTAGGATTTCAACTGGATTCTCTTTCCTTTTTACCTGTTCTTAAGGGAAGGAGCATCAGTGATTTCAGACCTTGATTTTTAAAAACTATAGGAAACTCTTTGACATAAATCACAGCAAGATCCTTTTGACCCACCTCCTAGAGAAATGGAAATAAAAACACAAATAAACAAATGGGACCTAATGAAACTTAAAAGCTTTTGCACAGCAAAGAACCCATAAGCAAGATGAAAAGACAACCCTCAATGGGAGAACATATTTGCAAACAAAGCAGCTGACAAATGATTAATCTCCAAAATATACAAGCAGCTCATGCAGCTCAATATCAAAAAAACAAACAACCCAATCCAAAAATGGGCAGAAGACCTAAATAGACATTTCTCCAAAGAAGATATACAGATGGCCAACAAACATATGAAAGAATGCTCAACATAGAGAAATGCAAATCAAAAGTACAATGAGATATCATCTCACACCGGTTAGAATGGCCATCACCAAAATATCTACAAACACTAAATGCTGGAGAGCATGTGGAGAAAAGGGAAACCTCTTGCCCTGTCGGTGGGAATGTAAATTGTTACAGCCACTATGGAGAACAGTATGGAGGTTACTTAAAAAACTAAAACTAGAACTACCATATGACCCAGCAATCCCCCTACTGGGCGTATACCCAGAGAAAACCATAATTCAAAAAGAGTCATGTACCACAGTGTTCATTGCATCACTATTTACAATAGCCAGGACATGGAAGCAACCTAAGTGTCCATCGACAGATGAATGGATAAAGAAGATGTGGCACATATATACAGTGGAATATTACTCAGCCATAAAAAGAAATGAAATTGAGTTATTTGTAGTGAAGTGGATGAACCTAGAGTCTGTCATAAAGAGTGAAGTAAGTCAGAAAGAGAAAAACCAATACCGTATGCTAACACATATATATGGAATCTTAAAAAAAAAAAAAGGTTCTGATGAACCTAGGGGCAGGACAGGAATAAAGACACAGACGTAGAGAATGGACTTGAGGACACGGGAAGGGGGAAGGGTAAACTGGGATGAAGTGAGAGAGTAGCATTGACATGTATACACTACCAGATGTAAAATAGATAGCTAGTGGGAAGCAGCCGCATAGCACAGGGAGATCAGCTTGGTGCTTTGTGACCACCTAGAGGGATAGGATAGGAAGGGAGGGAGGGAGATATAAGAGGGAGGGGATATGGGGATATAAGTATACATATAGCTGATTCACTTTGTTATACAGCAGAAACTAACACAACACTGTAAAGCAATTATACTCCAATAAAAATGTCAAAAAAAAAACTATAGGAAGAGTATCATAATAAAAGTTATAGACAGGAAAAATACACACAGAATATAAAAATTGTAGTAACGTATTGTTAAAATGCCAACGTAATGTAAACCTATATAGCATGATGGTTTTCTTCCAGTTCATTTCAAAAATCAGATCAGTGATTATGACTAAGTTAGTAAAGATTGCAATATTCATTGCAATTATCTAAAATACAAACTGAGCAGACTTCCAGATTCCCTGCTATCTCTCCAAACCATAAGAGATTGATGAATCCTTTTAAGAAGAAAATTGGGGGGCTTTTTTTAATTGAAAAAAGAACATAAAAGTATACAATTTGCACTCAAACTGGCAGGTTTTTTTCTTTTTAATTTATTTATTTTTGGCTGCGTTGGGTCTCTGTTGCTGCGCGCAGGCTTTCTGTAGTTGCGGCGAGCGGGGGCTACTCCTCGCTGCAGTGTGCAGGCCTCTCACTGCAGTGGCTTTTCCTGTTGCGGAGCACGGGCTCTAGGCACGTGGGCTTCAGTAACTGTAGTTCACGTGGGCTGTAGAGCGCAGGCTCAGTAGTAGTGGCGCACAGGCTTAGTTGCTCTGTGGCATGTGGGATCTTCCCGGACCAGGGCTTGAACCCGTGTCCCCTGAGTTGGCAGCCGGATTCTCAACCACTGCACCACCAGGGAAGCCCAAACTGGCAGGTTTTAAAGTTGTGTGATTTGTAACTTCTGAAGAATGCCAAGGCCAATATTAACTTGTGATGTTCTTAAAATTATGATGACCATCTGCCTTCCAGTATGTTAATATAGAACCAATCGCTGAAGAGTGCTTCTCATTACTGAAATAATAATAATGCAGAATGTTGTGCAAAGTGTGTTTATATGATTGCTGCATTTTAAAGAGACTTTGATGCTTCAGGCCCATCCGTAAAAAAGAATATTCAGTAGTATTTTGAACCAATTCTGGCTATCTTCTGCATCCATTCTTGTCATATCCTTTATTCTTTATTTTTTGTAATTTTTCCATAAGACAGTTAAATGCAGACACAATTTTTGCTTTTAAAAGTTTATTTCTACTACTCTATTCCTACTTGAAGTTATATATTTTTCTGTTTTTATCATTAGTTGCCATGAAGACGAATGAGCTACTTTGTTCTATAGGATGTGAGTAGTTTTCTGTTCTGTGGTTTGGGAAAGAAGAGGATCAGATTTCACAAAATCCTCTTCATCTTCTTGTTTAAAATAAGGCCAAGAAGAATAGGAGTGAGAAATAGATCCTCTGATGATCATTGCCCACATGGCTTTTGCTCTTGCATTTCTTTTCTGTAGCTGTACTGTTATGAGCATGTCCTTCTTCCCATAGTACCCCATGTGCCATTCTGCGGTAGCACCAGATATTGGGAGAAAAAAGCACACAAATGGGGCTTGTACAGGATCCAGTGGTTGGTCAAACTAATGTACCACTGAACTTTAGCCATTAGACTGTGATGTCTCTGCAAGTAGAGACCATTGATGTTTTGCTTTTGTATCTCTGGTGCCTAGCACACGGTAGGATGTACAACAAAATGCATTTATGTTGGAATGAGACTGGCAGTCCCACCTCTTCCACTCTCTACCCTCTAGGTGTGCTCATACGACCAGTGTGTGCCTCCTCATGCTTAGTTAAGGGACTGGAAACTTCTTAGGAGTGATAACCATACTGCTTGGTGGAACTTGTTGGAGACAGAACACCAAAGTTTGGGGTAGTTCTGTGCATTGTCAAAGAGACACATTTGGTGGAGGTATGGTGGAAGGATGGACAGCAGAAGAAATAGATTGCAGTAGATTCTTTAACAGACATATGAGCACAATAGGAAGGCATAGCCAGAAATTTTCAAAAAAGGCTTGAAATAAATACTTATTTCAGTGACTTCACAGGGTTATTAGAAGGGCCCATGTTGAGAATCATAGAAAGAATAGTAATTAAGACAAAAACAGTATTGTTGGGGGTTTGAAGCTGCTAGTTAATCCCATTCATTTCCCCTCCAAATTCCAAATCAGTGGAGCCAGCTTCACTTCTGCCTGCCTTGATTTAAGAACATAGCAGGCATGTAACTTAGACTAGGTTTCCTAACATGTGCAAGGCCTACATTCCAAGATTCAAGTGGTACATTCAGCCTTTAACATATCAGTTTTGCCTACAAGAGAAATAATGACCAATGGCTGTAGAACTTGAGTGGTTTGGCCAATTAAATAAATTATTCCACCCAGTGGGGAGCAGCAACTAAGAGAAGAAAGAAGGGGTAGATTCTTTCTCCCTGTTGCCTCTGAGCAACAAAATTTCCTCATATACAGGTTGGCAGGAATTGGGGGAAGGACATGATTTCTTTAACATGACTTTCTCCATTGTCTTTGTGGTCTCCCCTCTCTTTTCAATGACACAGGATTCAACTCTCTGTTAACTTTTAGCATGTTTTCTCTCTGGCTACCATAACCCATTCTAATGACACCGGACAATGAACGCTAGACCCTGGTTGTTCCATACTCTGGACATTCTTTCTAGTAGTCTGTCTCCTTAGGGACTCCTGAAAGCCTGTAGGAAGGATTGGGTGAAAGTAAGTTTGATGAGCTGGGTGAGTATGAAAACTCTAGAGGAGTCCTCTTCAAAGATCAATCTCTCTTTGGATCTCTTTTCATAATTCACATATACCATCACATTGCTACACAATTAGAAGAATACAACCTACAGAATTTTATCTTAGTAGTGTTTAGGTAGTCTCTCTCTCTCTCTTTTTTATACACACACACACAGCCCAATGATTGTGAGTGCACGATTTATATACCTTTCTCCATAACTGTGGACTAGAGGTTGTGTGTGCGTGGAAGGGGGCTATGCAAGAATCATTCTTTGCTATGAGATACATGTGACAACAGCAGCTACAATTGTAAGCCAATTAGGTAGATAATTGACAACACAAGTGCACCAAAGTTGTTTTCCATTTGCTTCAGTTGTGTTTAATGGAAGTGGCGTTCTGTACTTCTCACAAAGTGAGGCTTCTAATCAAGGCACAAACGATCTAATTAACCATCCTCTGGAATAAAATGTAGTTTTGTTTAGGGAAGTCAAGTAAGTGTTAGAATCGTCCTAGCCTTTACCACGAGGCTTCTGTCTCCTCTTTCCAATGGTTTTGTCATCAGAGCCAGAAAATTAGTGCTTATACACTGTGAGCTTCATGCAATCACTGAGTAAATAGTGCCAGTATCTTTACCAACCAGGCATATTATAAAATTCTGAATTGTGACTTGGTCGTATTTTCTAATTTTGTATCCAGTGGTTTTGACGGTCATCACAGTTTGTAAGAGCATTCCCCAGCCAGTGATTCTGAAGCCTGACTGCATATTAGAATCACCTGAGAGGCTTTTAAAACCCACAAATGCCCAAGTTTCTATTCCAGAACAACATGATAAGAATCTCTAGATGAAGGGCCCCATGGTAGGTGGTTCTGATATGCACCAGAGTTGGGAATCACTGACAGAGACCAAAGGTCAGCAATATTTTTCTGTAGAGGGCCAGGTGGGAAATGTCATAGGCTCTGTCACAACTGCTGGAGTCTGTTAGAAGTATGCAGCTCTGCTATGAAAGCAGCCATAGACAATATGTAAACAAATGGGTAGTGCTCTATCCCAGTAAAATTCTATTTATAACTATGGCATTGTGATTTATAAGAAGAGATATATATTTAGTCTTGGTTTTGTTTCTGACTCAGAGCTCCTAAAACCCTTGGAATTGCTTAAGTGTGGAGAGTGCAAAGGTGTCTTTTGTTATGTTAATGAAGTTGGATCACATCCAAGGATCAGGCTGGTTTCCAGGAGAACCAACCAAGGGATTAGAGGGTAGGAACTTTCAGTCCCACCCCCCTGATTTCCGGGGAGGGGGGAAGGGCTGGAGGTTGAATCAATCTCCAATGGCCGATGATTTAATCAATCATGCCTAAGTAATGAACCCTCCATAGAGATCACAAGGACGGGCCTGGGAGAGTTTCTGGGTTGGTGAAAACATGGAGATTTGGGGAAAGTGCCGCACTTAGAGAGTGTGTGGGAGTTGTGTCCCCTTTTCCCACACCTCAGCCTATGCATCTCTTTCAATCTGACTGTTCCTGAGTCATATCCTTTCATAATAAACTGGTAATCTAGTAACTAAAATGGTTCTCTGAGTTCTGTGAACTGGTGTAGCAAAATAATCGAATCCAGGGAGGATATCCTTGGAACCTCCAATCTGTAGCCAGTTGGTTAGAAGCACAGGTAACAACTGTCTTCTGTCTTGTGGAGCGGTGGTTAGAAGCACAGGTAACAAGCTGGGATTTTGACTCTGTCTTATGGGGGTGGGGGGGGACAGTCTTCTGGGACTGAGCCCTTAACCTGTAGAATCTGATGCTACCTCCAGGCAGATAGTGTCAGAATTAAGTTGTAGGACCCCCAGCAGGCATTGCTGAAAATTGCTTGGATCAGGTGCCTCCCCTCAACATACATGCACGTTGTAATTGGGTCCCATAACCCTTACAGTAACCAGAAGCAGCAAGCCAAATTTGGCCTGACCTTAAAGATTTGGATTAGCAACCTATTAATCCTGATTTTAGCCTCAGAATCCAGTAATTAATTTAATAAATGAGCACCCAGAACTGAGTGTTGACTGACAGCGAAATAAAGTGAGCATTAGCTTTAGAGTAAAAATATCTGGGTTCCCAACCTTGCTTGCACGACCACTACTTGCTCTATAAAAATATGGGAATGTCATTTAGCCTGTTGAGCTGTAGCTTCTTCACTTAGAAAATAGGAATAACAATACTTAACTCAAGGCACTATGGCGCTGCTGGATTTCTCATGAAAATTCAGTAGTTTTCCTAGCTAATAATACCTCACATTTATTGAGTATTTACCATATAGCAGGCACTGTTCTAATCATTTTATATTCATCAACTTATTCCCCTCGGAAAAAAGAAAGATGAAAATGGCACAGATGTGTCGTCGGTGAATTTTCACCACAATGGAGAAAAATATATATTCATAAGTTGCTACATTTCAAGAGGGAGTGTTGTAGAGTAGTACATGTTAAAAGATTTGCAGCAGTATGTTGGGTATTGAGGATGGAGAGATCACATATAGCTGGGTTAATTAAACTCTTCAGAAAAACGACTGGTAACAAATCCTGGTAGCTGAAGGCTGGGTGTAATTTCATTTTGCAGATCTGGGAGAGCAGAAGGAAGAGTGTGGGCAAAAAAAAAAAAAAGGTGTGGAAGTGGGAAAGCGTGGGATGTGTTTAGGGATGGAGGCCTATGGCTGGAATTGTACTAATGGAGTAGAAGTTTCTAAGGTAGGAAAGTTAGATTAGATTCAGAACATGCAGGGCTATCATTCCCAGGTTAGGTAGTGGAACTTAATGTAAATCAATAGAGAGATAGTTAAAGGTTTTCAGAGGTGAGAGCTATACTTTGGCCTTTGATTTAGAGAGATTAATCTCACAGTGGAGGGAGGGAACTGTGTTATTGTTCCTTTATTACACTCATTACATAGAGCTGTAATGATTAAATGAGTTAATATAAGTAAAGCTCTTGGAGTGTTATGTGGCAAAGAGTAAGTACTGTAATTGGTAGGAATTATTATTGTCCCATAAATAATATGGAAGGATTATCCAGCCTTTTTCTTATTTATTTATTTGTTTGTTTATTTTCGATGTGTCTAGTTTAACATAGCTCTAGAAGGGAATTATAGATGTACATGCATCTTAAACATTCTTTACTGATTTTAAGAAAACGATGTCAAAACTTGGACAGAAGGCAAAGAAGGTGGTGAGAAGCCTGTCAATGTCATACTGGTGCACTAACCAGCCTTTCCCCAGATTATTTATTTTAGACCTAATACCTTTGCAAGTGGAGCCACAGGAGGCTTTGAGCAAGGGCAGTACACATGTGCCCAGAAGTGCAGCAGTGGAACGTTCAATGGATTGGAAAAAGAGAGAGGAAATCAGAGCTCACTTAAGCTTTCTAGCTGTGAAATTCTGAGAATCTTAATTATCGTGGTGGGAGCAGAAGTGTAAAGGAGAATACAGATTCAGCAGTTTTGGCGAGTCTACTTCACTGTTAAGAAACAGAGGTTGATTGAATGGGAAGGAATAAGGAAGTCTAGCTTCATGTTTCCTAAATAGGGGGGTCATGAGGAACACTAGGGAGGTCTCATGGAGGAGATGATTTGTGGTGAAATTGTGCTTGATTTGTGGTGGATTCAATCTGACCATGCTCTGTTGGAGGTATTCAGAGCAGAGCTGTCTTGCAGGCAGTTGGAAATGTGGGAATTAATCAAAACCACATAGGAACTCTGTAATTCCATAAAAAGGACAACTCTGACAATGATGAGCAGAGAATAACTACTACCTCTTCCTTTACTGTTGGTCAAGATTTGGTCAGGAAAAGGCAGATGATAAAGGATACACTTGATTGTGCATGAGGCCTAATTCATTCCAGCAAAGCACAGCCTTTGCTCCCTTCTCAAAATACCTGTAAGGGTCAACCCTCTGCATTTTCCTTTCCTGTTTCATTGAAAAATGTGTTTTTGTTGTTGTTGTTTGGAAAGCTGCATTTTTTTGGGTTAAGCTTTGTCGTACAGCCACAAGTAGCCTAGCAATTGTAATGGTTATTGACGATAGATTATGGTTATATTAATTGTAAAATTGTGCTCCTTATCATGACCTTTATTTTTGGTGTGACTAAATTCTCCATGGTCTGTGGCTGCAATGCCACAATGCTTCCCTTCCAGAAAAGAGACCTATGCCAAAACAAAGCAGACACACACAAAAGAAGCAGTTGAACTCATGAATTCCTATGCAACCAGTTTTACACAACTAGTTAGTAATCAGTGGGAATAAATCCAATGGGTATTGTTACTTAGCGTTTTTGACCTCTAATTTATTTTGTAGCCCTGTTTACAGTGAGCACATTCCTGGATTATGATAATGAAGCTGGTGCTGGTATAATCAGTTTTTTATACAGTTATACTCAATTGGGCTTCATTCTCTAGCCCTCTTGAAAAATCATCCTTCAAGTGAATAATGTCAGAATCTTTGTCCCCACAACCTACTACAACCAGTTTATACCAGTGTGCCTTTAATAGCAGCTGTTGACCTAGTTACTCTTAAAATAACCAATTGTTTAATTGAACTAACCAGATGGTGTTGGTAGCTTAAGGCACTTTTACGCTTCCCAAGCAGGATTTATTATCAGGGTAAAAAACCTTTCTAGGGCTTCCCTGGTGGCGCAGTGGTTGGGAGTCCGCCTGCCGATGCAGGGACCACGGCTTCGTGCCCCGGTCCGGGAAGATCCCACATGCCACGGAGCAGCTGGGCCCGTGAGCCATGGCCGCTGGGCCTGCACGTCCGGAGCCTGTGCTCCGCAACTGGAGAGGCCTGCGTACCGCAAAAAACAAAAACAAAAACAACCCTTTCTGTTTGATAGTAACAAATACTTTCTATTATCTTCACTCATTTTTTTTTTTTAACCAGTATTATTAGTACTTGGTAGGTTTCTGGTTCAGTAACAATTTTCAGTTCTACTATCACTTAAAACATGCAGATCCTTTCTTAGTTATATATTTATCCTGTCCCCTTAAAGAAAAAGTAGCTTCCACCTTCTGTGATGAAACTAACAGCCTCCTGAAGAGGGAGATTAAGTAAAACCCATCTCTATTTTGCTGCAACTAGCAATTCCACAAGCAGGCACCTTCTCACCAGTAATTATTAGGTGGCAGCTTTCATTTCAGAAGGTACCAATAAATGGTATCACACCAATCCATCTCTAACACTGCTGGCGTGTCAATGAAAATAAGGGAAATTACAGGCGCAAAAACAAATCCTGTGCCTGAAACAAAACAAATGAAGCATACAGGGTCCCTAAGAGTGTTTTTATCAGCATAAACAATATCAGCTTAGCGATGATGACTCACAGAATTAGAAATGAAAAGGGTCTTGTTCTTTGTAGGTGTGCTATAAAAGCAGAATATACTGCCACGTGCCAGGTGTTGCTGATCACAGTCTGTTAAAAATATAGCTTCTCTCTTAGAAAACGTCTTTCTTTGTTCACTTGGGGCTAATGTTATCTCATTGAGAATAACACAAACGTCAATTCCTTATAACAAAGCATTTCCTACTCTTAATTGAATGCAACCCAACTCAAAGGGGCTTAAACAAAAGGGAATTTCTTGCACACCTTCCCTTCTCAAAATCATGTCACTGAAAAGCCCAGTATTGGGGTTCTCTTTATTCACAGCTACATTCAAGACCTCAAGGAATCATTGAGGTTAGTCTATTTCTCTCCACATATCAGTTCTGTCCTCCTCTTATCCTGTTTTCTTGGGCAGGCTCCCACTCTGCCATGGTGCATGCAGCCAGCTCCAGGATTTTATCTTATCAGCTGAGCATTGCCAGTAATTCCCACACCTGCATTTCATTGACAGATGTCAGGCCCATAACTGAACCAGTTACTCCAACTGAATGACATGGAGTGTGTCTAATTGACCAGGCACAGGTCGTTGTCAAAACTTGGGATGAAAGTACAAGAAGGATGGTTTTCTATTAGAAAATCAGGGTGCAGGTATTGGTCTGTGGATGAATGGATGCCAAACCCACACAAAGAAGTAATGCTACCAGCTTTTGAAATGTTTTAACTAGTGGCTTTCCTTGACCTCCTTTGTGAAGAAAGCCCCTTTCATTCCTTGGGCAGAGCAAGTCCCTCACCTCCTGGCATTTTCATAGCACTCAAAGATGTTTTGACCATAGCCTTTCTTACACTGTCACATAATTTTTTAATATAAATTTATTTATTTTAATTTTGGCTGCGTTGGGTCTTCATTGCTGCACGTGGGCTTTCTCTAGTTGCGGCGAGCGGGGGCTACTCTTCGTGGCAGTACGTGGGCTTCTCACTGCGGTGGCTTCTCTTGTTGCAGAGCACGTGTTCTAGACGTGTGGGCTTCAGTAGTTGTGGCAGGCAGGCTTGGTAGCTGTGGCTCGTGGGCTCTAGAGCGCAGGCTCAGTAGTTGTGGTGCAAGGGCTTAGGTGCTCCGTGACATGTGGGATCGTCACGGACCAGGGCTCGAACCCATGTCCCCTGCGTTGGCAGGCGGATTCTTAACCACTGCACCACCAAGGAAGCCCCATTGTCACATAATTATCACTGGCATTACTATTTCCTTAGGCATCTTTCTCTCCCATAGAGACGTAAGATTTTTGAAGGCAGAGAAAAAGTAGCTTTTAGCCACCTTATATAAACTTCACCAGTGCCTCCACAGTAGAGGCTCAATAAACATTCACAAATGCTTTCATAGTTGGTTCTTATGTATTCAAACCATTGCCCTTTCTTATTTTTTAACAAGTCCAAGTTTTCTTTCTCTGAGAAGACTGTTCCAGTGGTTTTTAATTTTACTCTTTATTTTCTAAAGATATTTTCTAAAATTTTATTAATTCAGTCAATAAGGGAAACAATTTCATCTCCTCCATGAAGTCTTTCTTAAGCACCCTGGTCTTTATAGATGCCTGTCTATGAAATGTGTTAATTAATAACATCCTTTATGCCATTTTAATGCCAGTTTATGAGTTTCTATATCATGTCTAGTTGACTGTACTGAAATGCCATATCTTACCTAATATTCTTCTGTACTCTTCAGAGCCGTTATATGAATGCTTGGTTAATATATGGCACATAGAAAAGTGTGAAACACAAGAAGTCAGAGGGAAAAATATATTGTGAAGTTTGAGATGGCTGAAAAGACCTCAACTAAATAGATAGGTAGTGATATAAGCTAAAATACCTATAGTCAAATCTGTCTGAAGGTGAATATAGGTGAGATTTCTTCATCTCCTATTTTTCTAGCACAGATATGTTTTCTTTATGTGAATAGGAAAAAAGCAGGTTTTAAAAAATTCCAGAAGGGGCACTTGCCCACAGATGGTGATCAGATTTATCAGCAATAAAAATATTTATGGCCTCTATATGATTGTTTCTCTTATAACAACAATTGCTTTCAGAACTTTTTTTTAAATAAATTTATTTATTTATTTATTTTTGGCAGCGTTGGGTCTTCGTTGCTGCGCACAGGCTTTCTATTGTTGCAGCAAGTGGGAGCTACGCTTTGTTGTGGTGCGCAGGCTTCTCACTGCAGTGACCTCTCTCGTTGCGGAGCATGGGCTGTAGGTACGCGGGCTTCAGTAGTTGTGGCATATGGGCCCAGTAGTTGTGGCTCACAGGCTCTAGAGCGCAGGCTCGGTAGTTGTGGCGCACGGGCTTAGTTGCTCTGCCTCATGGGGGATCTTCCCAGACCAGGGCTTGAACCCGTGCCCCCTGCCTTGGTAGGCGGATTCTTAAGCCCTGTACCACGAGGGAAGTCCTTTTTTTTTTTTTTTAAAGGGTGGAATTCATTTAATCTTTATTTACAGGACGCTGCAAGATATGAAATTCCACATAGAAATAAGAAACCCATTGAGAGGAGAAGCAGAAATGGAGGAGATTTTACTTGGTATCCTTAAACTCCACCAATGGAGCTGGTTAAAAGGGTCTATCTTATTCTGTAGTCTCACAGAGGCAGAGCCTGAAACAAAGATTAGTGAGCAATTAGTTTAGCAGGTAAATGAGGGAAGTGAGAAGGAAAAGGGAAGGAAGTGAATAAAGGACATATAATGAATTGTTTCCAAGACTGAGTTTTCTCCTTCTGGGGAACTCTGGCAACAGTGAAGACCATGGCCTCAGAGTTATCCCAACCTAGAGGTAGGGAAATTAGACACTTATACACCAACTTCCACCAGTCATTATTTGGGAACTGTTCTTTTCTTTTTAATTGAAATATAGTTGATTTACAACATTGTGTTAGTTTCAGGTATACAGCAAATATATATATTCTTTTTCAGATTCTTTTCCTATATAGCTTATTACAAAATATTGAGTGTAATTCCCTGTGCTATACAGTAGGTACTTGTTATTTATGTATTTTATATGTAGTAGTGTGTATATGTTACTCCCCAGTTCCTAATTTATCCCTCCCTGGCAACCTTTCTCCTTTGGTAACCATAAGTTTGTTTTCTACGTCTGTGAGTCTGTTTTACAAATAAGTTCATTTGTATCCTTTTATTTTTTTTTGAGGTTCCACATATAAGTGATATTACATGATATTTGTCTTTCTATAACTTACTTCACCTAGTATGATAATCTCTAGGTCATCCATGTTGCTGCAAATGGCACTATTTCATTCTTTTTAGTAGCTGAGTAATATTCCACTTTTATATATATATGTATGTAGAACATAGCTGTAGTTCTAGAGTTTGGGGCATTTTATATCTTTGTATCTATAGTGTGATTTAAATGACAGGTATTTGAACCTTGATAAGTCGTCAGTTATTATTTAACCACCATCACATGGTAAACTCAAGAACAGCCACACACCCACAGAGTAACGAACACCATGTGGAAAAGGAAAAACCATGTTTAGAAAGGAAAAACTCTTTTCCACTGATTTGCTTCTCTGTAAGGGTAAGGGTAAGGGCTCTGGGCAGTCTGTGGGGCCATCATATTCATGCACAAACTTTAAGGGCAGAGGATTTAAGCCCTGAACATGCTCTTTTGTGGTTTTAATGAAGTGATCAAGAATAGAAAGTATTTTGCATGAAGTCCAAGCGGATTCAGTAAAATGAAAACAGGGAAGTATCTGTGATACAGTGATACTAACATGATTACTTCTGAATGGGTATAATCAACAGAAATACAGTCAAAGCTGTGGTAATTAGGGAAAGGAACAAAGTGTATTTTCTCTCTTATGTGTCAATCATTTTCCATCATGTTTGTCCTGGAGCTGAGGCACCAAGGAGGCCCGCACCATCCAGGGTCAGCTGTGTTTGGCAAAATCATTCTGTCAGGATCAGTGTAGCCGGAAGATGCATAACCGGTGCCTTCGAGTGCAGAAGGATTCAGGACCCAATTTACACGCTGTTTTTGTTCCAAAATGTGGTTGTAACTTGGGTATTGCTAATTCTTAATACATTTTCTTCAGAATGATAGTTCCTTCCTCAGGCCAGGACCCAGAACTGATTAAACTTACAATGCAACTGAGTTGATAGAATACTGGTTGGGTGGTTGAGTCTTTGAATCAAGGAATCGAGGCAGTGAAAAGAAGAGAAAGAGTAAGAGGAGAGGCCAAGGTGAAAGTGAAGGAGAAGGAAGATGCAAAGCAAATAAAGAGAAAACACCTAAAGGCAGAGAGTACGGTTTCTCCCCACTTCCAGAGCAGATAACCGACTCCAGGCAAACTGAACAAGAAGTGTTGTCCCGGAAGCATCCGGTGTCTCTATGGGTCTCTCACCTTCTACTGTTCTCCCCAGGCTTGATATGTCCCTAAACCTTCCACTGTGACTCCCACCCTTGCCTCCCTTCCATCCTAACATACTTTCTGCTCCAGGAATTTATACCCCTCCCACATTCTATCTCCTTGGTACTTCTGGTCTAACCTATTTATTAAAGAAAAATAAACTGATGCTAAATTCAGCACTATTGATAAAATGAGAACTCTTCCAAGGCATTTCTGGTTTTTAAAAAATTTTTATTGAAGTATAGTTAATTTACAATGCTGTGTTTAATTTCTGCTGTACAGCAAAGTGACTCAGTTATACAAATATATACTTTTCCATTGTGGTTTATCACAGAATATTGACTATAGTTCCTTGTGCTGTACAGTAGGACCTTGTTGTTTTTCCACCCTATATATGATCGTTTGCATCTGCTAATCCCAAATTCCCAATTCTTCCCTCCCCAATCCCTCCCTCCCCCTTGGCAACCACAAGTCTGATCTCTATATTTCTGAGCCTGTTTCTGTTTTGTAGATAAGTTCATCTGTGGCATATTTTAGATTTCACATATAAGTGATATATGGTATTTGTTTTTCTCTTTCTGACTTCACTTAGTATGATAATCTCTATGTTTATCGATGTTGCTGCAAATGGCATTATTTCATTCTTTTTAATGGCCGAGTAGTATTCCATTGTGTGTGTGTGTATATATATATATATATATATATGTATATATGCCACATCTTCATTATCCATTCATCTGTTGATGGACATTTAGGTTGTTTCCATGCTGTGGCTATTGTAAATAGTGCTGCTACAAAGGCACTTCTGTTTTTCAAAAACTAATCCAAAGTATATTTAATTAATGGAATTTCAGATGGTTTCAGGATAAGTGAGGAGGGAAGATATTTTAAGACTTGGAGACCTAGAAAATATACAGACAAACATTTCTCAGGAGACCTTGTCCTTGTCTTTCTTTACTTCACCCAAAGAGTCTCTAAAAATTTTAAGAATTTTCAAGAGAACCTCTATTTTACTTCCAAAATTTTCTTTATTTTCTCCAACTGGAATGTTACTGCCATTGAAGTTGAGACTTTTAAGTCACCTTTGTGTTTCTTTACCCTTCCCTTCATTTTCTAGTCTCTCCCTGACAATAAGTATTCAACACCCAATAATCTTCAAATGTGTAATGCATTTTCCCTACTTCCCTTCTAAGGGTCAACACATTAAAAAATGTTTTTTCTACTGTCTTTCAAACAAAAGAAAGCACGGCTTTTCTTTTCCTCCTCCTAAAAATAGAAAGTCATGGTTGCATTTATCCATGATACAACATGGAATCCTCCAATGAAAGTATATACAAACATAGGGATCTGCTTTTATAACCTGGGCCATTTTCCCTAGATGTGGAGTTGAGACAACTTGAAATCCATCCCCAAATTGAAACCAAATTTATCTCCTCTTCATAATAATAGGAACTTTTTGAACAGGTCTCTTAAATAATGAAAGACATCAAATTTTCAGAGCTCACCGTCATTCTGACGACATTTTATATGGGAGAGGCTGGAATGAGAGGGGAGACTTCCAGTCATAGGAAAGATCTGTGTCTTGAAGTGACATTGGAGGGATTCAGTAAAGAAGAAGATAAAAAGACTCTGACACTGAAACATGGAGGGGTTTTGATTATTTCAGCATGTGGTCCAATAGGCAACAAATTCAGCAAGGTGAGGATTTGCATAATGTAACAGAGATCAGAATTAAGGAAACAGAAAACTGAAAAGAGAGTAGTGAAAAGATCCTTTACCTAGGCAAGACAGATCAGGGTAGAATGTGAAAGAAAAGAGAGAGAATTCCTGTCAATCAGACATCACATTCTCTTAGAATTGGCCCCCATCCTCATTACAGAATGCCTCTGGCAGGAGTTTCATAAGAGCCAAGATATTTCATAGATTTTTCTGAGTGTCAGGGTATTTTTTTTTTCTTATATAACTCAAACAACTTAGGAAAAATGTGACTTTTTAAAAAGACAAATTAAATTCCATTTGCGAATGGATCAGTAACAATGCCAAGTTGTCAGAATTTTAAAACCTGTGAGGAAAGATGGAAGACATTTGCTTCACAATTACCGGAATTTGGGTGACATCACTGAGTGCTAACTGCTTCTTCACAATGGAAGATGGGGCTTGTTAAAATTGATTTAGTTGGATTTAACACATGGTCCAAGAGCAGGTGAATGGAAGTGATGTGCTCTGTAAAGAAGGTACTATTAAGAGAAGTAGATTGTTGTTCATGATGGGACTCCCTAAAACAGACATAAAGATGTTAAAATAGGCATAAAGAGGTGATGAACAATTATAAGCCTGTAGCAACCGAGTCATGTCCTAGGGGAAAAGTGGGAATTTATAATGTACTTTCAAGATCTTAATGAGGAATTCTTAGGTATTTCAAGCCAAGTGTGATTATTTTCCTTTCCTTTAAAAACATATTAACTTTATGTGGTTCTTTGAATATTCTTTCCAAATTTTCTTTGCTGATTAATTTCTGTAATAAAGATATCCAAAGTGATGGTCAAAGTGAAGGGGATGAGATTTTTATATTCTTGTCTTTTTCAACGAAGGTATTGAACTGTGTTATACTTTATTTCAAGGAAGGAAATGTGTTCAATGGTCTTAATTTTGTTCCTAGAGTGATTATGGGTCTTTTTGCAGTGGGTCCATCAGGTTTTCTTAGGGGTTATCTTAGCACACAGTCATATTTGGAATGATACCTAGAAGTTTCCAGTAGCCTCTGTGCAAGGCTTAGCAGCAGAAACTAGGAAATGAAGTCAAGAGAGAAGCTCTTTTTATTATCAATGTAGCTCACACTTCATGTACTTTCTTTTCTTATTTTGGAGGATGAGGCATTTGGGAAAATTCATTATATCCTGTGTGTGCAGTTCTTGCAGCAGAATGAATGTGCAAGGCAGGCTTCTGGCAGCTCTCTCTGAGATGCACTGAAGAGATAGGTGGTCAGAATGTCCCCAAAGGTTTCACAGGCTGGATAAAACATGTAAATAGTAATATGAGTCTCTGTTTGCCTTTGCAGGTTTAAATATTTATAGGTTGTGAGTAGTACACCCTTTTCTCATATGAGCCCAGGGTGGAATCATCATTCTCTCCAGCTTTCATCACATGGTTAGGGTAAACATTCTTGTCTTCCTCCCTCCCTCCCTTCTTTTCTGCCTTCCATCGTCCTTCCTTCCTCTCTCCCTTTCTCTTTTTTTCCTTACTTCTTTCCTTCCTTCCTTCCTGCCTGCCTGCATCAGGCATCAGATGACATAAGAAATTAAAGGCACTCTAGATCAAATAGTCTGGGAATTGAAGTAGTACATGATTTTGAATTCTTTTGTTGCAGGCAATAGAAACTAACAATGTTCAACTTTACTGGAGCCCTGGGATTCTGGAAAAGGCTGAAGTTTAAGAAACCCTCTAACTCTTTTATGTCCTGGGAAACAGCTTACTACAAAGAACTATCCTTCCCCATATGACTTAAATAGACTCATGGATGCCCTTCTAGTTTACTTATGACAAGACCAGATACAGACCCTCCAAATTCCCACTCTTTTTGCCTCCTAAATGATTCACTCAAATGCTTGTCCCCAGTGATCAATTGGAACAACATGCTCTTTAATCAAATTTGGTTAAATTTCTTTCCTTCCCCCAGGCCCCTGAACTTTGACTCACCCTCAGCTGGAGCCTACAAACAACTTCTCCTTAACAGCTCTCAGGGAACAGGCTGGTCTCAGAGTAAAACATTCTCTGATCTACAATCCATCAAACCACACTTTCACCCCACTTTTCTACAACAGTTTTTTTTTTCTAAACTTGTTTATTCCTCTCCCTACAGAAGAACTCTGTCCAACCTTTGAGAACACTTGCATATCTTAAGGCCTGAGCACTCTCCTTATTGTAATAGTACCTCTCTATCCCTTGCAATAATCGTTTTGAATAAAGCCCCTCCTTAGTAAGTCTGAATTTTTTTTTTAAACTTGGCACAAACAATGTAAATAAAGTCAAAAGAAGACTCAAAGCAGCTCAAGGACATAAAGTAGTTAACTGAGTAAATGGCTCTTAGAATGGACAAAATCTCAGTAGAGATAATTAATCTCGGAGGAGAGTTGTTTAGATATCCATAGTTGGGACTGATCACCTCTGTACATGTCTTGCCCTTGTATTCCTCTCAAGAGACAAATTCCAGGGACAGGGAGTTAGTCTTGCCTGACTTGGGTCCCCAAAGGGCACACAGGGCTCTCTGATTGAAAGTCCCACCAATACCATATACAGTGGAGGAAAAGGTGATTCCTCATATAAAAGCTGTGATCTTGTTCCAAAAAAGGATGAAAACTTTGGCTAGGTAAAGACAACAGAAATTCACTACAGGTATGGGCCTTACCTGGGAAGCTTGGCACATTTAGATTTTCGACAAAAACACAAATATGGTGTATGAAGGAATTAACAGCTTGGGGTATCCACATACGTGTGACTCTATGCCAAAATGTCACGGCTAATCTGAAACGTAGCCACTTGGTGCCACTTTGATATCTACATTTCCATTCTTTGTCAAGCAAATAAAATTATAACAATTATATAATGTTCTCTGTATGCTTATCTCTCAGAAGCCTAGCCTATGCTGCAGTAGTAGCAGGGGAGGTTATAACTATGCATTTGACTTTTTGTAACCAATGTGTAATCCATGTGTCTGCATAAAAGAGATAGAGATACAATGTCCTGAAAGATTTCCTGACAATCTTCAGCTTCATAAGCAAAAGCGCAGAACTATTTCTCTCTGGCCTTATATTTTCACTCATTTATTTTAGCAATGTACAGGCATGGGCTAAATGATGAGAGCTTTTCCCCCACCAAAAGGCAGGTTATATTGCAAATATATTTCAGACGAAGTTAGAGTTCATCTGTAGGATGAAGCCTAGTTCTGTTAGTCCAAAAGCAAGACACTTCAAGAAATTTCCTCTGTATGTATGAGAGTTAGGGAGAGGAAGTTAGAAAGAGCACACACGAGAAAGTTCTTCATTTTAAAAAGACTAACAGTGATTTTTTACCAGGGGCAGATCGTCACTAAGACTTACTTAGAAATCACATACATATTTGTAATGTAGGGCAGTTGCTAGAGCTGTTACTGAGCTGAACCTGCTAGTTAATTTCATGTCAGGACTCAAATGAAAGTGGCAAGGTAAGTGTCCTTCATTTCTAAGGTGCCTTATGGCAGGAGAAGTCAGGGTTCAGTTTGAATGGTTCACAGGCTATATGAATCAGCTCAGATTCAGCTGATAGAAGGCCGCTGGGTCATGAATCAGCTGGATTCATTGTTCAGATATAATACGCATCAAACGGATAGAGTCGTGAGGAAAACAAAACAAAACAACAAAACAAACTAGTACCTCCACCAAATCTCTATGGGAAGATCTAAAAGAGAAAGAACAATTAGGGCTTCTAGAAAGTGGAAAGGACTACTTTAACATTCATAATAGAGACTCAGTAAACTCTTGCAAATTGATTAAAGCAGATATGGCATATCTGCAAAAGCAATATTACTTTGAAACTAGACTTCTTGGTTTAAATACTGGCTCTACCATTTGCTAATTGTATTACCTCAAATTACTGAAATTCTCTGAGATTTATACCTGGAAAATGGGGACCGCAGTAGCTACCTCATAGTTTGTTTCTGAGGAAATTAGATATATTAATATGTCATAGAATGCTTAAGAATATGTGTTGGGCTTCCCTGGTGGCGCAGTGGTTGAGAGTCCGCCTGCCGATGCAGGGGACATGGGTTCGTGCCCCGGTCCGGGAGGATCCCACGTGCCGCGGAGCGGCTGGGCCCGTGAGCCATGGCCGCTGGGCCTGCGCGTCCGGAGCCTGTGCTCCTCAACACGAGAGGTCACAGCAGTGAGAGGCCTGTGTACTGCAAAAAAAAAAAAAAAAAAAAAAAGAATATGTATGTGTCACATAGTAAATTTCAACTAAGTGTTAGATATTTTTAGTACAGTTATTCCATAAGGACCTACAGATAACAATAATTGTTTGCTTTGGGAAAATCAGTTTCTCTGAACCTGAGTTGCCTCTCCTATAAAATGTAGCATTTTAATCATTGGTCTCTATGTGATTATTTCTAGTTTGCAGGATCACTTCAAAATATGACATCATGTAACCCTCACAACAACACTAGGAGGAAGCAGGTGAGATTATTTTCCATTTAATGGATGAGATAATAGAGGCCCAGAGAGATTAATTGTCTTGCCCCAGTATCACCATGACTTAAACACAAAGTTTGTGGCACAAAGTCCTGTATAGTTTCTACCATGATTTCTAGAATCCCCCTAAACGTAAAGATGCTTATAGAGTTTGTCCTGTTGAAGCTTTGAAGTTAGTGAGCAGAAACTCATTCATTAAATCTCTCTCTCTCTCTGATTCCATGGTAATCATAGGATTATATAACATTATTGTATTATAGTCTACTTAAGTCATTTTGGGCAGGAGACCTTGATTTATTGCTGAGAGCATTGCACCCATCTGATTCTTTTCCTCTGGCTTATGGCGTGCCACGTATTTTCATATACATGCCAAAGTGATGATTTTGGCAATACGTTTCGGGTCACCTGGTCTGATGATGAAGCCAGAGCATGACTCAGTCACCTGCTATGGGATGAAACCAGCAGGAGATCTTTAAGAAACCTGTTCAGAGTAATTTCTAGTGTCATGCTTCTTAATTGCATGAATTACAATGCCAAAGCTGTTTGCAATGTTTATTAACCTGTCAGAGGCATATCTATAAGTAATAATGAAGTCAAGGAGATGATAGTACCTTGCAGCTGAGTGTGTTGGAGAGCTTTTTCTGCCCTCAATTTCACCCTATAGAATGTAACCAAGTGCAGTGGTAGCACACTTCCCACCCCCAAGCTTCCTTGCTGCCTTGCATCCACTCAACAACTCAATACCAGTGTCCAACAACCAAAAAAATAGTAGCATTAGATTATCACCAATGGCTTGTTACAAGAAAGGAAGGACTCCTTTAATTCCCCAACAGCACAGATATGCTTTCTATCAGCAGGAATTTCAAGAACAGTGTCAGTTACTCTGACAGAACAAGCTCAGATTGACAGGAAATGTCACCCATCAGCTTCTCAAGGCACTGTGGAAGGTTTTATGTATCGTTATTCACCTTTAAATAAAATACAGCTAAAGCTGACACTCAGGCTTGTAATGAGATGAGCACTATTGATGTTTTCTGTATAGTAAGACAGGAAACACATTCAGAAAATTCCCAGAGAAGAAGAGCCATGCTTTTTAATGGGAAATAGCAGTCATTGGGTACTTATTGGGTATCCACTTTATTCAGCCCTCAGCTAGACACTACGTGGGAGTCTTGGAACAAGTAAATGAAGCAGAGTGTTCTTTTAGGAATTCATGACTTCTCTGGGGGAAGTAAAATGTATATGCTGGAGATAACTTTTAAAAATCACAAATGAACTGAAAGCTAAATTGAAGCATAGGTAAGTGTGTGTATGTGGATGATAAAGGGAATATGTGTTTTGAATAATCAGGATGTGGACAACTATCCCGGGGAAGGAAGTATGGTGAAGAAGAGAGATTAAGTCAATTCTCTCCTGACCACCTAATACACAGAAGGCTATGTGCTAACCATTTTTCTTATACTGGATGGGGGAAGGATAAGGATATCATCAGGAGGAATACCTAGGACAGTTGAATGAAAGCTTCCAATTTTTCACTCTCCTATAATAGACTTATACATCTATATTGGTATAATGGTATGTGGTGGGTGGATGTACCTTCCCTTCACTTTGGTCTTGGCCATGTGACTTGGCAAATGAGTTGTTAATAGATGCAATGGGAGCAGAAGCTTGACATGTGATCTCTGGAGTTCTCCTGTGTCTTTTGATCTGCTATGTAAAGCAGGTCGCTTAAGTATTTCCCCTTCTCCCCAGACCAGAGAAGGAACATGCACGGAGCCAGATCCAAGCCCAACACTAGGGTGCCTCTGAGTACAGCTGAATCCCACTAACCTGAAGCACAACTCCCTAGCAGAGCTCCGATTAGATGCGCTAATTTGTTTTTAACCGGCAGATAAGAGCAGGAGAATAAATGCTTCTTGTTATAAGCCACTAAGATATTGGAGTCTTTTGCCACACAGCGAATGCGGACTGATAAATTAAGGTTGCCCTCATATAAATTTTATCCTACAGGGGAAATTATGGTTTGTGTTTAAGTATACTCTTCAGTAACTAGAATAAGTGTCTTGAAAGAAGTATAAAGCATTCTGGGGGACAGGGGTCACAGTGGAGGTGAGAGGCCTCAGGTTTACAAAGACTTTCTGAAAGTGACAGCAATATCCTTAAAGGAAAGGTAGGCTTTGAGCAGATCATGGAGAGGCGAGGGAAGGATCGAGAAAGGATCTGTAGTTTCAGCACCTGTAGTTGTTTTTCATGGTAACTCAAGTGCCTGACATTAAGCTTCTGATTGCTGCGCCATCCTCTTCAAATACAGCTGTTTCAAATCAACACATTGCCAGACACAGGGCTATATAAGGAGCCAAGCCGCCCCACCCCGGAAGTTTTTTTTTTTTTTTTTTTTTTTTAGTGCTCTCTGGTTGACTTAGTAGCTGACTGTTCGCTAGTTTTTCCCTTCTCGCTCTTGTTTTAAATTCCGAAGAAAGAGTGATCCTATGAAACCCTAGACACCCTACCCTGGACCCCGATAAAGGCAGAACCCCAGGCCTGCGCACTAACTTCGTCTCCCCGGACCTTGCCGTGTGGCCCCAGGCGTGCCGTGTACCCTCCAGCGCTGTGAGTAATACATTTTTTTTTTGGTTTTTTCAGTTTCCTGATGGTTTTGTGGCTGAGGTATGTCTTGACATTATAATAAGAACCACAAGGGCTGGTCAAGCTAGAACATTCGCTCCAAAAAGGGAAATGTTTGCGGGGGCTCACTTGCCTTGGGCCCAGGTGAGTGGCCCCAGGCATCGCTAACCAGTGGCATCACTATGGAAAGACTAAGACCGGGAACAAAACAGTATCCCAGTTTAGAAAGTGGAAAATGCTGGGAAAAGAAGGCGGTGTGTAAATGGGGTGGTGTCTTTAATTTCTGTTGCTGTTGGTGAACCAGGTTCCTTTGCGTAAGTGAACTGAATGCTCCGTTGAAGTGTAGGCAAGTGTGTGCTGAGACTCAGGTTGGCAGCAGAGAAAAAGTTTATTCACAACAGCAGCCAATCGAGGGGATGGGAGAACAAATCTCAAATCTGCCTCCACAAAGACAGGGTTTAGGGATGTTATTGGGATGAAGAGGCAGGGTGGTCTGGGGCATGGGGAAAAGTCATTGGAGTTAAGAAAATTGAGATAATTGGCATTCTGCTCAGGTGCAACTAAGCTTCTTCAGGGGTTGCATGTTCAAAAAATGATGGAGTTAGCATGTTCTGAGGGTGGAGTTATTGGCCCTGTGATGTCAAAAGGTCACCGACTTGACACTCTCATTCACAGTTGGAAGGTCAGTGGTCCCAATCATAGAGGAGATGTAAGGAAATTGTGCTGCCACCAAATGTGAATGTGAGAGAATTTCAGGAAGGAAGTGATGGACAGTGATGTAACCTGAAGAAAGATTAGTTAATTCATATCTCTGGCAGACATTAGGAGTTTACCAGAAACCAGTTTCTTCTAACAGATGGAGAAAAATCTCATCTGCATTATGATCTCAAGACTCTGAAAAACATACGCAGCTGTGTTTTGTGCTCCGGATGCGCAGGCCCAGCGGCCATGGCTCACGGGCGCAGCCGCTCCGCGGCATGCGGGATCCTCCCGGACCGGGGCACAAACCCGTGTCCCCTGCCTCGGCAGGTGGACTCTCAACCACTGCGCCACCAGGGAAGCCCCGTAGCTGTGTTTTTCATTGTGCCCTTTATTTGCAGAAAACTACTAAATGTTTCCATCTGAGAGTTGCTAATAAGGAAATGTCTTTTGGTTTCAAAAATACCTAGGTAATTCAGGCAACAGTGAGGAAACAGAAATTAAAGATTGCTTTTCCTTGGATTTTTAGGGGACAGAGGTTTTCCTAAAAAGCCTTGTCTTAGCTGTCTGAGAGAACTAGTAATCCTTCCCAGAAAAGAACATTTTCAAAATGGAGTGGCATGTTTCTGACATGTCACAGGTTAATGTTTGTCAAATGTTTCTGATGTAAAGAGAAGAAAAAAACAGTGATTCTTAATTGATTACTACTGACCAATGAGAAAGCACTCAAGTCCCCTTCCCAGTTGTACAAAGCTCTGAAGTACCACCCACCCACCCTCAAACATGTTCCTGAACAAAATGCTTCTGAACAAAAGTGAAAATTGAAGAGCTTTGGTACTGAATGTAGTGGGGAAAATATCCAGATTCTTATTTGTGCCTAATGTGAACATACATTTTTATCATCAAATTGTTTATATGAATATCTGGTGTTGTTTTTCATTGGGGTTTGCAATCAAACATGAATTCTGTGCTATTGAGTGAAAGCACAGTACCCAACTTTATTCCCCCAGACTGCAGCAGACACACAGACATGGCCAGTTGCCTATCTAGTAGATTCTAGCAAAACCGTGCTTCTGTTTGTGTTATCCACTCTCTAAAGCATGGCCATATGTCTCAGGAAGCCAGTCCCAGGAATCTGATTCTTCTCTCCCTGTGAGTGGTTTGGGAATAGGTGTGTGATACAGTTCTGGCCAAAGGCACTTCTGGGAAAGCTTGCACTACTTGTAATAAGGGACAAAAGGAAGAAATTGTCTCTCTTCTTCTGTTGGAAATTTTTATATCTGAAAATTAGCTTTAGAATTGTGGAAGCCATTTGGTGACCCTCAGGGCAAAACCATCAAGTGGAAAATGGCTAAGGGAAAAGAGGAATGGTACATGTGTCCTTGAGGTTCTTGAGCTGATGAATGAACCATTTTGGAGTTGCTCTACCTTGGAATTTCTTAGGACTTATTTTCCTTAATTGTTAAGGACATTCTGAGTTGGATTTTGTCTTATCAAAAATGTATTAACTGATCATCTGCCTTCCCAGTCTCTCCAAGAAGACCATAGAATGTGCTTAAAGAGTCAGTAGGCTGGAAGAGGCAGAAAATCTGAAAGCCTAGGCCATGGGACCATTCCAGCACAGGTCCAGAGAATAACATTCTGCATTTGTAGAGAACTAAAAACAGAGGAAAAAAGTCCTGTCACTTCTTAATGACATACTTCTCAGGTCCAATTTGAAAATGAGGAAGTAAAGAGAAACAGTCTTTGATAACTAAAGCACAGTAGGACCATAATTGGTATTATTCAAATCACATGTCAGGGATTGAATCAAGCAGGATCTTGATCACTGTCATTGTTTCAAAGAGAAAGGCTCTGGGTATGGAGTTCTCAGCAAAGGGGCCAGAGTAGAATGAGTATGCATAACTCAGAACAGCGAATAATAAAACGTTTAGATTTGTGCAATTTCAACCAATTCATTGAATTGTACTTTGACCAGAAACAAGAGATCTTAGCATGAGCTTCTCACATGCTTAATTGGAGTAAAATGTGGTTTAGCACACACTTAGAGAACTAATTAATCTTTCTGAAGATAGCTTTCACCTGAATGAATAGTGTAAATTGGAAATTGTCATAAAAAGACGTGCCATTTATTGATGCAAAGCTGAACCAGATGATTTGATATAAATACTCGTTAAAATATAATTGCAAAGCAGCTATACTTCCGCTAAACTTCTAAGGCTTCACTGAGGAGTCAGGAGATTATGTGTTCTTGGACATAAAGTCAGTAGAGAATGAATATGTAAGGCACTTGCTTCCACCAGATTTATGTTGAAACACCACAAAAAGAAACCACATATTACAGATGAAGGGAAAAGAAAGGACAACCAGATTACAGTATAGCATTGATCTCAAGGTGTAAGTTAAGAGAACTAATAACCAATCCTTTTATCAGCCTAACACATGTTTGGGGAAATATTTACATTTCTTCAACTTATTTATTCTTTTTAAATTTGGCAGGCCTTATATTGAGGTTTAGAACTCAGATGATAGGCTCTTTCCCTTTATAAGTTTACCTAATTCTTTGTTGAAGGCAAGGGGTAAGGGGGTCGAATTTGTGATGTGTGTGTGTATGTGTGTGTGTAGACACACCTACACGTGCATGTGTTTGGTTGTGCTGCTGCACGTCAGGGAAAAGTGAACCTCTTGGTTTAGGGTAAAGTAGGTCTTCAGCTTTGGCCAATACATTTTATTCACATCTAGGTGTTGTGGCTACCATAATGGACAATGTAGGTTTAGAGAGAATATTAATTAAGATGCTTTGGATGGGATCACAGAAGACACAATTCAAAATGGACAAGAAGTGCAGAGATAGGATGGTCCTAGGGCAGGTTCCAAGACATCATTAAAGATTCAGGTTCTTCCCATAATTTTATTCTGCATTCCTTGGGAAGTTGGCTTTGTACTTGAGGCCACTCCACAAAAACCAGAATCCCACTGATACAGGTTTGAAAACCTCTGAACCGAATGTTTTCCTGTTTCTTTAAGCTTTAAAATTCTGATTTGCTCTACCCAAATATATTGTAGGGAAAGGTTCATATGCCTTTAAATCTGGAATCTCCCTCAGAACACCTAAACCAAGATGCAATGCTGAAGTTTTTAATTCTGAGAAAATCTGGTATGTAGGAAGAAATGTTTGCTACAAATAGTAGGCTAAACATGAATTTAATAGCACTTTAATGTTAGTGAGCAAGGAATTCACGAAAGGACTACAATGGAAAAAAGTTCATTCAAATAATTATAAAATAGTCACATGAATTTAAGATATCTTAAGATGATAATTTGAAAAACTGTTGCAGTATCAGTAAGCTTGGGATTTCATCTACCCACTATCAGAATGGCCAGAAAAACCTTTCAACTCTATAGTTAAAGCGCCCATACTAGATTTTCAAAGGAGACAGTTATAGTTTTATAAATGCAGCCATCGGTGAAGATCTGAAAAATAGAGTGTGAGTACTCTTTTGGCTCACAGGATGATTATGACACATAGTCACTATTTTTTGTGTGTTGTATTTATTGTATTAAAAATTCACTAGCTACTCTTTGTATTTGGGATGGCCTCTGGGTGAATTTTAATTCAGGGAAACAAATTTAAAAGCCTAGAAAAATGTCGTCCACATGTATCACGCTGCTATATTTTAACAAACTCACTGATTTTAAACAACCAACAGCCTCCATTTTCACCACTTATGAATAGGGTGTGTTCAGTGTCTCATGGATTGAGTCGCTTTAGAAATGCCTCAAGACCAGCTTCTCCAACAGGATTTTGGCTCATTGGGTTTCTGTCAAAACTCAGAACTACAAATACTGCTCTGAAGATAGGAGGCGAGGGAAAGCTTCAAGAATGAAAATGATTTGAAAGCTCAAAATAGCTCGCGTTGACTTTGGCACAGGAGGGTGTGTGTGTGTGTGATTTTTTATTCCTAACTCAATTCATTCAGGGTCCTTTAAATTTAGAGTCTGCAACTTCTATCAAAACTCTTATTATAAAGCCTATTTTTTCATTATTATTATTATTTACTGTGAAGGAGATGGAGAGAGGGGGCACCCTTCAGAGGTAGGTAGAGGCAGTATACACAGAAGTTAGGTATTTGGACTTTAAAGCCAGGCTACCCAGGGTTGAATTCCAGTAGTGCTGCTACTGGTAGTATGAACCCCTCTCCATTTTGGAGCAAAAGGAGACTGCTGATAATGCCACTTCCTAGAGTAGTTATGAGGGCTAAGAGTGAATACATACAAAGAATAGTCCCTGGAACATAATAAATACTCAGTATCTTTAAACAGCTCTTTTAATTTAGTTTATTCCTAAGAAGTCCCTTTGCTTGCTATATTTGGCTAAGTCATATTTTTCTCTTTGATTTCTTTGCGTAGGTAACATTCACTTAAGAACTACTTAAATCATCAAGATACAAGTTTTAGCAATCTTGATGACATTTCAGTCGTCAGTGGGTAGGAGTCCACAAGTCCACCCTGGAGGGTTCTCCAGCATTCTCTATCAAGAGGTAAATATACCTCTTTGAGAGTGAGAAGAGCCAGCTTGCTGCCTAGAGCTGGCAAAAGTGCTTGAAGTAGCTGTGCAGTCCTTGGGTGTGGAGCCAGCGTGTTCTTGGATGACTTTCATCTTTCATCAGGGTTATATTTATTCCTAAAGACATTTTCAGTTCCTGAAAGAGTACTCATTTTACTTTGGACATCTAGCTAGAGAGGTTGCTATAGCCCCTTAATTCTCTTCAATTCTCTGGATGTGAAATTCCTTCCAGATAATATCACTGATCTGGAATAAGTACTAAGTGATTTGTTAACATGATAAAACTAGTAAACCACGGGAGACGGGATAGCCCTTTGGGGCCTGTGAGTTTTCACAGCACTTTCTTTTTATGGCAGTATCTTTCATCCAGGGAATAGATTTGATTATTTTAGTACATTTTCAAGATAGAGAATTTGTAGGGTATTTGAGGTATGAAAACTTGGATAGTTTGGCCAACAGAAGGTCAGATTTCTTTTTTTGAGATGGTATTATTTGAACAAATGCTCTTATATTTTTGCTTCCAGTTCTTTTCTATTGAGGCCAAGAGTAAATTTACATAAAAACAATTCTGACTATAGTCATCATCAAGAAAGCTACTTTTACACAGCTGTTTAGAAATGGGAGGTATCAGCCGACATCAATTACCTGATTTTTCACAAACTTCATGTCTTCAGCTGCAGCTCTTCTTTATCTCAAGAAGACTTAATAAAATGTCTTTGAATTTCTCAATCAGAGCCCTCATGACATGTAATTAAGTAACGAAACTTAGATTTTTAGGAAGGGTTTTATATCGAATTAGAGGTAGGAGAAATGACTTAACCAAGCTTTGCACGAAGAAAAGTGAAGATGTGTAACAAGGAGGAAATCATGCAGATAGAATGACTAAGGAATTTACTCTTGTTTTAAATTATAACATTACGCTTTGAAAAGGGGTAAAAAAAAAAAAAATGGCTTGTAGTTGTATAGCTTTTTTCTGAAAAATGTTGCTGATTCTATTGTAAGACCTACAGAAATTCCCAGATTTTGGTGTTCGTAAGAATCACTCCTGATGCTGATTGAAATGGCAAGTTTCTTTGTCCCATGTAAGAGCTACTAAATGAATCTGAATTTTATGCACAATGAAGTTTGAGATAAGCTGGCATAAAGTATCCCCCCTGGCTTATCTCCCATTTTTTCTTGTTACTGAGTTTGCCTTTACAAAATCTCTAACTGGAGCCAGGTCACTTCCCATTTCTGTCTTTTTTATCCCTCAAACTTTATTGAGATAAAATTGACAAACAAAATTTTATATATTTAAGGCGTACAAAGTGAGGGATGACTTAATATACATATACATGGTGAAATGATTACTACAATCAGGTTAATTAAATCATTCATCACCTCACACAGTTATGTGTGTGTGTGTGGTGAGAATGCTTAAGTTCTACTGTTTTAGAAAATTTAAAGTATTCAGTACGGCATTAACTACAGTCACCATGTTGTACAGTTGCGCCCCAGAAATTCTTCATGTTAAAACTGAAGGCTTGTACCCTTTGACCAGCGTCTCTCCATTTCTTCCACTCCTCAGCTCCTGGTAACCACCATTCTATTCTGTTTCTACAAGTTGGATTCTTTTCCCCCTTTTTTAGATTCCACGTATAAGTGAGATCATACAGTAGTATTCTCTGTCTGGCTTATTTCACTTAGTACAGTGTCTTACAGATTCATCCATGTTGTTGCAAAGGGCAGGATTTCTTTCTACTGACTGAAAAATACTCCATTATATGTATACCACATCTTCTTTATGCATTCATCTGTTGGACATGTAGATTGTTTCCACATCTTGGCTGTTGTGAATAATGTTGCAGTGGACATGAGAGTACAGGTATCTTTTCAAGTTTCCCCTCCCTCCCCCTTCTTGTTCCCTTTTTCCCATGGTTAGATTTTCTCCAGGCCTGTCCACATTCTCTGCCTGAGGTCGCTGCCCGCCCCAACCTCTTCCTAAGCCTGTGCCACATACTGGGTGGCCCTGGGAGAGGCGGAAGGGGGGGTTCCCCCTTCCTTCCATGTATCCAGTGCTCCCCCTTGATTTTTAATTACCAGGGTTGCGGGAGCTATTGATCTCATTGGTTATTTGTTTTCAAATAAATTTTGAAATTTATTTTAATAAATTCCTTAGATATATACCCAGAAGTGAAATGACTGGATCACATATTAGTTTTATTTTTAATTTCTTTGAGGAATCTCCATACTGTTTTCCCTAATGGCTGTACCAATTTCCATTCCCATCAAACAGTGCACAAGGGTTCCCTTTTCTCCGCATCCTCACCAACACTTTTTACCAGTTGTCTTTTTTTTTTTTAATAAATGCCATCTTAAAAAGTTTGAGGTGATATCTTGCTATAGTTTTGCATTTCCCTGATGGTTAGTCATATTGAACACCTTTTAATGTACCTCTTGATCATTTGTATATCATCTTTGGAAAAGTTTAATTCAAGTCCTTGGTCCATTTTAAAAATTGTACTATTTGTGTTTTTGTTTGAGTTGTATGAGTTTTTAATATATTTTGGATATTTATCAAATATTTTGTTTGCAAATACTTTCTCCTATTCCGTAGGTTGCCTTTCATTTTGTTAATTGTTTCCTTTGCTGTACAGAAGCTTTTTAGTTTGATGTAGTCCCACTTATTTATTTTGATTTTTTCTCTTGTGGTATCATATCCAAAAAAAATCATCTCTAAGATCAATGCCAATGAGTTTTTCCCTGTGTTTTCTTTTAAGAGTTTTAGTTTCAAGTCTTATATTTAAGTATTTAATCTATTTCAAATTAATTTCTGTAAGTGGTATAAGGTAGGGGTCCACTTTTATTTTTTTGCATATGGATTTCCAGTTTTCCCAGCACCATTTATTGAAGAGACTCTCCTTTCCTAATTGTATATTTCTGGCACCTTTGTCAAAGATTAGTTGACTGTGTATGTGTGGGTCTATTTCTGGGCCCTCTATTCTGTTCCATTGGTCTGTGTGTCTGTTTTTATTCAAATACCGTACTGTTTTGATTACTGTCACTTTCTTGCACAGTTTGAAATTAAGAGATGTGATGCCTCCAGTTTTGTTCTTCTGCCTCAAGAGTGCTTTGGCTACCAGGTGTCTTTTGTGGTTCCATACAAATTTTAGGATTGTCTTTTCTATTTCTGTGAAAAATATCATTGGAATTTCAATAGGGAGTGCATTGAATCTGTAGATTGCATTAGGTAGTATGGACATTTTAACAACATTATTTTTTCCAGTCCATGCACAGGTGTTATCTTTCCATTTATCTTGTGTTCTTCAATTTCTTTAATCAATGTCTTACAGTTTTCTACATACAGATCTCTCACTACTTGCAATATTATTTACCCTTTTGAAAATAAATTCTTAAATATTTAGAGCTGCTGAGGTCAATAGGAACTTAAGGCCAGTCTAGTCATTATAACATTTATTTAGTAGTGACCTTCTGCCAGCTATAGAATGTCTGGTCCCAAGGTCCAGGACACGGAAGCTGTCCTCAGTATGCTCTCGGTCAAGTAAAAGACACAGACATGCAACAGATACCTGAGACTGATCAGTAAACTGTGAGAAGTGCTTATAGGAGGCCTTGAGGAAGGACATGTAGACTAACTTTAGGGATGTGGGGAGGGTCAGGAATTACATTCTAAAGGAGATAACATTGGGGTGCATGTATTTTTTGGAAGCACTATTTATAATAGCCAAGAAAGGGAAGCAGTCCAAGTGCCTATCAACATATGGTTGGATTAAGAAGATGTGGTATATATATACTGTGGAATATTACTCAGCCATAAAACTGAAATACTGCTACTTGCAGCAACATGGATGGGCCTAGAGAATACTATGCTTAGTGAAATAAGTCAGACAGAGAAAGACAAATACTGTATGATACAACTTATGTGGAATCTAAAAAAAAAGAAACAAACAAATGTATATGCAGAACAGAAACAGACTCACAGAGAAAACAAACTTGTGGTTACCAAAGGGGAGGGGCAAATTAGGGGTATGAAGATTAACAGATACAAGCTACTCTATATAAAATAGATATGTGATGAGGATACATTGCACAGGGAATTATACCCATTATCTTGTAATAACCTATAATGGAGAATAATCTGCAAAAATACTGAATCACTATGCTGTACACCTAAAACTAACACAATTCTGTAAATCAACTACAATTACAAAAAAAATAAAGGAGATAACGTTACAGGTGATACTGAAATGATGAGCAGCCTTTATCTAGAACAGGGGGAAAACAGTATAGGGGAAAGTCATTTCTGACAAAGTGATATTTTTGGAGATAATAAATATTAAGTGATGCTGGAAATGAGTCTAGAGAAAGAAGCAAAACTTTGGGTGTTATGTTTAGGACCTTGGCCTTTAGAAGTTTGACAAGAGGCTTTTTGTTAGACACACTCATATCAGAGATGGCACATAATTACCATGTAATGGTATCAAGTGGTTGAGCATTTTGCCCTTCAACTCAGTTTGCTGTTGAGGGAACAAGATGTAATTTTTCCTCCTGTTGCAGTAGATAAGAGCTAACCCGCTTTTTGCAGTAATCACTCACAATCTCGACTCGGAAACAAAAGGGTAACATTAATGAGTGGTATTTACCTTAGCTGAAGCTTCATGCAATTGGTGTAGAGACATCAGAGTATGCACTAATGATGTCTACCAGCACAGCCCAGTCTATAGCTTAAAGGAACCTGTTCTATATAAAGACAGTAGAGCATGATGGTTAGGGACTTTAGAATATGGAGTCAGATGCCCAGGGTTAAATCTGAGCCCTGCCATGTTCTGTCTGTGTGACCTTTTGTAAATGACTTGATGTCTCTAAGCCTTGATTTGTTTTAAAAGTGTGGATGAGAATACACCTGCTTCTCTAATAGTACTGAGAATTAAATGACATAATATGCTATGATGAGTTGAATTGTGCCACCCACCCTCCCCCCAAAAGATATATTGAAGCCTTAACCTTCTCAGAATGTATCACCTTAGAATATGACCTTATTTGGAAATAGAGTTTTTACGGAGGTAATCAAGTCCAAATGAGTTCATTAGGGTGGCCCTTAATCTACTATGACTAGTGTCCTATAGAAAGGGGGAGATTTGGACACAGAGACAGACACACAAGGGAGAACAACCTATGAATGTAGGCAGAGATTGGGGTGAAGTGTCTTCAAGCCAAGGAACACTGAAGGTTTCTCTCAAACCACTAGAAGCTAAGGGAGAGGAAAGAAACAGATTCTCCCTCAGAGGGAACAAACCTTGCTGACACCTTGACCTTAGACTTGATCTTAGACTTGATCTTACTCTCCAGAACTGTGAGATAGTATGTTTATGTTGTTTAACCATCTAGTTTGTGGCATTTTGTTACAACAACCCTAGCAAACTGACCCATACACATAAACTCCCTGGTACATAGTAAATTCTCTACAATTACTAGGTTTTCTTATTGTTGTTAACACTGTTTTGTCACAGTCCTGGCTTTCGACTCAGATTCTGCCTTGTCCAACATTGTTTATTTGAGTGGGCCTTGTTCTATGAGTCAAGGGCTGGAAAACCAGAAGTTCTGTGCAATATGTGATGGCAGATACCTCATAACTAAAGGTATAGGCAGAGCAATTCTGGAAGAATGGAACCACTATTGACCAGTCCAATGTAGGGTTGGAACAGTGACATGGCAGGCCAGCAGAGAAGAGCAGGGGCTTCAGAGATGAACACACTAGGCATGGCATCTTCAGAAAATGCAAACTAATCAACAAGTAAAACTCAAATACAAAAACCAAAACAACTTAATGATTTGATTATGGAGGAAGGGGAAATTGAGCATATAACATTAAGAAAAATGTCTACTTACATGGTGGGTGTATATTTTTATTTCTCCTGAATTAAAAGTATCTACTAATTATATAGGAGTGACCATAACTAAAGAGAGTTACAACAAGAAGAAAAAGAGAATAGGAAAAAGGGGAGAAGAGGAGGAGAAAGAAAGAGGAGTGAGTTTGGAGACCAGCCCTGTATAAGTGGTGACTCTTTCTTCTACTGTGAATAAGGCATTTGAGCAGAATTTCTCAGAAAGGTGTGATGGAACCTTTATCAGTGCAGTTACTTCTCAAGGAGGGGCTCTTGCTTTGAGGTTTGTGAGCCCACTCACTCTGGACTTAACAGGGCTCTGTCCGTGCACCTGACCAATTGTAAAAGGGAGAAGGAAGAGAAAATAAGTAGGATATGTGTGTGTAGAGGGGGGAGTGGGGAGAAGTGATGAAAAGAGCAAGTAAGAAGGGGACAGACAGAGAAAATAAATAGAAAAATGAAAGACTAGACAGGCATTGGGATTCAGGACCCAGTTTCTATACACTAGCTCTATGACTTTGGACAAATTATTAACCTCTCTTAAGACTCTGCTTCCTCATCTACACAATGAAATTAATAATAGCACCTATCTCCTTGAGTTCTTATGGAGGTTAAATTATCTAATATGCAAAACACATTGTTTTTATTACTGTATTACTGTGCTGTCATCCATCGAGATGAGACGATTAACTAAATTGTGGTACATCTAACCTATGATGTTGTTAAAAAGAATCTAGTAGAGCTTCATGTGCCAATAAGGCAGGAGGTCCAATATCAACAGGTAAGTATAAAAAACTGTAGAAGATAGTTCACAGTATCTGTTCATTTGCATGAAAAATAATGCATTTTATTGAATATTTTTATCTATGTAGATTATTTCTGCAAGAATGATGAAGAAATTGGTTATAATGTTTCCTCTATGGAAGTCATCTGAGATACCATAACCCGGAAGGGTCACATTTTACCATAGTCCTCTTTATTCCATTTGAAATTTTATCATTTTCATATATTTTAAAATTAAAAACAAAATTAAAAGAAAAAAAATGAGGGTGAGAATAGCTCCTGTCCTGTAGGTAGAGAATATTAAATGAGATATACACATATGCATATGTTAATGTTGCACCTGGCCCTCCAGAGCATCATGGTTATTATCACAGTTGCCCTTCAATATCCACAGAGGATTGGTCTCAGGACCCCCTGTGGATGCCAAAATCCAGGTGTGCTCAAGTCCCATACATAAAATGGCATAGTATTGGCACATAACCTCTGCACATCTTTGCACATACTTTAATACCGTCTAGATCACTTAGAATACCTAATACAATGTAAATGCTATGTAAATAGTTTTGTTTGGGGGAATTTTCTGGAAAATTAAAAAATATATAGTTTTGATCCATGGTGGGTTGAATCCAGTTCTACAAGAGCACCCATTTTCATGCTATGAGGTTAGAAAGATATTAGAGAATTGGGTCTCTAGGTGCTCCTGAGATTCTCCACTAACAAGAGGTTTCCTGTCTCCATGGTTGACAGAAGTCTCCTATGTGGAGCTGTGATCCCAATCCATGTTTGGGTAGAAGTTTTCAATTTAAGGGGGAAATCCCAGAAGAGGAACGCGTGCGTTGGAGCTAGAAGTTTACAAGTGATTTTTTTTGTCCTCTAAACTAGAATGTTAAGGCAGATTCTCTAAAGACTTGGTTTGTTGCCATTAAGAAACCATCTAGCAAAACCAGAATCATTATGGATAGTTTGAAAGTGTTTAATTTATGCACTGGATAAAGTTCTGTTTTTTTTTTCTAGTGTCAAATTAGAGCAGAAAAATGAGTCTTAAAAGGGCAATCCTTCACCAGGTGGCTACCTTAGGCTGTTCTCATCTTGACCCTTTTTTTTTTTTTGCGGTACGCGGGCCTCTCACTGTTGTGGCCTCTTCCGTCGCGGAGCACAGGCTCTGCGGCCATGGCTTACGGGCCCAGCCGCTCCGCGGCATGTGGGATCTTCCCAGACTGGGGCACGAACCCGTGTCCCCTGCATCGGCAGGCGGACTCTCAACCACTGCACCATCAGGGAAGCCCAGACACCCTTTATATATGGATTTATTCAAGGAGCGACTGTGAGTCAATCTATATCCCACTTAGTTTCAGCAGACTGGTGCTAGGAAACCTGTTTTGTTTTCTTCTGCTGTACCTAGACCAACACAAGGCTACCCTTAATTGGTAATTTTTGGGAAAGCAACTAGATAGAGCTCATCATTGGTTGAGCTGGTGATTCTGAGGCCATCTATTGGAAATGAGTTGAGAAAGTTGCCCTCCATAGAAAACTTGCTCTCATAGTACCATCGAACACCATGACCTGTAAAAGCAAACAAAACTCCTTAACACTGGGGAAAATACTTTTTTTTCTTAAATGTCTATGCTGTGTAGAGTTAAATGTGCTGCTGCAGTAGATATGGGTGTGGCTACGACATCTGCTTCACTTTGATGGGAAAATTCTCTCTATCTTGGCAAGACACCATACTCTAAGAGCACAGGAATCCTGTGGAAGAATGATAATTCTCTTTCCCTGGTTCCTTGGGTTCTTCTTTTATTGTGCTCTAGTTTTTAGTTGGTTAATTGTATTTTCCAACCTGCACATTGCATAGCAAATAGGAAGCCCATTTTAGTGTAAAAACATCTATCAGTTGTTGGTGAAACAGTCAAGGCATTAGTTACCTTCGAACCAGAGCAAAGAATAATGGGTTTGATTTCTCCCTTTAGTTGCTTTGGGAAATAGATGCTGTGGCAAGATAACTATTAGATTTTTTATTTTCTCAAGGTTGTACAACTCAGATAACCTGAACTGTTTACCAGATGAGTCTATGTCTTTAAGTGTCAACTACAAAGTGAAACTAGTTGCTGAAATTGCAGCTTCAGGCTTGCTTAGTTCAATGCGCCTCTCAGAATCATATTTCCATGCATTTATTCATGCATGAATGTTTGTTTTCAACCAACATTTGTTGGTTTTTTTTTTTTTTTTTTTTTTTTTTTTTTTTTTTTTTTGCGGTACGTGGGCCTCTCACTGTTGTGGCCTCTCCCATTGCGGAGCACAGGCTCCGGACGCACAGACTCAGCGGCCATGGCTCACGGGCCCAGCCGCTCTGCGGCATGTGGGATCTTCCCGGACCGGGACACGAACCCGCGTCCCCTGCATCGGCAGGTGGACTCTCAACCACTGCACAACGAGGGAAGCCCCTTGCGCCACCAGAGAAGCCCACTCTTGAGTTTTAACTTCCACTTGGGCATAAGGATTAAGCTTTGTTGACCGAACAATCACTTGGGACACTTTAAAAATAATGATTTCTGGGTTCTCTCCTCCATGAATTCTGATGTAGTAGGTGGAGGGAGGTCCAGGAATATGAATTTGTAACAAGCCACCCAGGCAGGTACAGGGTTTTCCTCCCCTGAATTTTTATTCCCCATCACTATACCCTTTGCTATCCTTCTACTAGCACACCCACGAGAGGCTGGAATTTTCAAAAAGAATTCGTTTAAATACCAAGCAACAACAGAAAAGGCATAAAAAAAAAAAGACTCCTACAATTAGTTAAGCTTACGCAGCAAAAGGGCCTGTTGCTACCATAAGTACATACAATCTAGGCTTCAGGCTTAGAACAGTTTTACGAGGTCATTCTTGGAATTCTTTCCCTCCGAGTAAATTTCCCTGGGAGACAGCTCACAGCTTATTTCCTGCACCTAAAAGTCTGTCAGTTGTTCATTATACCTCTAACTCATTTGAGCATAAACATTTATTTACTTTCAACTTTATTGTGCACTTGGAGTCCTTCAGCTCCATTTCAGTTTCCTAGTCAAAGGGATGCCCTCGTTCTTAGCTGAGTATAAAAGATGTATTAATAACTGAGATCAGCTGACACTCTATCCCCTGTACACAGTGAGGGACCTCTGCTGCACACTTTCTAATCATAGTGCCACAGGTTAGAGAGACCTTCAGTGTGAAATAATCCTGTGACAGAGCCCTTGCACAGATACCATCCCAAGCATGAACATGCTGCATAATTGATTTTGTTGAAGAATCAATGAAGAAATACAGTCATTGTGAGTGATTCAGAGGTACTCGTGTCTTGGGATGCTGACATTGATATCTAGAAAGCCGAATGTGATCTCTTAACCCAGATCTTCCATCTGCCATCAGGAAAAGTGACTTTGTCAAGGTGCTATTTCATGAACTCATTGAAATAAGTTATCTCAAATTGTTAGCTTCTTGTGATCTCTTCAGAGACGATTGATTAAATAGAACGTATTGGCATGGTAACCAGGCTACTCTCTCTCTTTGAGAAATCAGAAGTGTCAAAGTGATACTATGACATGGGCAGTTTGAGAATACATCGATTCCACAAACATTTTAGGAGGATTGTGATGTAAGACTTAGAGATAGAAGTGTTCAGTAAGAGCTTATAAGTGAGCCTTCACATAATACAGCAATAACTACACACGACTGAAAAAGCTGCATTGCTACTGCCATATATAAACGAGTAGACCTTTCGACTAAGTTTCAGGCACTGAGTGAGGACCTTTCTTCAAAGTGAGTGGGTCTGGAGAAGTAATTCAGTGATGTCAGATCTGAATGGAAAATGCAGTTATTAGATGAAAGTCTGCATTGTGTTGAAAAGTCCCCAGCTGCCCAACCAAGGCAGAGACCCGGGCAGGAAGATTTATAATCTCAGTTTGGTTCAAAATCTTCAAGACAACACACACTTTTATGTTTGAAAATTTAGATCTCTGATATGGACAATGCAGTAGGGAAAACAGAGCCATGTGCCGCCTTTGTCTCTTTTAGTTTTCCTTTTGTTGTCTCTGAGACTGTATTGTAAAGATGAATCAGATGGGCTCATTCTCCTGAGAAGGCTGCTCAATTAGGAGGATATGATAACCTTTGAAAAAGAAATATGAAATGCTGATGAGCCAACACAGGAATCAACACAGGAATTTAAGTATTGCCTCTGTACCAGCTCACAATATTGGTAACAAAAACAGTAATTATCATGGTATTTCAGAAAGCTGTTAGTCTCTGTGTGGGTGTGGAAAGTCAAACAGGAGAATGAACTTCCTCTTTTTGATTGACGTTTTGGAGGCAATTCTTACCCTTATCAGCCTAGATTTACACAAAAATATCTCTCTGAAAAATCATAAGTGAGGTCCAAAAAATACGAACTCTGTTAAAATAAAAAAGCAAAACTAATTCAGAGTATTTAGCTACTGCAAAATTATTCTTTCTGGCTCCATAGACACATACTAAAGACATATTAAAAATTGTTTGAAAAAGCAAAATAAAGTACATCTTTTCATCAGTATAAAAATATTAATATATTCTCAAAAATAATTCAACATTATTTACTGAGGATATTTTGGAGTAGACACTGAAAATGGTAATAGGTTAATAAGGGTCAACAAGAGAGATATGATCCCTGCACCCTTGAAACTTACATCCACTAACATCAAATCTCTTCTACATCTCCCCCTTTAGTTACTCCCTAGTCAGTCTCATCAGTCTCAAGGCTTTAATATCAAGTATAAAGTATTGACTCCCAAAATGTCTTTAGTCTGGACCTGTCCCTTGGACTTCAGATTCGTGTATCTAACTCCCTGATTGACAGCTTTACTGGAAGGATTATTTGGTACCTCAAACTCTCTAAAATGGAACTTTTGTTCTTCTCTTACCACCAATGTCTCTGTCAATCAATTCTTCCTCTTTTCTTCAGCCACAAAATGCTAACTTCATTCTTCTGGTTGATCTTGCTAAAAAGCTTGTAGTCATCTGTAACAATTTATTTATTCTCTCTCTTTCGCTCTCTCGAATTTACTTATGTCCACTCTACAACGTATTCTATAAAGATAACCCTGAAATATATTCCTGGTTCCATGGCTTCTAAGTATCATCTCTATTATTATGCTATACTAAGCCAGCAAGTTTCCTTTTCCGGAATATTGTAATCACTACCAATCGGTCTCAGCTTCCAATGTTGATCTTTATATTTTCCATAGAGCAGCCAGATGGGACATTTAAAAAATGTTAGATCTTGATACTGTCCTGCTCAAAACCCTTTAGTGATTATCTGTCTCATTCTAGGTTAAAAATCAAAGGCCTAATAATGACCTACATGGCCTGCCCATATCCCCACCTCCCAACTCTATCATAACATTTTGTTTGCTGTCCACATCCTTCCATTCTTTTCTCCCCCAGATTTTGCATTTGGTCTTCATTTGATTGGTATGTTCTTCCCCCACAGACACTTGCATAACTCTTCTTTCATTTTATTTAACTCTTTAAATTTCACTTTGTCAGAGTGGCCTTCCCTGACCCAGCTCTCAAGAACAACACATTCCCCCTCCGTACTCTGCTTTTAAATCTTTTTTTAATTTTTTTTTTAAGCATTTCTCATACTTCTAATCATCTGTAATTACAGTTGATCCTCCATTATTCCAGCATTCAGTATTTGTAAATTCTCCTACTTGCTAAAATGTATTTGTGACCCCAGAATCAATGCTTGGAGCACTTTCACGGCCATTCACAGACTTGTGCAAAGTGGTGAAAAAGCCCGATGCAGACATTCCTCCCTGAGGTCGAACAAGGTGATGCTCTGCCCTCTTTGTTCAGCTCTCATGTGATGTACACGTCCTTTTTGCAGTCTGTTAGGGCCATGTATTTTCTCATTTTCTTTTTGTTACTGATTTTACTGTGTAAACCAGCTTAAGTGGGTCTTAGGGTTCCTAAGTGCGAGAAGGCTGTGATATGCTTTACAGAGGAAATACCTGTATTAGGTAAACTTTGTTCAGGTGTAAGTTAAAGTGTTGGCCCTGAGTTCAACGTTAATATCAGCAATATATGTTAAATAAGGTGCCCTTAAGTAGAAACACACATAAAGCAACGCTGCGTATTACTTGTTTAATGAAAATGTTGTGACCAGAGGCTTGCAGGTACCTAACCTCTATTTCCTTCAGGATCAGTGGTTCTGTATTCACTAATTCAGTGTTTAAAAAGTGGTGACTTTAAAAAACATAACTACTGTGATAATGAGAATTGATTGCATTTTGTTTTTCTATTTTTTTATTTCTCCAATAAAACATAAACTTATGAGAACAAGAACTTAATGTTCACTATTATATAGCCAGTGCTTAGAGCAGTGCCTGACACATAATAGGTGCTCAATAAATATTTAATGACATAATGAAAGGAAGAAAGATAATTCTATTGTGAGAGAAACACAATATGTGGGTAGTGTGAGAAATACAATAAGCTAGTTTAAAAAAACCCACAAAAGGTATGTTATGATACAGTCTCTGAAGGTGCTAAGCGGGGTGATGAGAGTAGTTGACAGGCAGGGCTGCTGTCGTTTGATCTGAGACCTAAAAGGGAAGAATAAGACAGCAATGAGAAGCACTGATGAAACAGTATTCTAGGCAGAGAGAATAAGTGAAGACACATAGTGAATGGGATGGCAGCAGAGATTTAATAATAAAATGAGGATGGTGTGAGCAATAGGGATAGTGGTGCAGATAAGATAGAAGAAGTTGGCTGAGGCTAGACCAGGAAAGCATTCTGTATTTTAGATATTCTAAGAGAACTAGGAATCCATTGAAAGATTTTAAGCAATGTGAATTGATAAATCTGATTTACGTGGCAAAGAAAAGAAAGATCACGGAGAGACTGATTAGGCAAGTAATGGGCTCAATTTTTAGTTGCCGTATATTCTGTAGTTGCCAAACAACTATTCTGGGATGGGGTCATAGTTGCTTCCAGGACCTGTACAGGCTGCCATGGGCTGCTAGTTTGAGTTCTTACAAATGGACTTAAAGAACCTATATGGGAATTTCCAGTGGACAGCATGCAGCTTTGACCAAAGAACTATTCTCCTTTGGGGAAGGTCCTCTTCTTCAACCAATTGTACAGATTTGGAAGAAAACAAAGAGACAAACTGGAGAGAAGGGAAATGCTTTTGAGGTCAGAATGATCTGTCAAAGGAACTTTGGTGATCTGGAAATTAGGGAGTGGCAAACACTGCAATCAGACTTTTTCAATTTTGTTAGGGACAATATGTTTTAAAATTCTGGACAGGGCTCAGTACTTAGAGTGTGCTGAATTTTTGATAGTTTTGAAGTGTGTATGTAAGGAAAAAAACCTTTGCTTCTAATACTATATATCTCTAGATGTCTCTATTAAAGATTGACATTTAGGAATTAAAGAGTTTGAATTTTTGTTTGGTTAGCTCATTGTTGTTACTGTTGACAGAATCTCTAAGCCAGAAAGAGTCTCAGAGGTCATACTGCTCACTTCACTATTGCTAGAAAAGTTGCCAGTATTAGTAAGGTCTAAAAAGTTTAACTTATATGAAGAAAATCTGATTTCTAGTGGCCTCTCAGATCACTGTGTTGAGAAGGATGCTGATGCAGAATCTGGACTCAAAGAGTACTATGATCAACTACTCTAGGATTAGGAGGGGGTAACTATGTAATGTGTGAAGTTTTGGTCATGCCTAAAGTAAGCTACTGTGGGAAAATAACCTCTGCTGGAAGAATATGATGTAATAAAATGAGTACAGGAATAATATCAAACAGATCTGGCTTCAAATCCTTGTTACATCCTTTATAACTACATGTGTTTTTAGAAGTACATAAACTTCACTGATTGTCTCTATCCAAGGAGGATGGTGATATCTGTCTTCCATGGGACTCAAATAAAATACTGAATGTAAGTGCATAACTCATGGTGAAACTTGGTAAACATTAGCTCTCTTTAAATTTCCATTTCCTACTGTCACTGGGGAAGATGATTTGTTTGAAGGGCTCAATGGTATTTTTAACATGATGCTCCCTTTATGGACCATCCTTAGAATTTTTTTTTTTTTTTTTTTTGCGGTACACGGGCCTCTCACTGCTGTGGCCTCTCGCGTTGCGGAGCACAGGCTCGGGACGCGCAGGCTCAGTGGCCATGGCTCACGGGCCCAGCCGCTCTGTGACACGTGGGATCTTCCCGGACCGGGGCACAAACCTGTGTCCCCTGCATCGGCAGGCGGACTCTCAACCACTGCGTCACCAGGGAAGCCCCCATCCTTAGAATTTAAGGCTTACTTCCGCTACTACCTTCATAGATGAATCAACAGACATTACATAAACTGAGTGGGGACAACAAGGGAGGGATGGAATGTTACTGTTCACCACACCTCTCATTAGTATCGAAGTCAGGAGACATTCAGGGACTGCCCTTCACTTTGTGTGAATTCTGGTCACACACCTCTAGAGTGCTCTAGCTCTCAATTTTTATCAAAAAGAGAGGAGTCTTATGAGTATAAAATAGCAGAAACTTAATTCTCTCAGAGATATCTACTTTGAAATGGGTTTTCTGTGAGAAAATTTGTTAAAACAAAGATATAATTATTAAATGTAAGTATTTTAGGTGTTATAGGAAAGAAATCGTATGTGCTATTAATCTGGGTCAGACCATGGCTGACCTTATATTCCATCATTCAGCATGTTTTTAATAAATATTTTCTGTGTACCAGGTATGGACTAAGCACTCTATAATTCTAGAAAGAAGACTGTGCCCTTTGTAATTACTAAGGGATAGAGAAAATCGGCAAGACTCAGATTCTGTTTGGTATTTGGCCAGTGGTTATCACAAAACTTAAATGATGAGAATTATGGAAGTACTAAGACTTAGAAGATCCCCTTTACCTGCAAAAATGATGGGAAAAGGCTTCAAGGCAAAGGCTGCATTTGGAATTTGCCTTAATGACGGGAAGGATCTAAGTAGATAGGGGTTAAAGTAGAAGGGAAAGAATTTTATAGATAAGTAGAAATTTATGAAAATGTGCCCTGTATGTTCAGGAAGTGATACTGTGGCTGGATTTAGAGTATACATATGTATAGGATAGGCATGGACCAGATTACAGAAGGATTTAAATGCTGATGTTGGTGTTCATGATGGATTAAAAAAAAAATAGAGAATCATTAATTGATTTTGAAGAAGGAAGACGGTTAATAGAACACGGTTTTAAGAGGAAAAAAACTAAAAAAAGAAGAATCTGGTATTTGTATATAAATTGCCCTGGAGTTGGGAAAAATAGACTAGGAATACCCCTTAAGGGGCTAGTATTAGGATAAGAAAGGAGCATGAAGGGCCTGAGTTAAGATAGTGAGGGTTGGAATGTAAATGTGAGTTATATTGGGATGGGAGACTAAATAAGATTTGTAAATTGTATTTATTTACATAAATAATTTAGATCTCTACTTGCATGTTAAATTAAGTCTTGGAGTGAATGTGCATGGATGTGCATGGACATTTTACTTGGGTGTGGAACTACCACACTGGAAATGCACTACTGTTAACAAATTAAAACAACAACAAAACTTGACATTTAAGATTTTCAATGTGGTTGAATTGTGAATAAGAAAAAATCTGCTTCCCATATCTGAAACAGTACATTAAATTGATGTTACAGAGAAGGAATGAAAAAAGCCATCAGTCATCCATGTAAAATATGCATGTCAAGAAAGTGTGCATTGGATGCCATTTTATCACATCTTCTCTACATGTTTTTAGGTCAAGTGAAAGGATTTATCAGCTTGCGCTAAATTGCCAATTTTCAGATAATATATACCTCCAACTCAGATCATTTGAAAGGATTTATCTCCTGTAGAACACTACACACAAAGTGGCGTTGTTTTTCTTCTGTGACTTTGCTTGCAGAGGAGCCATTAAATACACAAAACTACCGATTTTCTTGTTTCACAATTGCTTCCAAAGCTCTTAACTTGACCTTCTCCAGCCAAGGCCGACCATTTCACATTTGTCAGTAATCACATGCAGTTTAGAATATTTCACTCCAGCTGACTCTGTTTTCTCTTGCCTTCTTTGGATGACCAGGACTTGAGTTTGGACTAAAGGTAGAAAGAGTATGAGAAATAGTATCATACATCTGATACTGTTTATAGGACTATTATTTAAAGAATTCGGCGAGATTTTGTACTATGTTGAATCTTCAAATCCATGAGCACAGTATATGCTTTTATTTTGATCATCTTTGATTTTTTTATTTTATCAAAATTTTATAGTTTTTAGCATACTAGTTCTGTATATGTTTTCTTAGATATATAACAAAATATTTTAAAGCTGTTTTAACTGATATCATTTATTAAATATAAGTATATAATCATGCATTGATAGTACATAGAGATGTGATTGATTTTGTATGTTGACCTTGCAACTTCTGACCTTGCTAATCTTACTTATTAGTTTGAGGAATTTCTTTTTGGTAGATTTATTGGGATTTTCTAGGTAGGGAATAATGTCATCTGTGAATAGAGACACATTTCTTCCTTTCCAATTTGTATTTTTTTGTTAATTTACATTAAACAATACTATATTGTATATAGTTTTATTTATTTTTCTTGACTTATTGTTAAGCTAGAATTTCTAATATGAAGTTGATGAGGAATAGTGAGAGGAGACATTCTTGCCTTGATATTGATACTAAAGATGAAGCATTAAGAGTCAAGTATGATGTTAGCTATAAGTTTCATTTTTGCACAGATGCCCTTTTTCATTTTTTTAGGAATTTGATTTATAGTTTGCTGAAAATTTTTATTGCAGATATTGAATTTTGTTGAATGCTTTTTATGAATCAGTTGACATGGTCATGTGGTTTTTCTCCTTTAACTCATTAATATGGATTACATTGATTTTTCAAATGTTGAATAAGTCTTGCATTTTTGGATAAAACCTCCTTGGTTATCATGTATTATTATTTTTATACATTGCTAAATTTGATTAACTTATGTTTGATTGAGGACTTTGGCATCTATTTTCATTAAATATATTTTCCTGTATTTTTATTTTCTTGTTTTGTCTGGTTTTAGTATCATTAATTATGGCCTCATTATACGAGTAGGGAATTGTTCCTTTTAGATTTTCTGGAAGAGTTTATGTAGAATAGATGTAATTTCTTATTTAGTGATTGGTAGAATTCACCAGTTAAACAATCTGGGTCTGAAGATTTCTATTTCAGAAGGATTTTAACTGTGAATTCAGTATATTTAATAATTAAAGGACTATTCAGGTTATTTTATTGTGTTTGAGAGGGCAATTCGTGATTTTCAAGGCATTGGATCTAAATTGTCAACTATATGTACATAGAGTTATTGTAGTATTCCCTCATTATGGTTTTAATACTTACAGGGTCTGTAGTAATAGTCACCCTTTCAATCCAGAGTAATTTTTATATATTTTTTCCCCTTGGTCAGTCTTGCTTGAGGTTTACCAATTTTGTTGGCTTTTTCAAGAATCTCTATTATTTTTCAATTTTCAATTTGATTAGTTTCTACTCTTTATCATTTATTTTCTTCTGCTTGTTTTGGGTTTATTTTGCTCTTTCGTTTTTCTTATTTCTTAAAGTGGAATCTGAGGCTTTTCTTTCAAAACAGTTTTTGGGGGCTTCCCTGGTGGCCCAGTGGTTGAGAGTCTGCCTGCCGATGCAGGGGACACGGGTTTGTGCCCCGGTCCGGGAAGATGCCACATGCCGCGGAGCGGCTAGGTCCGTGAGCCATGGCCACTGAGCCTGCGCGTCCAGAGCCTGTGCTCCGCAACGGGAGAGGCCACAACAGTGAGAGGCCCGCGTACCACAAAAACAAAAACAGTTTTTGGTTCCCCTAGCTTTACTGGGGTATAATTAACAAATAGAAATTGTATGTATTCAAGTTGCACAGCCTGATGTTTTGATATATGTATACATTGTGAAATGATCACCATAATTAAACTAGTTAACATATCCATCACCTCAAATAGTTGCCTTTTGTGTGTGTGTTGAGAACACTTAAGATTTACACTCCTGTCAAATTTCAATTATACAATACATTATTAACTATAGTCACCATGCTGCACATTAGTACCCTATAACTCCTTCATCTTGTGTAACCAAAACTTTGTACCCTTTGGCCTACACCTCCCCATTTCCCCCACCTCTATTTAAATATAAACTTTATTGCTATAAATTTCTCCCGTGCACTGCTTTAGCAGCATCCCACAAAATTTTATGTGTTGTGCTTTCCTATTAGTTCAGTTAAAACTATTTTCTAATATTCCTTGATTTTCTCATTGACCTATGGGTTTTTGAGATGTATGTTGCTTCATTTCCAAATGTTTTCAGATTTTCCTTTTATTTTCTGATGACTAGATGAATTCTGTTATAGTCAGAAAATGTATTTTGTATAATTTCAAGTTTTTTACACTTGTTAAGTTTTATTTTATGGACCAGAATATAGTCTATTTTGGTGAATGTTTCATGTGCACTTGGAAACAATGTATATTCTACCATCATTGGTTGGAGTGTTCCATAAATACCAATTCGATCCAGTTGTTTGATGTTGCTCAGTTCTATGTTTGCTGACTTTTGTTTTTTTAATTTTTGGCTGCCTTAGGTCTTTGTTGCTGCACACGGGCTTTCTCTAGTTGCTGTGAGTGGGGGTTTCTAATTGCAGTGGCTTCTCTTGTGGTTGTGGAATCTAGGTGCGTGGGCTTCAGTAGTCGTGGCACGCAGGCTCAGTAGTTGTGGCTCGCGGGCTTAGTTGCTCCACGGCATGTGGGATCTTCCTGACCAGGGATCGAACCTGCGTCCCCTGCACTGGTGGCAGATTCTTAACCACTGCACCCCCAGGGAAGTCCCATATGTGTGCTGACTTTCTATTTATTAGTTCTATTGATTATTGGGAGAGAAGTGTTGAAGTCTCCCAACTATAATTATAGATTTGTGTATTTTTCGCTTCAGTTCTTTCAATTTTTGAAACTCTTATTAGATGACGTTGTCTTTTTGGAGAACCAACATTTTTATTATTATGCAGTGTTTCTCTTTGTCCCATTTAATTTCCTTTGTTCTAAAACCTACCTTGTCTGACATTAATATAGCCACTCTAGCTGTCTCCTTTAAATTTTACCGTTTATTTTTCTCATTTACTATTTATAATGTAAATATTTAAGGCTATGTTTCTTTCATTGATTTCTGCTTTAACTGTTCAGAGACATTGTGTTTTCATTATTGCAATTAGTTTTTATTTATTAAAATTAGAAATTTTGTTTTCTATCATTCAATATTCAGTTTTAATTATATTGAATATTATTTTGAGAATGACATTTCTATTTCTATTTTAGAAAATCTGTTAATGTTTTATTTTTTGAAAACTGGTCAATTTTATACATGTTTCACAGATATTTGAAACAATATTTTCTTATCAGTATTTATATATTTAGCAGAAGCTACTATTTGTCCATTTTCCCCCCTTTTTTTTTTTTTTTTTGCCCTACGCGGGCCTCTCACTGTTTTGGCCTCTCTCGTTGAGGAGCACAGGCTCCGGACGCGCAGGCTCAGCAGCCATAGCTCACGGGCCCAGCCGCTCCGCAGCATGTGGGATCTTCCCGGACCAGGGCACGAACCCGTGTCCCCTGCATTGGCAGGCAGACTCTCAACCACTGTGCCACCAGGGAAGTCCCCCATTTTCCCCTGTTTTTATAATAGAACTTTTTGACAGGCCCAGGGCTTCTTAGAAAAAAGAAAATATGTTTAGCCTCCATGCAGCTATATGATGAAGTTCTGGCCAATAGGATGTAAACAGGTCATCTACCAACTTCTAGGAACTTTCTACAGAGAGAGAGATGTCAGTCATTGCTGATCTGTTTTCCTCAGTTTTTCCATTTTACAGCTTGGAATATACATAAGATTGCTGGAATCCCATCTTGGATGTGAGAATTAAAGTCACTCTTTTATGATAGTGGAGTAGAAAACCAGAGGAAATGTGGGTCCCTGAAAACTTTTTGAAACAAAATCACATACCAGGCTTGGATTGACAAACTATAAGTTTTTAAACGTAATAGACTGCTATTTTACTTAAAGTACGATGGTTTTAGGTTTTTTGTTATCTACCTGACCTAATTCCAATTACATACTTACACTCATTTGTTTTTCTATGTCTTAATTTTAGTATATTTGATATGTTGTGATAGGCATCACTACCATTAACTTCATGAATTTGTCTGCAATTTTTATAGGTATCTGTTATCGCTTCCCTCTGTTTCCTTCACTTATTTATGAATGGTGGTATTATGTCTTATCATCCATAACAATTAGCTCTTTGTCACAAATCATTTAAAATATATTCCTTGTTCTCTCATTTAGCTTTGGCAGCTCCCTTTTCATCTTCTCCATTCTCTACTTGGGCCTTTGCCTTTGTCATAGACTACTGTAATTTTGGCTTATTTGATAGTCTATACTAGTTTAACATGGTTTCCCAGATTCCTCACTCATAAGTGAGAAGAGGAAGAGTTTGCTCAGAGGAAGTGCCTTGACTTTGAAGCCAGTTAGATGACTTTCCCTGTCACAGCGCTACAAATGAACTGTGATAAATCAAGGACACAGCTTAGAAGGAATTGTATCCCTCGTGTTGTGAAGACCTAGAAGAGTAGTTTTGCATGAGTTACTTTATTACTTTGCAGTAAAACACGTGCAACTTGTGACCTGCGAATATTTTAGCTTCTTCATAGGGCAATTACATTCAACTGAGGCCTTTATTTTTTTCCCCATCAACTTACTTTTTAAGTTTTACGAGTATTTTTTTCATTTGTACTCAAACCCTATTAAAGTCTGTGGGCTAGGGATCAGAATTGTACCAGTATTTAGCAAGGGGAACAAATAACTAAACTCATAAATCCCAGAAACTTTCCAATGGTTAACATAATTGACTCTGAACACCAATAAGGTTACCCTATTTCAGGGAAAGATCCACCTTTCCAACTCACCCTCTAGGTGAATCTGTTGGACTGTAAATATAAGACTGTGAAAGAACGAAATTAGAAATTAAAACCTATCATCACACAGAATACCAGCTTTGTAAAGATCCTAGTTAAACAATCTCACACTTTTATTTTACTTGAATACAAATGGATAAAAAATAGAGAATTAGTGTATTTAAATATTATTGACCACAGTTTTACCATTTCTTCTCAAAGTGTCTGTATTTGTTTCCTGTGGCTGCTGAAAAAATTTACCACGAAATGGAGAGCTTAAAAACAACAGAAATTTATTATCTCAAAGTTTTTGAGGCCAGAAGTCCAGAATCAATGTATCAGAAGGGTTGGTTCTTTCTGGAGTCTCTGAAGGACTGTCTATTCCATGCCTGTATCCTATGCTGGTGGCCAGCAATCCTTGGTATTCCTTGTGTTGTAGCAGCATAACTTCTGCCTCTATCTTCACATGACCTTGCCCTTGGTATATCCCTCTCTCAAGTTTCCCTCTGCCTTTCTTTTTTTATTATTTTTTATTTAAAAAAATTATTTATTTTTAGCTGCATTGGGTCGTTGTTGCTGCTCGCAGGCTTTCTCTAGTTGCGGCGGGGGGCTACTCTTTGTTGGGGTGCATGGGCTTCTCATTACAGTCGCTTCTCTTGTTGCAGAGCATAGGCTCTAGGCGTGCGGGCTTCAGTAGTTGTGTCAGGCGGGCTTCAGTAGTTGTGGCATGTGGGCTCAGTAGTTGTGGCTCACGGGTTTGGTTGCACCGCGGCATGTGGGATCTTCCTGGACAAGGGGTCGAACCCATGTCCCCTGCATTGGCAGGTGATTCTTAACCACTGTGGCACCAAGGAAGCCCTGCCTTTCTTTTATAAAGACACGTAAATGAGGATGATCTCAACCCAAGATCCTTAACATAATAACATCTGCAAAGATACTTTTTCCAAACAAAATTGCATTTGTAGATTTTGGAGGTTAGGATGTGGCATAACTTTCAGGGGGGGTCACTATTCAACTCATTCAATGTGCATCATATGTGTTTGGTTATTTACATCTAGGTTATTAATATTTAGGTGATTCATTTTCACATTAAGAAGCTATAGGAGAAGTCCTGGGACGAGAACAGGATGTCTTCCATACAACCAAGGGGGAAAGGTACAAGATGGAGCATTCATAGTAGGGAAGATATGCTCTCTAAACAGACCTCACACTGTGTGTTATCAGCTCCTATGTGTATTTCCTCAGAATATTGCCACTCTTATGGTACAGAGAGAATATGGGAATTATATTTCATGCAAAGAAATTACTTTACACAAAATCATTATTTTCACTCTAGGATTTCAATGTAACATAATACTTTCAAAAATAGCTGTTGATTAAAAACAGGTAAGGGTACACGGGTAAAATAAGTGTTCAAAGTCTGAATGATCTACTGGCTAAGGTGTTAATGGAGTTTGTTGAAAAACTTATTGAACCACTGCTGATGGTTATTTATGAAAATTTACTGAGACCTGGGAAATGATAGAATTGAATGCCAACGTTGCATCAATTTTCCAGGACAGAAAGAATCACTATCATGGTAATTATGGTTCAGTGAATGTAACTTAAATCCTTCAATAATGGGACAACTATTTAAGAAACCTGTAAAAAACCTCTCAAAGGTAACAAAATCATGAACAATAAATAGAATTGGTTTATAAGGGAAAACACTGTGACAGATGGGATTTAACAGCTTTTTGATAGGATTACCAAATTAATAGACTATGGAAAGGAAGTGATGGTAATGTTTTAATTTTATTATATGTGATAGTCTCTAGTGAAATTTACATCAATTCATATTTTCTGGAAAATGAGTAGTGCCTTGTGGGTTGAAAACTACTAAGTAGTCTCAAACAGTAAAAAATCAACAACAAAGTCTCTAGTTTGGGAATGAGTAGGATATTCTGATCCATTTGGGTTTAAAGTGAAGCTGAATTTTAATAACTCATTTGAGATCTCCAAGAGACATGTAACACATGTATGCATACCAATGAGACCAGCAAACAATGGCCATTTTTCCTTTTATTATTTTTTTTTTAATTTAAAGAAAAGTAGGAAGGTGATAGAATTTGAAAGTAAAGTGATCTAGTATCTAAAGGTAATAAGACACATGATTTGAACTTGGGCTTCAATTCAGCTCTGAATACTATATTCAGTCTAAGAGGCTCTCTGATGTTTTTTTTCCTTCCTTTTAAAAAAGAGATATTTTTAAAAGGTATTTCCTTATTTTAGGGTGTTTGATTCTTAAGAGTGGTTCCCTTGGGACTATTTTATCCAACAGAGAGGAGAGAGGTTTTTAAGTTTGAAAATATATGAAATATACTGTTGCGAATTAAGGATTTGGATAGAAGAAAAACGAAATAGGATCAAAGACCTGAAGAATTAGAATTGAGAAAGAATTGTGTCAAAAGTATTGCATAAAAGATAGTATAGCATTAAGAATAATATTTACCGTGTATTTTAAAAGACATTATAAAATTATAAGATTAACTAAAAATGGAAATGAAAGTTTTGTATATAGCATGTACTTAGCTATGTAAACAGTATGCAGAAAAATGTTCAGGAAGTAACTTAAAATTATCATCATTATTGTGTGTTAGAACTATTAATGATCTCTATTTTGTGTGTGTGCTGACTTTTTCAAATTTTCCACAATAAAAATGCAATATGGCATTAATCAACCTTCTGAGAAAACATAATTTTATGTGTACCAATAAAGTTTCCTTGGAATAGGACATAAAACTGGGGGAGTTAAGAGCATGCAATTTTTAAGTAGTATGTGATAGGAGCTTTATGTACATTATTTCCTTTAATCTTTAAAACAATCTTTTGAGATAGTTGCCAGTTCTAATTGTCCCTTTGCAATATGGCTTTGGGTCTTGGATAACACATTGATTGAAAGACGCCAAATGAATAAATCAAAGACAGTTTAGAAAAGAGGAGAATGATTAACGAGCTTCAGGTACTGATTTATGATGTGAGACAGAGTTTATAGAGAGTTCTGTCAGGCATAAATGTGGTCAAGAAGAGATAAAGTAAGGACAGAAAATGACACAATTATTTAAAGTGTATAGAGCAGGTAAAATTGGTGGAAGGTACTGAATTATAACAGGATAGTGAAACATAAAAAAAATTCCACTGTGGACTCATATCTGATTCTAATGAGGGCCAAAAATAACAAATATTTGGTATTTTAAAATTAATACTTGTCAGCAAAGCTTTCATTTTGTAATAGCAAGAGAAACTGGAAAATTCCTAAGAACAGGTGTGAAAATACAGAAATCAGAGTAATTTTCATTGGGGCACAAATTAAAAATGGGAGATGGTTCTTAATAATGGATCAAAGCAATGGATGCTAAATTCATTAGACAATAACCTGATAGGGACCATTATAAATGATGCCTCAGACTGATTATAATGCCTCATTATAAATGATGCCTCAGTATACTTAGGGCTATTTATCAGGCTTAAGGGCACAAAAAAAGAGTCAATCAGAAATTATGTGTCACTGGTTGAAATGTAATAGGTAACATACTTAACCACCTATGAAGTGTTCTTGCCAAAAAAATCAAACTTGAATCTGATCATGCGTCTAGATTTAACGTTCAGTTCCAAGCAATATAGGAAACAAAGGAACATGGGGATGCAAATAAGAAAAATCCACAAAATAACAGAGAACAAAATTCCAGCTTCTTTAATATATCAATTGCAAGGAAATAAAAAGCAGGAAGAGAAACATGTTGATTAAAAGACAAGTTAGAGGGAAAATGCTAATTGCTGTTTAGAATGTGAAGCAACAGGAACTCTTCATTAATTGCTGGTGGAATTCAAAATGTTATGTCCATTTTGGAAGACAGCTTGTCATTTTCTTACAAAGCTAAGTAAAGTCTTACTATATTATTCAGTAATTGTGCTAACAGGTATTTACCCAACTGATTTGAAAATACCTGCACACATAAAACTGCATGCAATGTTAATAATAGCTTTAGTTGTGATTGCCAAAAACTGAAGTTAATTAAGATGCCTTTCAGTAGTTGAATGCATAAACAAACTTTGGTACATCAATACAATGAAGTTTTCAGTGATATAACTTAATAGCTCATTTATTTTTGTAGTGACATGGATGAATATTAGATGCATATTTCTAAATGAAAGAAGACAGTGTAAAATTACATACCATATGATTATAATTATCTGACATCCTGGAAAAGACAAAACTGTGTATACAGTTTAAAAACAATCAGTGGTTGTCAGGAATTTGGGAGGAGGAAGGAAGACAATGGGTGAAATGCTGAGGACTTTTTAGGTTTGTTAAAATGTTCTGTATGATACCATATACAGACCTATGACAGTATGCATTTGTCAAATCTCATTGAACTTTGTGTCACAAAGAATAAATTTTAATGTACACAAATTAAGCAAATCATTTAAGGAGTGGGAGAATTCCATGATGAAATGCAAGATGTGACAGACCAATCTAACTTTATTACAAATGTATGAACAACTCACTGAAGAGGGTAGGGAAAAAAAGATGCTAACATAAGTAACTTTTGAAATTAATGGAGTTTGTAAAAACAAAGCAAGAAAAGCCCATACTGTAGAATTATATGCCAGTTGATAAAGTTGTTTCCCATAGGGATACAGGTTAACAAATCTTATACGCCAATACGTGTATACTGGAAATGAATAATTAAATAAATGGCTGGCAGATAAAGTGAGCCAGGTTTCTCGCTGCTGGAGTGAGTTTACAGATAAGGGAGATGGCTAGAATGATTCATGTGGTAATGAATTAGAGTTGGAGACATCAATATGAACTTAAATTTAGCTTAGTATAGATAAAAATGTTTACAGAGAAAATATGATAGATAAATAGATACGTGAATGTACATGAGTAATATACACAAGTATGTTTTCTTTGCTCTGTCAGCTGAGAAGGCTTAAAACAAGACCAAAAGACAACCCTCAGAATGGGAGAAAATATTTGCAAATGAAGTAACTGACAAAGGATTAATCTCAAAAATTTACAAGCAGCTCACGCAGCTCAATATCAAAAAAGTAAACAACCCAATCCAAAAATTGGCAGAAGACCTAAATAGACATTTCTCCAAAGAAGATATACAGACTGCCAACAAACACACTAAAGAATGCTCAACATCATTAAGCATTAGAGAAATGCAAATCAAAACTACAATGAGATATCATCTCACACCAGTCTGAATGGCCATCATCAAAAAATCTAGAAACAATAAATGCTGGAGAGGGTGTGGAGAAAAGGGAACACTCTTGCACTGCTGGTGGGAATGTGAATTGGTACAGCCACTATGGACAACAGTATGGAGTTTCCTTAAAAAACTAAAAATAGAGCTACCATATGACCCAGCAATCCCACTACTAGGCATATACCCTGAGAAAACCATAATTCAAAGAGAGTCATGTACCAAAATGTTCATTGCGGCTCTATTTACAATAGCCAGGAGATGGACGCAACCTAAGTGTCCATCATCGGATGAATGGATAAAGAAGATGTGGCACATATATACAATGGAATATTACTCAGCCATAAAATGAAATGAAATTGAGCTATTTGTAATGAGGTGGATGGACCTAGAGTCTGTCATACAGAGTGAAGTAAGTCAGAGAAAGACAAATACTGTATGCTAACACATATATATGGAATTTAAGAAAAAAAATGTCATGAAGAACCTAGGGGTAAGACGGGAATAAAGACACAGACCTACTAGAGAATGGACTTGAGGATATGGGGAGGGGGAAGGGTAAGCTGTGACAAAGTGAGAGAGTGGCATGGACATATATACACTACCAAACTTAAAATAGATAGCTAGTGGGAAGCAGCCTCATAGCACAGGGAGATCAGCTCGGTGCTTTGTGACCACCTAGAGGGGTGGTATAGGGAGGGTGGGAGGGAGGGAGACGCAAGAGAGAAGAGATATGGGAACATGTATATTTATAACTGATTCACTTTGTTATAAAGCAGAAACTAACATACCATTGTAAAGCAATTATACTCCAATAAAGATGTGAAAAAAAAAAAGATATCCCAGTTACAGTGAGCACACCTAGTACCCAGATTTTGGTTTCTAATACCATTCTCCAATAAAAGGAACCAAGATCCTTAAAGAATTGCTGATTTTAGGACTGCAGTAAGAAATATACATGATAAGGCTAGAGATCTTACATTGCCTGAAAGTAAGTACTTAAAAATCTTATAAATAAATTACACTAATGAGGGCATGTCACAGGAACACAGAAGGCTGTTGAAAGAGCTACTCCAAGAGCTATACCTAAAAAACTTTGAGCAACAAAATGAAGTTGTATTGAATTATAAACACAAAACGTTCATGAGTTCATACTTGTTTAAATAAACAATTGAATGCATACATAAATGGAGGAGAAATGAAACCTGTACCATGCAAAAGAATTCCAAATAGTTATGTGGATATTCTGCCCTCAAGAAGATGGAGAATAATTGCCCAGTCCTTAAGTGTGGGCTGCACGTAAGTGCTTCCCTTCCAAATAGTGCTGTATGGAAAAAGCTGGGGTCAAGGGGAGAATAACTTCATAGTGGAGAAACCTGACAAACACTACCTCAGCAAGGTGATAAAAGTCAACATTAACAGTGATAAGCCATGGAGATAGTATAAACCTTTGGTATGATGGGATGAGAATGGCACCTTATCTCTGTGATCTTCTCCCCCAAACTCATAACCACATTTAATCATGAGAAACTATCAGACAAGTCCCAGTAGAGGGACATTCTACAAAATGCCTGACTAGTACTCCTCAAAACTGTCAAGGTCATCAATAACAAGGAAAGTGAAGGACTGTCATAGCCAAGAAGAGTCAAAGAAGACCTGATGACTAAATGTAATGTGGTATTTCACATGGGATCCTGGGACGGAAAGAGACATTAGGAACAAACAAACGAAATCTAAGTACAGTATGCACTCTAGCTAATAATAATATATCAATATTGGTTTATTAATTATAGCAAATGTACCATAGCAATGCAGAATGTTAATGATAGTGGAAACTGGGTGTGACATACATGGGAATGTTTGTACTATTTTCTCAAATTTTCTATACATCTAAAACTGTTCAAAAATAAAGTTTCCTAAAAAATTTTTAAAGGCAGTCAAAGATATTTATACTAAATATGTGGTACCTCTCTGGACTGTGATGTAAAGAAACCAACTGTATGAAAAAAATAAAAATAAAAGGGAAATTTAAATAGTGACTGGATATTTGATATTGCAGAGTTATTTTGAATTTTATTAGTAAAAATCAAATTCCACTTTTAAGAACTTTATGCAGAAGTGGTCACAGAGGAAATGATATGATAACCCAGTTTGGAGGGAGGAAGGGGGAGATAGGAAGTTTGCATAAACCAGGACTGACCATATGTTAATAATTGTAAAAGTAGGTGATGGATTTGGGGAGTTTATTACACTATCGTCTCTAATTCTGTATATATTTTACACGTTTTAGAAGAAAAAAAGTTTTTTTTTAAGCTTAAGAAACATATATATGAAAGAAAATAGAAGAATTAGGGGAACTTGAAAAGTCACTGCCATGGATTTCAGGGAGTATTGTGCAGATATACTCTGAGCTTCATTCTTAACTCTGATGTTATGGAAGTTTATGTCCTAAATGGTTTTAGATGTGTAGAAAGAAATACACTGCTCACATTTAAGATGATTTCTGAGGGCAAAGGGAAGGTTAGTCTCTGGTAAATGTTTGATTTGATTAGTTTTGAACCATTTCATCAGAAGCATTTTTGTCTCAAACGTCCATAGCACTGGTCTACCAACTGACTCATAATCCATTGAAAAAGTTCATGAAAATGGATGTAATAGAAGATTTTGTCTTATGAGCCTTAAGTTATGTTTTGAAAATCAGACATCAATTTGGTTGGGGAAGGGTGGATCTTTTAACTTCCTTATTCATCTGTGTTTAACTATATTTGTGTATATACATGTCTGTATATGGAATAAAAGCCCTTTTCTCTGAGAATTTCCTCTGTGGTAGACAATTATTTAAAAATTGCTCTATGCAATTTTTGAAAGAGAGTAGTGACAGCTGCTTAAACCCAGGGTAAATTTATAGAAAAGATATATTTATATATAAAAGCCCTTAATGTTATGACAGTGGCTTTGTCTTAATTTGGAAATAGGGTGTGACTGCCGTAGGGAATGTGCTATGACAAATTATGACTAGTTGGTATTTTTTTCTTTTTGTCTCTTTTTTTTTTGCAACTGAGATGCTTTGCAGAGTGTTAGGGAGGATATGACCATGGTGAGAGGAAAGGCTGAATTTTTGGCAAACTGCAAGTTGTCATTGATGTTAGCCAATTGATGTCAGATATATTCTAATAACTCACTTGAAAATAAATATTTTACTACTTACTGTTGGCAGAAGGTAAGGTTTATTCATTGAAAAATGTCCAACTACATCTAATGTATAAAAACATGACTTGTGCTATATAATTCTGCAAATATTAAGGACCTAATTAATTCTCTCTGTATGTATGTATGTATATAATATCTCTATCTCTATCACCTCTATCTCTATCTCTGTAGAAATTTACTCCTTGGGTTGGAAGCAATTTTTACCAAGGTCACATTGCTAATTAGTAGCAAAAAGAAACTAAAATCCCAGTCATCTTTCCCCTAAATCTCAATGTCTCTATTGAGCTTTGAATATCTTTGTTGTACCCTCTTAGCATGATCCTCTGTAGAGAACAAACAACATATAGAAAGACAGTTTTTTCACTTCACAATGAGCATGTGTGTTCCTGTATATGCATGTTCACATTTATGTGTGTGTGTATTTCCTTTGCAAAAATATGACAGTAGAGGAGGACGGGAAATGCTAACAAATAGACAAAACCTGGCCACTGGATAAATGTCAAGTTTACTCACACTGAATCTATAGATATGATTTCACCTTTGGCTAATATCCCCATCAGCAATTGGTCATAAAATACACCTATTTGTATTGAGAGTTATTGCTGTTGTATACCTTAATAAACATGAAAATGTCTTCATAAATTTGTGGTCTAACACCACGATCTGTTGCCTCTAGGATGAAACACTAAATGCTGGCATTCAATTCTCTCGGCCTCCATTTTCAGTATCAGTTAATACCATTCCTCAGCATGAAGTTTGTTCAGTATCTTTCAAATATGTCTTAACCTTTTATTCCTCTGTTTATGTCAGTTCTATAAATACCTCCCTCCATACTCCCTTCTTTCATTAGTAGTTCTGATCCTAGCTACACCTTTGGGGTACCCCTTAGAGCTACTCCTTATGTGGGTACACCTTAGGGAAGATTTTTCTGCCTTCACAAACTTCCCGTGACTAATTCTTTCTGAATCCCTCATGTATCTCATACCAATAAATGTGAGGCTTTTCAGACTGCTGGCAATATGTGGACAAGAACCGAGTATAATGTATCTTTGTATACAGAAGCCCAAAGTAGATCTGATATAATGTTTGTGAGTCTAGTAAACAATAGACATTTTTTCCCCCAAGACACAATGTTGCATCTTAAACCCCAACTGGTTTGTTAGCTAACAAGAAAAAAAGAAGCAAAATCATCAGCCTAGAGCAGTTGTTTCTAAAAGCCAATGAATCATGGATCAGCCGAGAGGGTTGCATCAGAATCATTTTGAGAGTTTAAAATATTCAGAGCACCACCCCAGAGGGTCTGATTCTGATTTATGGTTGTGTCCCAGAATTCACAAGTATAGCCCGAGAGGGTTAGAACTGAGGAAGGCATTTGTGTTCATATAAAATGGCTATTTTCTGGCTTTAGACAGAGGATTTCTACCATAGCTACACATTGCAATCACCTGGGATGTTTTCAAATTAAGCCCATGCTGGGGTGTCACCTCTAGAGATGTGGGTGTAATTGGATTAGGCCCTGGTATTAGCATTTTCAGAAGCTCCCTGGGTAGATCTAATGTGTAGCCAGTATTGGAAACCACTGAACGGACATCCTTTTTAAATTCCATTCATCAGAACCACTTGAAATGTACCACTCTGCCCTCTAATTTCATTTCCCATGCGTTTTCTTTCCTTTCTCTTATCCCACTCCACCTCCCACCCAAACCGTCAGATTCTTCTTAGATGGAGTTATTTTTTCCCCCAGTTAGTTTTTAAGAATTTGCATTTGATGAAAATGCCTAGTAGAATGAGTTACCTCTGAAGGCTGCCTGTGGGGGGGGAGGGAAGTGGATTGTGAGGTTTTTACAGCACCTTCTCTGTCTTCATAATGAGCAAAGGTGCTTAATAAAAAGGATTTTAAAAAGATTTTTATTACTAAGATAACTAACTGTGCTTAAATAGTAAGAACTATTTCTTTGTTCATGTCTCAAGTAGGTCAGCATAGAAAGTAGTTTTGAGAATCAAAACAGGAAACAAATACTTATGGGTCATGTTGCCTGTTTATTGGCAACCCAAGGTGTCTTGCCCCCTCAGTCTATTTATACAAATGCCTTTTTTTCCACCTGAGATCTTCATGCTTTCTTTCCTAAGAATTTATCACTTTTGCCAGAATTGAGATTTGGCTTTAGAAATGTTTCAATGCTAGGTCAAAAGCAGCAACAACTATTTGCTTTTGAATCATTTTGCCATCAATTTGAGACATAAGAGTTATGCATACTTTAACCTTTCAAGATGAAAGAGAATAAAGTATACCAGTATATCTATTATTTTTTAAGTGATCCAGTTACCTAGGGGCATTTCTGGACCTTTGCCTCCTTACAGATATGTACGGTTGACAGGTATGATTCCACTCATCCCCAGTAAAGCACAGGTACTTGTGTTTTCAGCCTCAGATAACTGCAGTTGAAAAAAAAGAAAGGGAGACAGAATGTTCTATTTTGGCCTTCAATTAATTGGGTCCTCAAGGTTCCAAGGGCTGAGCCTACTAGTTTTAGAAGCAGTAGAAAGTTATGCCCAGAATACAAAAGCATAAGGATGCATACAGCATCCATCCATGTGAGATTACAGTGCAGCTTGTGGTTGCTCTAGCAAATTGTGGGTCACATTTGTATTCCTGTTGCAGGGGCTTTTGGTGCAAAGGTCATGGATATGACCAACGGGATGCTGGTAAGGAAATTAGTTTCAGCATGTTGGCACCAACTAACTGGTTGTTATTGCAGTGATATTCCCGAAGGAGCAATACATATTAGTAGTTATTGCAGCACAAAATGTGCCCCAGAAAATGTCTCCCTTATTTTGAGGTTTATTTTGATATCTCTTTTTTATATACGTTTTTAAACTTTCAGACATTTAGAATGAATTTTTGAATTTGTAAATAGCCAAAGAGTGGTGTGGTGGACAGACCCTAGGGTCACACCCAGTCATCCCCGCCTTCTGGTGTACACGCCCTTGTGTGATCCCCTCCCCCTGAGTGTAGGCAGGAACTCTGGCTTTCTTCTAACCAATGGACTATGGCAAAAATGATGGGATGTTACTCGCCTTTCACATTGTTATGTGAGACTTCATTTCAGCCTATTGAGCTCTAGGTTTCATGAAGTAAGTGGCTGTGTTGGAAAAGCCCAGGTGGCAAGGAACTTCAGGGGGCCTTTAGGAACTGTGAGTGGCTTCCGGAACTTGAGGGTGGCTTCCAGCTGACAATCAGCAAAAAGCTTAGACCCATCAGGCATACAACCATAATGAAATGAATTTTCCAACAGACTAAATGAGTTTGAAGTTGATTCTTCCCCAAGCAAGCCTTGAATGCAGCCCGTCTGACCTGTTGATTGTAGCCTTGTGAGACCCAAAGCAGAGGCCTGAGCTAAGCCATGCCCAGACTTCTGACCTATAGAAACTGTGAAAAAGAATAAATGTGTAGTAATAAATTACTACAAATTACTAAAACTGTAGTAATTAATTAGGCAGCAATTGAAGAGTAATATACAAAGTGTCCCCTCAGGGCTTTTAAGCTAATAAAATATCCTAGCTGGCATTTACTAACCTGAACCATGTAATGAAGAAATGACATTTTTAATCCACAGCATCATTATCTTCTGAATTGAAAGTGACCATCATTAAAGTGGAGAACTTTCACTCATTTCTATCAGACACCAAGCTTTCAGTAAAAACACAGTTTTACTGTTATGTTCTTACCTGTTCTCACTGTAACACATTAGTATTATGTGATTCCTTTTTGCTATTCTCATAAATTTTAATCATAGGGAACAGAGAATAATCTTTATTTCTCCCCAATGAAAGTATTTTTTCCCATTTGGCATTTCCCAAGGGTCATTTTTGAAAAGTAACAAAGGATATATATATATATTTTTTTAAAGTAGCTTGGCTTCTGGGGCTTGATAATTTGCCTTGTTAGTCACTGTTCAATTGTTATACTAGTTCGAGACAGGTGACTTGATCTTTAAAAGAGGACAATGATATAATACATTTCCAATCAGTGGCTAGAGGGAAGTTTGTAGCCCACATAATGTATAATTCAGTTAGGCACGTTGGTTGGGAAAGAAGAAGGTCTGCATTATTGCATTTAGAAGTAAATTGCCCAGTTGTTAGAAAGACATTACATCATTACTTTCTCTGCCCAATCGTATTTTTCTGTTTTGCCATTCTTAAAAATGTAATTTACTCTTTCTCTATATATTTACTAGGATAGTACTAATTTTATTTTTTATAATCATCTGGTATATAATTGCAGAAAAGTTAATAAAACATTTAAAACTGTCAGATTATACTAAGAAAAAAATGTAGTTTCACAAACAATTCTAGTTGGACCAACATCTAGGTTGCTTTTTACCAAGTGCACAGAAGCACTTATATCCTTTTGTAGGGCTGCTTCCCTTTTATATAAAATGACTAATATTGAAATTTAGCTATTCTTCCATCAGGTGACCATTGTTCTTCAGTCATAGCCTAAATCTGTTTTCAGAAGTAAAAATATCGTAAAAAACTGACCATGCTACATATTACTAGCATATATAGACACAGATATATACATATATGTATGAGATAATGGATCTGTGTATATCTATCAAACTATGTATCTGTGTGTGTATGTATGCATCTATCTATCTAAACTCTCAGTTATATTCTATTGATCTATACATCTCTCCTTATGCTGGTACTACTGCTTTATAAATTACTATAGTTTTATATCAGTAGTAACTTTTGAAATTGGGAAGAGATTCCTCTAGCTTTGTTCTTTATAAAGTTCTGGCTATTCCTTTGTACTTCCAAATGAATTTTAGAACCAGCTAGTCAGTTTCTACAAAAAAGGCAGTTGGAATTTTAATAATCAATTTAGGGAGTACTGCCCTTTTTGTAACATTGTCTTCTTTTTTTTTTATTTCTGAGACATACATTTTAAAGTAATAACTAGAATTATGACTTATAACATTATACCAGAACATATAAGATTTTTAGAAATTTCATGTAGTGTCTGAAACATTTATATTAACATATTTCCATACAAATAACCCAAAGAAAGTTTAGTACTAGTTGTTTTTTTGTTGCTTTGGGTTTTTTTTGTACTGCAGGTTCTTATCCGTCATCAATTTTATACACATCAGTGTATACATGTCAAGCCCAATCGCCCAATTCAGCACACCACCATCCCCACCCCACCGCGGTTTTCCCCCCTTGGTGTCCATACATTTGTTCTCTACTTCTGTGTCTCAACTTCTACCCTCAACTTCATCTACAGATGAAATGGTTCATCTGTACCATTTTTCTAGGTTCCACACACATGCGTTAATATACGATATTTGCGTTAATATACGATATTTGTTTTTCTCTTTTTGACTTACTTCACACTGTGTGACAGTCTCTAGATCCATCCACGTCTCAACAAATGACTCAATTTCGTTCCTTTTTATGGCTGAGTAATATTCCATTGTTTATATGTACCACATCTTCTTTATCCATTCATCTGTCAATGGGAATTTAGGTTGCTTTCATGACCTGGGCTATTGTAAATAGTGCTGCAATGAACATTGGGGTGCATGTGTCTTTTTGATTTATGGTTTTCTCTAGGTATATACCCAGTAGTGGGATTGCTGGGTCATATAGTAATTCTATTTTTAGTTTTTTAAGGAAACTCCATACTGTTCTTCATAGTGGCTGTATCAATTTACATTCCCACCAATAGTGCAAGAGGGTTCCCTTTTCTCCACACCCTCTCCAGAATTTATTGTTTGTAGATTTTCTGATGATGCCCATTCTAACCGGTGTGAGGTGATACCTCATTGTAGTTTTGATTTGCATTTCTCTAATAATTAGTGATTGAGCAGCTTTTCATGTGCTTCTTGGCCATCTGTATGTCTTCTTCGGAGAAATGTCTATTAAGATCTTCTGACCATTTTTGGATTGGGTTGTGTGTTTCTTTAATATTGAGCTGCATGAGCTGTTTATATATTTTGGAGATTAATCCTTTGTTGATTCGTTTGCAAATATTTTCTCCCATTCTTAAGATTGTCTTTTCGTCTTGTTTATGGTTTCCTTTGCTGTGCAAAAGCTTTGAAGTTTCATTAGGTCCCATTTGTTTATTTTTGTATTTATTTCCATTACTCTAGGAAGTGGGTCAAAAAAGATCCTGCTGTGATTTATGTCAGAGTGTTCTTCCTATGTTTTCCTCTAAGAGTTTTATAGTATCTGGTCTTACATTTAGGTCTCTAATCCATTTTGAGTTTATTTTTGTGTATGGTGTTAGGGAGTGTTCTAATTTCATTCTTTTACATGTAGCTGTCCAGTTTTCCCAGCACCATTTATTGAAGAGACTGTCTTTTCTCCATTGTATATCTTTGCTTCCTTTGTCATAGATTAGTTGACCATAGGTGTGTGGGTTTATCTCTGGGCTTTCTATCTTGTTCCATTGATCTATGTTTCTGTTTTTGTGCCAGTACCATATTGTCTTGATTACTGTAGCTTTGTAGTATAGTCTGAAGTCAGGGAGTCTGATTCCTCCAGCTCCGTTTTTTCCCCTCAAGACTGCTTTGGCTATTCGGGGTCTTGTGTCTCCATACAAATTTTAAGATGATTTGTTCTAGTTCCGTAAAAAATGCTATTGGTAATTTGATATGGATTGCATTGAATCTGTAGATTGCTTTGGGTAGTATAGTCATTTTCACAGTATTGAGTCCTCCAATCCAAGAACATGGTATAGCTCTCCATCTGTTGGTATCATCTTTAATTTCTTTTATCAGTGTCGTATAGTTTTCTGCATACAGGTCTTTTGTCTCACTAGGTAGGTTTATTTCTAGGTATTTTATTCTTTTTGTTGCAATCGTAAATGGGAGTGTTTCCATAATTTCGGTTTCAGATTTTTTATCATTAGTGTATAGGAATGCAAGAGATTTCTGTGCATTAATTTTGTATCCTGCAACATTACCAAATTCATTGATTAGCTCTAGTAGTTTTCTGGTGGCATCTTTAGGATTCTCTATGTATAGTGTCATGTCATATGCAAACAGTGACAGTTTTACTTATTCTTTTCCAATTTGTATTCCTTTTATTTCTTTTTCTTCTATGATTGCTGTGGCTAGGACTTCCAAAACTATGTTGAATAATAGTGGTGAGAGTGGACATCCTTGTCTCATTCCTGATCTTAGAGCAAATGCTTTCAGTTTTTCACCATTGAGAATGATGTTTGCTGTGGGTTTGTTATATATGGCCTTTATTATGTTGAGGTAGGTTCCCTCTATGCCCACTTTCTGCGGGGTTTTTATCATAAATGGGTGTTGAATTTTGTCAGAAGCTTTTTATGCATCTATTGAGATTATCATATGGTTTTTATTATTCAATTTGTTAATATAGTGTATCACATTGATTTGCATATATTGAAGAATCCTTGCATCGTGGGATAAATCCCACTTGATCGTGGTGTGTGATCCTTTTAATGTGTTGTTGGATTTTGTTTGCTAGTATTTTGTTGAGGATTTTTGCATCTATATTCATCAGTGATATTGGTCTGTAATTTTCTTTTTTTGTGGTATCTTTGTCTGGTTTTTGTATCAGGTTGATGGTGGCCTCATAGAATGAGTTTTGGAGGGTTCCATCTGCAATTTTTTGGAAGAGTTTGAGAAAGATGGGTGTTAGCTCTTCTCTAAATGTTTGGTAGGATTCACTTGTGAAGCCATCTGGTCCTGGACTTTTGTTTGTTGGGAGATTTTTAATCACGGTTTCAATTTCATTACTTGTGATTTGGCTGTTCATATTTTCTGTTTCTTCCTGGTTCAGTCTTGGGAGGTTATAACTTTCTAAGAATTTGTCCATTTCTTCCAGATTGTCCATTTTATTGGCATAGAGTTGCTTGTAGTAATCTCTCATGATCCTTTGTATTTCTGCAGTGTCTGTTGTAACTTTTCCTTTTTCATTTCTAATTTTTTTGATTTGAGTCCTCTCCCTCTTGATGAGTCTGGCTAATGGTTTATCAATTTTGTTTATCTTCTCAAAGAACCAGCTTTTAGTTTTATTGATCTTTGCTATCATCTTCTTTGTTTCTATTTCATTTATTTCTGCTCTGATCTTTATGATTTCTTTCCTTCTGCTAACTTTGGGTATTGTTTGTTCTTCTTTCTCTAGTTCCTTTAAGTGTAAGATTAGGTTGTTTACTTGAGATTTTTCTTGTTTCTTGAGGTAGGCTTGTATAGCTATAAATGTCCCTCTTAGAACTGCTTTTGCTGCATCCCATAGGTTTTGGATCATCATGTTTTCATTGTCATTTGTCTGTAGGTATTTTTGATTTCCTCTTTGATTTCTTCAGTGATCTCTTGGTTATTTAGTAACGTATTGTTTATCCTCCATGTGTTTGTGTTTTTTACAGTTTTTTTCCCTGTAATGCATTTCTAATCACATAGTGTTGTGGTCAGAAAAGATGCTTGAAATGATTTCAATTTTCTTAACATTACTGTGGCTTGATTTGTGACCCAAGATGTGATCTATTCTGGAGAATGTTCTGTGTGCACTTGAGAAGAAAGTGTAATCTGCTGTTTCTGGATGGAATGTCCTATAAGTATCAATTAAAGCTATCTGGTCTATTGTGTTATTTAAAGCATCTGTTTCCGTATTTATTTTCATTTTGGATGATCTGTCCATTGGTGTAAGTGAGGTGTTAAAGTCCCCCACTATTATTGTGTTACTGTTCATTTCCTCTTATATAGCTGTTAGAAGTTTCCTTATGTATTGAGGTGTTGCTATGTGTGTGCATATATAATTGTTATATCTTCTTCTTGGATTGATCCCTTGATCATGATGTAGTGTACTTCCTTGTCTCTTGTAACATTCTTTATTTTAAAGTCTATTTTATCTGATATGAGTATAGCTACTCCAGCTTTCTTTTGATTTCCATTGGCATGGAATATCTTTTTCCATCCCCTCAATTTCAGTCTGTATATGTACCTAAGGCTGAAGTGGGTCTCTTGTAGACAGTATATATATATGGGTCTTGTGTTTGTATCCATTCAGCAAGCCTGTGTCTTTTGGTTGGAGTATTTAGTCCATTCACATTTTAGGTAATTATAGATATGTGTGTATCTCTGACCATTTTCTTAATTGTTTTCGGTTTATTTTTGTAGGTCCTTTTCTTCTCTTGTGTTTCCCACTTAGAGCAGTTCCTTTAGCATTTGTGGTAGAGCTGGTTTGGTGGTGCTGAATTCTCTTAGCTTTTGCTTGTCTGTAAAGCTTTTGATTTCTCCATCGAATCTGAATGAGATCCTTGCCCGGTAGAGTAATCTTGGTTGTAGTTTCTTCCCTTTCATCACTTTAAGTATATCATGCCACTCCCTTTTGTCTTGTACAGTTTCTGCTGAGAAATCAGCTGTTAACCTTATGGGAGTTCCCTTGTATGCTATTTGTCATTTTTCCCTTTCTGCTTTCAATAATTTTTCTTTGTCTTTAATTTTTGAAAATTGGTTACTATGTGTCTCAGCATGTTTCTCCTTGGGTTTATCCTGTATGGGACTTGCTGCCCTTCCTGGACTTGGGTGGCTCTTTCCTTTCCCATGTTAAGGAAGTTTTTGACTATAATCTCTTCAAGTATTTTCTCAGGTCCTTTGTCTCTGTCTTCTCCTTCTGGGATCCCCTATATTGTGAATGTTGTTGCGTTTAATGTTGTCCCAGAGGTCTCTTAGGTTGTCTTCATTTCTTTTCATTCTTTTTTTCTTTATTCTGTTCCACAGCAGTGAATTCCACTGTCCTGTCTTCCAGGTCACTTATCCGTTCTTCTGCCTCAGTTATTCTGCTAATGATTCCTTCTAGTGTAGTTTTCATTTCAATTATTGCATTGTTCATCTCTGTTTGTTTGTTCTTTAATTCTTCTAGGTCTTTGTTAAACATTTCTTGCATGTTCTCCATCTTTGCCTCCATTCTTTTTCTCAGGTCCTGGATCATCTTCACTATCATTATTCTGAATTCTTTTTCTGGATTTTGCCTGTCTCCACTTTGTTTAGTTTTTCTGGAGTTTTATCTTTTTCCTTCAACTGGTATATAGCCCTCTGCCTTTTATCTTGTCTTTCTGTGAATGTGGTTTTTGTTCCACAGGCTGCATGATTGTAGTTCTTCTTCTGCTGTCTGCTCTCTGGTGGATGAGGCTATCTAAGCTGTAACATTGTCTTGTGATTCATGCAGACAGGATGTCTCTGTTTATCAAGGCCTTCATTATTTTCTTTCAACAATGTTTTTGTGGTTTTCAGTGTGCAAGTCTTATACTTCTCTTGCAAGAGTTTATTCCTAAGTATTTTATTATTGCTGATACTATTTCAGTTGAGGTTGTTTTGTTAATTTTATTGGCAGATGGTTCACTGGTGCTTAGAAATGCAACTGAATTTTGTGTATGCATCTTTTATCCTTCAACTTGCTAAACTCATTTAATACTTTTTTTAATGGATATCTTAGGATTTTCTATGTACAAGTTCACATCATTTGCAAATAGAGATAATTTCCATTTTACGTTTTTTTTTTTTGCAGTATGCGGGCCTCTCACTGCTGTGGCCTCTCCCGTTCCGGAGCACAGGCTCCAGACACACAGGCTCAGCGGTCATGGCTCATGGGCCCAGCCGCTCCGCGGCATGTGGAATCTTCCTTGACCAGGGCACAAACCCGTGTCCCCTGCATCGGCAGGCGGACTCTCAACCACTGCACCACCAGGGAAGCCTTCCATTTTACTTTTAAAATGGATACATTTCTTTTTTTTTTTCTTGCCTAATTTCCTGGCCTGCAGTACAGTGCTGAGCACAAGTTATGAACATGGATGTCCATGGCTTGTTCTTGATCTTAGAGGGAAAGATTTCAGTCTGTCATGCTTTAGTATGAAGTTCCTGTGCATTTTCATAGATAACTTTATCATTTTGAGGAAGTTCTCTTCTATTCCTAGTTTGTTGAGTGATTTTCTGATGAAAGTATGTTGGACTTTGTAAAGTGATTTTTCTGTATCTACTGAGATTAGATTTTGTTCTTTATTCTGTTAAATGTGTAGTTTTTCCTATTCTATTAATATAGTGTATTATACTGATATTCATATGTTGAATCAACCTGGGATTCCTAAAGTAAGTTCCACATGGTCATGGTGTATGATAGTTTTCATACGTTTCTGGATTTAGCATCTATTTTGTTGAGGATTTTGTGGAAGTATTCATGAGAAATATTGGTCTTTAGTTTTACAATTTTGTTTTCCTTTTAATGTTTTGCCTAGTGTTGCTATCAGGGTAATACTGGCACCATAGCATGAGCTGGGAAGTATCTTCTCCTTGTCTGATATTTGGCAGTGTTTGCGAGGGATTGGTGTTAATTCATTTTTAAATGCATGGTAGAATTCACCCATTTGGCTACCTGGTACTAGACTTTTCCTGTGGGAATAAATGTATCTTATACACATATATTTTTATATATATATATTTTTTAATTATAAACTAAATGTCTTATTATATGTCTCACTAGAAGTTTGATTTTTAAAAATCAGTTGTAATAGTTTTGTGTATTTCTAGAAATTTTGTTTTATCTGAGTTATTTATTGATATGTAATTGTTCATAGTGATTACATAAAATCCTTTTTTATTTCTTACTGTCCCCTTTTTATGCCTGATTTTAGTAAGTTAAGTCTTTCTCTTTGCCTGGATAATATAGCCAGAAGTTTTCCAATTTTGTTAATACTTTTTAAAAAGTCTTTGATTTGTTGATTTTTCTCTAGAATTTATTTCCTCTGTAATGTCAGTTCCTACCTCTGCTTGCTTTGGCGTTAGCCTGCTCTTTTGCTGGTTCCCTTCGGTGGAGAACTAGGTATGATTTAAGATTTTTCTTTTTTTCTGATGTGGTATTTATAATTTTTCCTTGAAGACTGCTTTTGTTGCATCCAGTAAGTTTGAGTATTTTGTGTTTTTGTTTTCATTCATCTCAAAGTATTTTCTGATTTCATGGTGATTTCTTTTTTAGCCATTAGTTATGAGTATATTGTTTAAGTTCCATATGTTTGCAACTATCCCACATTTCCTTTTGTTATTCATTTTATTTCATTCCATTGTCAGAGAACATACTTTGTATAATTTCAGATCTTTTAAATATATTGAGACTTGCTTTATGGACAAATACCTACTCCATCCTGTAAAATGCTATATATACACTTGGGAACAATTTGTATTCTGCTTTTGAGTGGCCTATTCTATAGATAGCTGTTAGGTCTAGTTGGTTTATATTCTTAAAGTCCTCTCTTTCCTTGCCAATCTTCTGCCTTACTGTTCAATATATTATTGAATTGTAGTACTCAAGTCTTCAACTATTGTTATTGAATCACTCAGTTCTCCCTTCAGTTCTGTATTTCTACCTGTTTTTCCTTCATGTATTTTGGGACTCTATTGTTAGAGGCTTATATGTTTATATTTGTTATATCTTCTTAACAGATTGCTAGATTTATCATTATAAAATGCTGTTCTTTGTCTCTGGTAAACAGTATTTTCTTAAACTCTATTTGTCTAATATTAGAATGCCCACTCTGGGTTTTCTTTTGTTACTGTTTCATGGTATATGTAGTTTTCATGCTCTAACTTTCAAGCTATTTGTGTGTGTCTTTGAATCAGTACATAGTTAAATCATTAAAATTTTTTCTATTTATCTTTTAATTTTAATTATGATATTTAATTCATTTAAGTGTAATAAATACCTATAAGGTAAGAGTTACATATGCCATTGGTTGTTTTCTACTTGTCATAAATATTTTATTAGCCTTTTTCTCCATTAATGCCTTATTTTGTATTAAAGAAATATGTTCTAGTGTACCATTTTAATTCCTTTTTCATTTCTTTTACTATATTTTAAAAATTAATTTTTAGTGGTTGTTCTAGGATTTATAATCAACATCATAATTTTAACAATCTACTTTGGATTAATACCAACATAATTACAATAATATGTCAAAACTTTATTCCTTTATAGCCTTATTCCCTCTTCCCTCCTTTCTGCTGTTATTGCCTTACAAATTGCATATTTATACATTGCATGTGCATCAGTCCAGATTCATAATTAGTACTTTATGCAGCTGTCTTTAATAGGAGAAGAAATTGTTAAAATCAAAAGTATATTTATTATTGGTCTTTTATATTTACCCATATAATTATTTTTAATGGTGCTCTTTAATTCTTTATGTGAGCTTATTTTAATGTCTCGTATTTCAGCCTTAAGAGGTCCCTTAGACATTTTGTTGTGGCAGATCTATTATGGACAAGTCTTCTTAGATTTGTTTATTTGAGAATATCTTTTTTTTTTTTTTTTTTTTTTTGCGGTACACGGGCCTCTCACTGTTGTGGCCTCTCCTGTTGCAGAGCACAGGCTCCGGACACGCAGGCTCAGCGGCCATGGCTCACGGGCCCAGCTGCCCTGCGGCATGTGGGATCTTCCCGGACCGGGGCACAAACCCGTGTCCCCTGCAACGGCACATGGACTCTCAACCACTGCGCCACCAGGGAAGCCCGAGAATATCTTAATTTGACTTTCATATTTAAAGGATAGTTATGCTTGATACAGAATTCTTGGTTAACAATCTTCTTTGCAATTTTTATTTTTTATCAGTTTGACTATGTCAACTCACTGGTCTCCATGACTTCCAATACTAAATCAGTTGTTAATCTTACTGACAAGCCCTTATAAACGAGAAGATGCCTGTCTTTTGCTGCCTTCAAGATTATTTCTTTCTCTTTGACAGTTTGATTATGATGTGTCTAGGTGTGGATATCTTTGAGTTACCCTACTTGGAATTTGTTGAACTTTTTGGCTTGTAGATTAATGTTATTCATCTGATATTTTAACTCCATAATTTACATTTGGTTCTTTTGAAAATAATTTCTGACTATTTTCACATTCTCTATTTGGTTAGATGTTATTTTCATATTTCCCTTTAGTTCTTTAGACATGGTTTCATTTAGGGCTTTCAACATGTTTGATATACCTGATTTAAAGTTTTTGTTTAGTGAATCCAATGTCTGGGCTTCTGCAAGTTCAGTTTGTATTGGTTGCTTTATTTTTTTCTCTATGGATCATACATTTTTATTTCTGTACATGATGTACAGTTTTTGAAAAATGGACATTTTAAATGTGACAACTGTAGAAATAAGATTCTTCCCATTTTCCAGTGTTTGTTGTTGTTTGTTGTTATCGTTTGTTTAGTGAGTTTTCTGAATTAATTATGTAAATTCTGGACTCTTTCCCGTGTGGCCACTAATTCTATGCTCAGTTAGCTTAGCAGTCAATTAAGACTTGGACAGACATTTCTTTTGATCCGTGGAATCTGTAAGTCTCCCAGTCTTTGTTGAAGACTTCATGCGGGTGTTTGGTATTTTCACCACTCAGCCAGGCAGTCTACAACTCCATGTTAGCCTTCAGTTTCTGCTTGCACAGAGACTCAAGGTTAGCCAGAAGTTAAGAGGTTAGGGCCTTTGCAGGTCTTTCCTGAGCATGTGCACTGCCCTATGCATGAACTTCTAGTTTCCCAGAAATGTTTTTGAACTTTTCAAATCCACTTATGAATATCTCATTCCCCAGTTTTCTTATTAAGCTTTTTGGTTAGCCTATTATTTGACCTGTTATACAACACTTCAGGCAGCTACAGTGTTTGGCAGTCATCTCTGGTTTTCAATAAATGCCTTGGGGAAGAGACTTTTTGTACTGTGTGTGCTGAGTCAAGTCAAATCACATCAGCCTTGTTAACGGGGACTTTTAGGGAGCTAACAGACAGGTGAAATAGTGAGAATTCCCTGGAGGTTGGGCTTTGAGGGAGCTCTAACCCAGTTCTGCCTCTTCTAGGTGTTTTATTGTTTTTTGTTTTAACTGACTGTGGACTATCAGTTTTCAAGGATACTGCAGATCCAAGGAGGGAGGAACCTGGGAATAGTGCACAAGTTAAATTGTCGCAAATCTTGGAGTCCTTACAGATAATCAGCTGTTTTTCCTGAATAAACATTCCCCAGATTGCTGCAAACCTTTGGTTAATTTCCACAGTCCTAAGAGTTTTGATTCTGACTGTTTTTGCCAACGTTCTTTTTGCTTTTATGGAGGAGATAATTTGGTTTGAATTTGGTCCTCACTCTACCAGTTTTGCTGACATTTGCACCATTAAATGGAGCTTTTCATTTAAGCTTTCACAAGCTGATTATGATTTTTCCACAAACTGTATTAAATAATGATAGTTTAGTCTAGAGATGATAATTTTGAGATAGAGAGTGAGAGAAGTTTGTGTGGGTATATTACCTTCCCGTAAACTCTTGAATGACATTTGTGAACTCTTTAATTTTAGTTTGTAACAATGTCAAAACATCTCTTAGGCTGTCTGTATCTCAGTATTTGGTTAAATGATCTTAGAAAGAGAGAAACCAACCTAGCCAAGAGATCTGAACTGAAAATGGAACTTCAATTGCTCTCCTTTTATTTACACACTGAGGGAGATAAAGTGCTAACTACAAATGGCATCTTATTTCAGAGAGCCTCATTAGTGTTCTTTTCTGCCTCTACTCCTGAAGCAGGTAACTTCTACTTTACTCCCATAATCCCTCTCCATTGTTTATTTATTAACAATTTACTTAACCTAGCTAACCAACCAAACAACATTACCTTTCTTATGCAAGAGCTTTTTAAAAAAGTTGTTGTTACAGGTTAACCTATTTTTGGAAATTTAAAATATACAAGTCATAAATAATAAATGGATAGATAGAAAGAAAAAAATAGATATATAAAGGGGAAAAATTAAACTAACTTAGATTTTACCATGAAGAAATAATCACTTCTAAAACTTTGTTATATATTTCCAGATTTCCTCATGTAAATACACATGCAGATGTGTTAAATATATTAATATGTATAAAGAAATATTTGTCAAAATACATTATACTGTACCTTATTATTACTGCTTAAAATTGAAAGTATATTCTATATGGGATGTATTTTTCCATTTTTAATGGTTCTCTCTTACTCATTTAGACTGCCGACTATAATTTAAAGAATAAATATTTGGATTTCTCCAAGCTATTTGATATTAGACTGCTTAAATTAAACCCTACCATTAACATCATGACAATAAATGAGCTAAATATATATTTTCTTATTTGATCATTTATTTTTAGTGACAAATTCACAGAGCTGGAATTAATGGATCCAAGTGCCTTTTATTAGACTTTTGATACATATAACTAAATTTCTAGGATATAACTTAACAATTTGCATTTCAAGCAGTAGGTTACTGGGTCTTAGCATTACCTTTGATCTTTGCCAGTCTTTTTATTCTCATTTAAAGAGCTTCTCTTTAAAAACTAGAGCACATGAACTTGTTTTTATTTTTTTTCATGTTTGTTTCTCCCCATTATTTTTGTGTTTGTTAGTGGGTGTCTTTTTCTATTGATTTGCAAGAACTTTTTATATATTTAGGATATTTAACCTTTTTGCTTTATATGTTGTAGTTTGTTTGGCTATTAAAATTGTGTATTAGTTTGGGGTTCTCCAGAGAAATAGAACCAATAGAATATGTGTAGATATATAGTAAGATATTTATTTTAAGGAATTGGCTCATGTGACTATGGAGGCTTATGTGACTATGGAAAATCTGCAGGGTGGGCTGGCAAGCTGAACACCCAGGAATATCTGCTGTTGAAGTTCAAGTCTGAAGGCCATCTGCTGGCAGAATTCCCTGTATCTCAAGGGATGTCAGTCTTTTGTTCTGTTCAAACTTTCAACTATTGGGATGAGACTCACCCACCATGATGAAGGGCAATCTGCTTTACTCAAAGTCCACTGATTTAAATGGTAATCTCATCCAAAAAACACCATCCCAGAAACATCCAGCGTGTCTGAGCACTCATCTGGACACTATGGCCCAAGCAAGTTGACAAGTAAAATTAGCTTTCATTGATGTCTGTATTGTTCCTGACTTTTCTGTCATGCATAGTAAGATCCCTTCTCTGAACCAAGATTTTTTAAGTACTGCTCTCATGATTAACATTTATATTTTTAATCTGTGTGTAATTTACTAAGGTGGATAATGTTAGGCTTAGATATAATGTTATATTTTTAAATGGTTAGGCAATTTCTCTAGTAAACAGAATAAATGCCACCCAATGATGTTCATATACTAATCTCCTGAACTAGTGAATATGGTATCTTACATGGCAAAAAGAATGTTTCACATACGATGTTGTTAAGGATCTTGAAATGGGGATTATAAAGATGGGTCCAAGGTAATCACAAAAGACCAGATAAAAGGGAGGCAAAAGGGTCAAAGTCAGAGATGGTAATACGATGACAGAAACACAGGTTGGAGAAATACACTTAAAAGATGGAAGTATGGGCCATAAGCTAAGTAATGCAGGAACAATCTAGAAACTGTAAAAGGATAACAAACGGATTCCTAGAGCCTTCAGGAGGCACATTACCCTGCAGACAGCTTGATTTTAGCCTACTGAGCCTGATTGTGGGCTTCTAACCTCCAGAACTGTAAGAAAATAAATTTGTGTTCTTTTAAGCCATGAAATTTATGGTTATTTGTTTAAAAAGCAGTAGGAAACTAATATACACTATTTATTGAATAATTCATCATTTTACTTATTTGATATTTGGCATTTATCATGACTCTTCCAGGGGTAATATTTAGCAAGTGGCAAACTAGTATATTTTAATCATAAATCATGATCTCTTGTAGCTTTCCACCTTAGAGGCCTAACTATCAGGTCTTTTACCCCAAATAAGGAGAAAGTAGGTATTTGCCTTCTTTAGCAAAACAATCGGTGTCCTTGGTAAGACAACCAGATAGACATTTCCAAATTACTTTTGTCAGTAAAGAACAAAGCCCAGACTCAGTTTTCACATTTCTCTTATCTTAGAAAAGACTTATCCCTTTACCTAGGATAGCTAGGCAAAATCTTCTTACTAAATACTAGATAATATGCCACAAGGTCATTAAAGAAAAGTTAATCCTTTTTATCCCAGAAGGGATTAAAATGAAGGAGGGGAGAAGAAAGCATTAGGAAGAGAGATGCTCCCACACGAATCCTGTCTGCCTCTTTAGGTATGAGTGGAGGGAAACACAGGTGCTTTCTTCCACACTCAGGGAGAAACCATTCTGCATAGCTTCTCCACCTAATAATGTGAGACCCAAGCAGAGCTAAGGTGGGGAGGGGTATTGCATAGTGAGAAGACTGGATTTAATAGTTGGCACTCATGAGCCTCCCTAGGCCTCCATATATTTGAATACAGATTTGAGAGCCAGTAGATCTGCTTTGATGTTCATCACACTCATCACAGTAGTGGTGACAGCCTAGGCTAGAGGGTAGGAAGCGAATATGGCAGGCTCCAGACATTCTTGATTCAGCAGAGGGAAGGTTTCTGAGCAGGTAGGGTCTACTAGGTTAGGGAAGGCCCATTAAATATGCCCAGGAACTGAGAAAGAAGAAACCACATGTTCATCAGCTATTACGTGGTCTGAGCTGTCATATTTCTCATAGGGATCATTACAGTAGACTCCTGGCTGGTTTTCCCTGTTTCCACTTTTATCCCCTTATTGTCTCTTCTCCATATATCAGGCAATGTTTATTAACTATGTGCTCAAAACCTTCCAAAACTAGTGAGATGTTTTTCTATCTCATAAAGAGTAAAAGCCAAAGTCCGTTATGACCTAACCCCCACCACCTTTCCTACCTTATCCACTATAGCTTGCCCTCTCAATCATTCCTCTCTTCCTCTGGCCTCCTTTGTTCTTTCTCTAGCATGCTAAGTACAGTCCCGCCTCAGGGCCTTTGCACTTGCCTTTCCCTTTCCTAGAATGCTCTTCTTCCAGGCATACCCATGACTCATGCCTCATTTCCTTCCAGTCTCGACCCAAATATCACCTTATTAGAGACTTTTCTCCCTATGACTTTATATAAAATAGCAACCATGTGATGCCTTACTCTCCATGTCCATTTCCCTCCTTCACTTTGCTTCCCATGTACCATGATCTGACATGATTTATTTGTTCCATATTTTTTTGTCTTTTCCCACTAGACTATGGGAACAACAATGCCTGGGTCATGGTGGAGACTCAGTACATATTTGTTGACTTTAATGAATGAATCAGCCAGAGCCAACATATCTGTAGTAGAGTGGTGAGGATATGTCTGTTTTTTAAGATTGAAGAATAAAGTGCAGCCATTTGGGATACCTCTGTTTTTGAATTAAATTTCTTCCTGTTAAAGTGAGAGCCACATCTACGTATTTCCAAATTGTGGCCTTGGACTCAATGTTTAGACAGCAGTCTTCTATTAATGACAAAGGGAAGAAGAAATTATACATCTTACTTTAGTTTCAGAGAGGTCAAAGAGAACTTTGTTGCTTTTACAGAGCAGGAATATTCATGACATCTCATTGTTATTATAATAAAAATCTTCCATAAGTTTCATTGTCTCAAGAGTACTGCATGGATGATGCCTTCCTCTCACATTATACTTTCTTCTGTCTCTGGTATAATTAAACATTGCATGAAAATGAATAGGAATGGTAAAGTACATTTTTTCCAAGAATATCACTTAGGTTTGTGAACATTTAAATGTCATGGTATGACGTATTTGATTCCATCCCGATACCCCCCAAGATATGTTGACAAGTAACACAGAGTGAGTAGCTATTCTTCAGTATATTGGAAAATTCATAATTATCCTTTTTTTCCAAAGTATGATGCTCTGAGGGATGAGGCTACCTGAAATGAATTATTCCTCCTGAGTCTTCAGAATCCCAGTTCGTTGACTGGACCCAGATGATCTGCAAACAAGTAATTTCTGAAAATTATTTCTGAGCTGTATTTGAATCTAATGATGATATAAAGAACAATCTTTAGGAGAAATGCCATGTATGACAGTAAGGCAGAGCTAGTTAATCTGTTTCTATCTTTTTTGCCCATGAATATCTCTCTAAACAGCATAGTTTCTCAAGACCAGATCAAACTTGAGGATGGGCAATGTGTAAAAGGAGGCTTAGCATGGGATTTTTTTAATCTGGTCTAGCTCAAGCTGGAAAGACGTGTGCTGGGTTGGAGAGAGTCTTGGTCCAAGAGGGGAACCAAGTGTTCCATTCCAGTTAGATCACGAACTGTGTGACTTTTCCAATACCCGTGGGCTTCAAGTTTTTTATGAGCAAAACAGTGGGGTTGGATCAATGACACTGAGGGCCCATTTGGGATACTAGCTCATCACAAGCCTGATTAAATTATGAAAGAGCTGACCCTCTGATTAACTCGTATTTCAAAAGAATAGTGCTGTTTGGATTAACTTTCATTTGAGGAGGAAGTATTGAGGGAAGGAGCTCCACCTATCGGGGGTTACTAGCTTATCCTTAGTAATAGTAGAGAAGGTGGCAATTTGTCAGAGTGGACGTGGTAGAAAAACCCTTGGTTCTACCGCATATGACCTCTAATGTCCCCCTAAAATCCTCTCCTTTCTGGATGACTTCTCCAGATTAAGGAGAAAGTAAAATTTCTGCATGAATCCAACTAGATTCTAGCCTTCAAAATAAACTCTCCAACTAAAAAATCCACCCCAAACAGCATTTTTAAATTATTGCCAATATTTTCTTTTTCTTATTAGAAAAGTAAATATGTGAACAAAGAGAAAGATATAATTTTTTTCTTTATAGTTTCATCAAGTGCCTAGTTTTGAGGTGAAATTCAGTGTTTGAGTATTGAATAATTCAGGTTTTTTTAACAGTGAATAATGTACCTTGTAAAATCAGGTTCCTGCTGCTCTTGTTCTGTTAACAACAGATTCCTGAAGTTCCATGAATTAAATTCAACTATATTTCTGGGAATATAATGATAAAAGGAAAGAATAATGACCATTGACTGATGAATTTATTGAAGGTGGTTTGTTCCACTTAGTTATTACATTGTCAGCATCTACTCTGTTAAAAGCACTGGATTTCAATTTGTAAAATATTAGATGTATCTTTAAAACCAATGAGCATTGGAGACTATCAATGTCTTAGATAAGCCCCTGCATACTAACTTCTGTACCATGTTTTGCCCTCAATTTATTTCTCCTCTGAAATGTTTAAACAGCTAACTCCAGATGATTCAGATCATTACTTTCCTGAGCGTTGAAAGTGTTGGCCCTAGCACATAAGGTACCCCTGCAACCCAAGAGAGCCAGGAATGTTCTGCAGTGTTCCATATCTAATTCCAGGAAAGAGTCTTTTCAGTTTTCCAGAGTGTTATATGGGCTAAGAGAATTCGATGAGGATTATTTTATGCTTACACAATATTGCTTCAGAACAAGGACAGAAGATATATCTGTGTATGAAAGTGACTTTTCCAAAGGCACCCTTAATTCTAATACCCAATTTAAAATGGCCTGTGAGAAGCCCCTTGAAACTAGAAAAATTATAAATCAAAGACCCTCAAGTATATAAAGTTTATCTAGCTGCTCTGCAGAAATTTTGCCAACTCAAGTCATGATACTCAAGAAGTAGTATTTCAAAGGCGAGCTCTGCAAATACAGGGAGGATATAAGTCAAGAAAGTCAGGTACAGACTAGGATCTAGCTGGCTAAAATATGAGTGAGGGTTATGCATTTTCCACTTTATATAAAAAAGTTTTTTTGAGGAGGTATTGACTGAGGAAAGGAGTTCTGTATCCTGGCAACTTAGGGATGGCAGAATAAATTGAGAGAGAGAGCAGGTCATTGGTAGTAACAAATGAATTTTCTGTGTCTGCAATACCATCCACTCCTGGACTCATCAGGTTCAATGTGAATAGCATTTAGTTAGACTTGAAGTTCTTCTGTGGCAGGTGCCAGACAGAATAACATACCATCTTAATGTTAAGGAAAAAAGAGAATTAAGTTTTGGTGGGTTGTGAGGAAGAGGTATGGACTCTACTCATCAGAGGCAGAAACTTTGATTAGTTAGGATGGGAACTTACAGAAACAGAAAGGCCAAGTAACTTTATATATTAGTTTGCTGGGGCTGCCATTTTTACCGAACCAAACGTGGGTCCACTTGCCAGCGCACAGTAAAGCCAATATACTGACACCAGGATGTGATGAAAGAAAGTGCAGGGTTTATTATAAGGTGCCAGACAAGGAATCAGGGATAGCTAGTGCTCAAAAAGCCCGAACTATCATGGGTTTCAGGAAAGCATTTTTATTTAGTTTTTGTTTGTTTTGTTTTAACATCTTTATTAGAGTATAATTACCTTACTACGGTGTGTCAGTTTCTGCTTTATAACAAAGTAAATCAGTTATACATATGTTCCCATATCTCTTCCCTCTTGCATCTCCCTCCCTCCCACCCTCCCTATCCCACCCCTCTAGGTGGTCACAAAGCACTGAGCTGATCTCCCTGTGCTATGTGGCTGCTTCCCACTAGCTCTCTATTTTGGTAGTGTATATATGTCCTTGCCACTCTCTCACTTTGTCCCAGCTTACCCTTCCCCCTCCCCGTATCCTCAAGTCCATTCTTTAGTAGGTCTGCATCTTTATTCCTGTCTTGCCCCTAGGTTCTTCTCACCATTTTCTTTTTCTTTAGATTCCATATCTATGTGTTAGCATATGGTATTTGTTTTTCTCTTTCTGACTTACTTCACTCTGTATGATAGTCTCTAGGTCCATCCACCTCACTACAAATAACTTAATTTCATTCCTTTTTATGGCTGAGTAATATTCCATTGTATATATGTGCCACATCTTCTTTATCCATTCATCTGTTGATGGACACTTAGGTTGCTTCCATGTCCTGGCTATTGTAAATAGAGCTGCAGTGAACATTTTGGTACATGACTCTTTTTGAATTATGGTTTTCTCAGGGTATATGCCCAGTAGTGGGATTGCTGGGTCTCAGGAAGGCATTTTTTTCTTGCGGTATGTGGGCCTCTCACTCTTGTGCCCTCTCCCATTGCGGAGCACAGGCTCCGGACACGCAGGCTCAGCGGCCATGGCTCATGGGCCCAGCCGCTCTGCGGCATGTGGGATCTTCCTGGACCGGGGCACGAACCCGTGTCCCCTGCATCGGCAGGCGGACTCTCAACCACTGTGCCACCAGGGAAGCCCAGGAAGGCATTTTTAAAGGCAAGGTGAGGGAGGGGAAGTGCATGGTCTGTGATCAGCTTGTGTATAGTTCTGATTGGTTGATGGTGAGGTAACAGGGCAGTGTCACGGGGGTTAACATTATCAATCCTCAGGCTCTAGTAGGTCTGTGTGCTCAAGGTCATCAAGTAGTTAACCAAAGCCTCCCATTTGGTTGGGGTTTTAACATCTGTAAAACAGCTCAGGAAAGGTGCTGATCCTGTTACCTAGGTTTTTCAGAGACTCGCTAAAGCAGAGGATATGAGGAGGAGTCTGTCTCCAGAATGCCCCATACGGAATACCACTGAGTTGGTGATTTAAACAAGAGACATTTATTTTCTTACAGTTCTGGAGATCACAAATCCGAGATCAAGGTGTTGGCAGGTTGGTTTCTTCTGAGGTCTCTATCCTCGGCTTGCAGATGGCCACCTTCTTGCTGTGTCTTCACATGACCTTTCCTCTGTCAGGTGCCTCCCTGGTGTCTCTACCTCTTCTTATGAGAACATTCATATTGGATCAGGCCCCAGCATAATGGCCTCATTTTAATTTAACTTAATCAGGTCTTTAAAGACCCTACTTCCAAATACAGTCACATTCTGAGGTACTGGGGGTTAGGGCCTCAACAGATTAATTTTGTGTAAGTGGCATATTTGAGCTCATAACACTGCACAAGAGGTGAAAAATGATGATTTGTTACAAACACTCAAAAGGAGATAACTACCTAAACTTGACATTCAATTAAGAATGCTGAAAAGACTTTTTCAGAATGCCTGCAGTAGGCTACTTATACCAGGGAACTGCTAGGGTATGAATCCATGGTAGGTACCAGCCCTGTTTAGTTTGTGGTCTTCAGCGAACTGTGGTCCCTGGATAGTTGCCATTCTCTGGGACAGTCTCGTCCCACAACCAGTTAGAATAGTCCCACTTGCCAAATTCCATAAGAGCAGACTACTTGTTATCTCCTAGTCGCCTAACTTGCTTCATAGACTACACTCCAATATCTCTGCCCCTAGGAAGCTTAAGTATTAACCAGGGAGGACTAGAATGGCTTCTCCAGGTATAGCTATTCATACAGTCTCATTTCTTCTTCCTAATACACATGGTAATTGTAAATACAATTTTGCAAATAATTTTTAATTTAATGTTTTCTTTTTCTACCATATTAGAGTCTTGTTGACAGCTGTACACTTGGTACATCTATGATATAATAGATGCTCAGTGATTATTTTCTGAATGAATAAAAATCCAGTTACTCTCCTTTAGTCTCTTGCTATGTGCTCAGCATCATGGTTTTCCTGTGCGTACCATGCTGCGTGATTCCCAGCCTCAAGGAACAGGAAAAACGATTGGAAGACAAAGCAAAATGAGTGAAATGAAACTGGGTGTTTGAATGAATGTATGGGGCTGATGAGATGATCATAGGGGAGAAAATGTAAAACAATAAAAGTTTCTTGAGGTAGATGGGGTATGAACTGGACTTGGAAGGACAAGATACATCTGGAGAAGGAGCAGAGGGGGGTTGTAGCATAGATGCAGGCATAAGAGTTAAGACAATCCATGGGACTTAGCCGGGCAAATGTTTCTGCTATCATTTTAGGAGATAAAGCCGTCTCTGTATTTCTGAAATGAATATCCTTCAAAAAAAAAAAAAAAGTGACATTGCTTGCTACTTCTTACCCACCATCATTATTACTAAGCAGATGACAGACACTGTTTTTGACTAAATGAACGAATTCTACAGACACACACACACACACACACACACACACTTTCTAAAAGTGGGATTGGAGGGAAAGAAATCTGATCCTTGATGGTGAGGAATGGTGAACTTCTAGATTAAGTAGCACCAGGTGGATAAAACTTTAAAGTCTGTTTCACACTGAAAGCCAGTTGGCAAGGTTTCACCAAATTAGCTATTATGTTGTTTTGTTTTTCTTTCTTTACTGTGCAAATCAATCAGTACATAAAAATGAAAGAAAATTAACCTAAAACCAATGTCAATTAAAACAGGTAAAAAACTCCAGAGAGACTTTTGCTAGAAAAACATCAGAGAAGTTTTTGCTTGGAAAAGAGGAAAGAGGAGAGAGCAGATAAGAGTACCAATATCACTACCAATTTGACAAGGCGTTTGCACTGATAAGAGTCTCTAATCCACTGGCTTTTTTTTTTTTTTAAGTGGCTTCACATTTTCTCCCTCTGTGCAACTCTCCGTAATTTTAAGTGATCCAAAATGTCATATAGTTGAATCAGACAGTATGTAGCCTTTTCAGATTGCCTTCTTCCACTCAGTAAAATGCATTGAAGTTTAAGTCTTTTAATGGTTTATGGTTCATTTGTTTTTAGTACTGAATAATATTCCATTGTCTGGATGTACCACAATTTATCCATTTACCTTCTGAAGGACATCTTGGTTGCTTCCAAGTTTTGACAACTATAGATAAAGCTGCTATAAACTTCAGTGTGCAGGTTTTTGTGGAGACATAAGTTATCAGTTCCTTTGGGTAAACACCAAGGAGCATGACTGCTGATTCATATAGTAAGAGTATGTTTAGTTTTGTAGGAAACTGCCAAACTGTCTTCCCAAGTGTCTGTACCATGTTTATATTCCCACCAATGACGAGTGAGAATTCCTGTTGCTCCAAATCCTCGCCAGCATTTGGTATTGTCAGTGTTGCAGATTTTGGCCAATCTAACAGGTGTGTAGTGGTATCTCATTGTTATTTGAATTTGCATTTCCCTGATGACATAGGATTTGGAGCATCTTTACATATACTTGTCATCTGTATATCTTTGGCAAGGTGTCAGTTAATATCTTTGACCCATTTTTTACTCTGGCTGTTTGCTTCCTTACTATTGAATTTTAAGGGTTCATTGTCTATTTTAGATAACCGTCCTTTCTCAGGTGTGTCTCTTGCAAATATTTTCTCCCATTCAGTGGTTGTGTTGTTGTTCTTTTGACATTGCCTTTCACAGAGAGAATTTTTTCATTGGAATGAAATCCAATTATTCAATTATTTCTTTCATGGATTGTACCTTTGGTGTTGTATTTAAAAAATCTTTGCCATACCCAAGGTCATGGAGGTTTTCTCCGTTGTTATCTCCTGTAAGTTTTATAGTTTTGCATTTTACATTTAGTGCTGTGCTTTTGAGGAGGAATTACAGAGAGACTAAGGGTATTGTGGTGTGAGGCAAGAAGGGAGAAGATAAAAGAAAGAATGAGAGAAAGAGAAGGGTGAGAAAGAAAAATGAAGGTGTTAAACCCACACGTATGTAAGAACTGTCTTAAAATGAATGGTTGCTACCTCAGGCTGATGGGATTTTAGGTCATTTTTACTTTATCTCCTATCCTTTATTCTTCCATGTGTCATTTAAAAATGAGCATGCGGTGTTTATATAAACAGGAAGCATAATAAATCTGATTTTAATGGACTGGAAAAAGTTTTCAAAAGAATTTCGTGGTTGAAAATCTAAAAATGTCCTTGTCTAAATTGAAGCAAAAATCTTGCACCTGAAGGAACTATGAAGAATTTCAAAAGTTGACCAGCTTGAAAACAAAATTTACATAATTTTTTTTATCGCTGGTTGACCATAGCCTACTTTAGGAGATATTTATTCAGGAAAATAACTTGGGGAATAAAAGGTATAACTATGAAAGCACTTTTATCTAAAGCTTTCTACTTTGAATATATACATTATCTGTCCAAAGAGCCACTCCAGTGTTAAGTACAGGATGCCTTCACCATTTGTCTTCCTCTGAGCAATAAAGCTGTTAGGAGCCACTATGCATAATGCCTGGTGAAATGGTCAGCTAGGAATTAAAGAACAATCATAATTTGCTAAGTTTTCTAAAATGCATTAAAAAAATTCCTTTCACATTACTCTCTTTGATTCATAAAGAAGGAAGGCAGGCTGCCAGTGGCCTTCTGCAAAATCTGATTACAGCTTTGATGATTGATACCTTGCCATTAGCACAGAAAGGGAAAAAGCCTAGAAATTGAACAAAGTAAATCAGCAAAATCTTTCTAGTTTATAGTGAACACTTACACATGATTCAAAAACGTTTTAACCAAGATTTCATTTTCTGTAAATATGTGTTGCCTTCGAATATGAACGTATTCATTTCAGTGACTTTTGCCTGAGCTGCACTTTAATCTTGTCTTCAAGAAAGTCCAAGTTGGCCTGCCACCTTCCCCAGGCTTCAAGGCTGGTGTGATTTACTTAAGTGACAGTGTACCACTCTATCTGTATTTCTGTTTTCATTTGGCAGCTCCTAAGGAATGCATGTTGCTGTTGTGGGAGATGGGGGCATTGGAAAAATTCAGAAGTGAGTCTTTTTTCTTGGAAACTTCCTTGCATTTGCTAAATGTCCTGTGTCAGTTTGACATATAAGACACGCTGTCACAGCTCATTAGATAGAGCATTAGTGCATTGATTATACATTCATACCTCTCCATAACATCATGGACCAGAAAAGACAATTCATAGTATACCACAACTACAAAGGAGTTCTTCCACAGGGGTTTAAGCACAGAATAACTATCATGGTAGGATTTACTATCAACTAACGCATGACACAGGCCATCTTGTAGCAAATTTCCAATAATCAGTTGGATGAATTGTGTACAGTTATGGAAAAATTTTTGTGTATTTACATATCATCCTTGCATGTGTAGCACTGTTCAGAAGTATTGAATGGCCCACTATGTCTTTATAGATAAACATATTGACAAACTGACATTTACTGTATGCCAACATCATAACAACTAAATGTCATCATTATGAGCACTTACTATATATGCCAACAGGGTAGAGTCAATATTTACAGAGTGCCTGCAGTATATAAGACTGTAAGCTCCTTGAAGGTAGAAGCTATGTTTGTAGAGTTTAATAAAATGCCTAGTACAGAGTAGTTACGCTTCCTGCAAACAGATTTTCTTAAATGAGTGAACATACTAAACTATACAATTCTTGTTTAATTTTCAGTCCCCCTTCCCTTCCCCCAAATTTATGATTAGGTGCTTTCATTGATCTTGTTTTAAATAGATTGAAACTGAGACATAAAGAGGATTATTAACATTCCATGAATACCCAACTGATTAGTGACTTAGAGTATTGTTTTCAAGATGATTTGAAACCTTGAGGGCCTAGATAATCGCTAGGAAATTTTAAGGAAAAGCAAAGTGGCCAGAAAAAAGATGTTCTAAGAATTAACTCTAGAATGGGTCAATGAATCTCTTTGACCTTCAGAATACTCTGCATAGTTCTCTATCTTTCAAGTTATTGAGACTGTTTTGTATTAGTTTCCTGTTGCTGCTATAACAAACTCATACTCTTGGTGACTTAAAAGAACACAAATGTATTACCTTACAGTTCTGAAGGTCAGAAGAACAAAATGGGTTTCACTAGGCTAAAATTTAAGTGTTAACAGGGCTGTGTTCCTTCTGGAGACTCTAGAAGAGAATCTGTTGCCTTGTCTTTTCCAGCTTCTAGAGGTCACCCACATTCTTTGACTCTTGACCTCCTTTCCATCTTCAAAAACAGCAATAGCCAGTTGATCTCAATGTAGCTCTGACTCTAGCTTCCTTCATAACATCTCTTCCTCTGACTCTTCTTCCCTCTTTAACTTAGAAGGACTCTTCTGATTGCACTGGGCCCACTCAGATAATCCAGAATAATCTCCCACCTCAAGATTTTTGGCTAAACAACAACTAAACAATCCCTTTTGTTCTGTAAATTCACATAGTCACGGGTTCCAGGGATTAAAACATGGGTATCTTTGGGGAGGATCATTGTTCTACTTACTACATGGTCCATATAAAGAATAGAAAGAGGTTAGGGAAACATCTTAGATGCTTTGTTTGACATCCCTCAAGAAGTAAGTCCACGAGCACCCTTAATCCAAAGTAACATAATGTTAAATTTGTTCAATGTGACGTGTTTTGAGTAAAGATCAAATGCTAATTTACTGAGTGCAATTTTGCCCTTGTTTGGGATTCTGGATTATAGATAAAAATGTAAGCTACTGATGCAGATTCACATTGTCATGGATCTACATGGAGGAAATCACCGTGGAAGTGATATAATCCTCTTGTATTGTTTTCAAGATGATTTGAAACCTTGAGGGCCTAGATAATTGCTAGGAAATTTTAAGGAAAAGCAAAGTGGCCAGAAAAGAGATGTTCTAAGAATTAACTCTAGGAATGGATCAATGAATCTCTTTGACCTTCAAAATATTCTGTATAGTTCTCTATCTTTCAAGTTATTGAGACTGTTTTGTATTAGTTTCCTGTTGCTGCTGTAACAAACTACCACACTCTTGGCGACTTAAAACAACACAAATGTATTACCTTACAGTTCTGAAGGTCAGAAGAATATTTATGCATTTTATTTCATACACAAAAGTGTTTACACTTCTAAAAATAGTGGGGTTCCACTTCCTTCTTTTTTAAAGGAGGTACTCAGAGTTATATGTAAATGTGTGGTTAGATCCTTATTACAACTCAGACCATATTGATTTCTCTACAAGAATATTGGGAGTGCATTAAAATTAAACTGTAGTAATACCCATTTAATCACCTTGCAGGTATTATTTTAGTCCTCCAAATCAGACTATCTAAGATGATTTTTCCTCAGCATACTTTCCTTATATCATTTTCCTGATCAAATTCTTCATTCAATTTCTTTAGGTATAGGCTTACTCAGACTTGTACTCAACATTCTCCTTAGGCTGTTCCCAGATGAATGTTTAAACTTTCACGACTCTCTGAAGAGAGATTTTGTGGGGTTTTTTTTGCTTTACGTTTCATTCCAGAAGTTCTGTGGGATCTCCGTAGATGCCCTGGAGCCAAAGGCATGTTCCTGGAAAGGTCTCTGGACTTCTTTTCCCAGCTTCAGTCAGGATACTTCAGTGTTTTCTGGTTTATACATTGGGTTTCATTGCAAGGTTATTATTAAGGAAAAGTTTCCAAAGGGGAGTTGGGGAAATTAATTACAATGGCTGTTGTCTATGATTAGTTTATTTAGCCAAATGATACCCGTTACTGATGAGCAAAGATCTCACACATTAGGACTTCTTACATTTTGCTTCTGTCCCTTCCCTGCTCTTAGATGATTGCTCCCTGTCCAGGTTCTCTGCCCTTAAGGGCTAACTTCAGTTTTATCTTATGCGCAAGACTGTCTCTGCTCACTTCATTACAGAGTGATCGCTCTGGAACACCAAGAATGGCACTTGATCATATGTTTACTGTCTGGTTTAGTTGTATCCCTAGTGCTATGCATATGGCCTTGCATGCAGTAGACATACAGTACATGGTGCATGATGGAAGGAAGGAACGTAGGAAGGAAGGAAGATGCACAGAGGGAAAGACAGAAGGAAGAAAGGAATTTGTTATTACATGCATTGTGTTAGGTGTCGCTGAACTTTCATTTTTGGGTTTAACTTTTCATATGTAAATGAAAATCTACCCAAGTAGTTTAAAGCGAAGAGAGACGACAGGTTTAGTTAACATTTATCAAATGCTCTATGATATGCTAGGTGCATTATATGATTATTCTCTTTAATTTCATCTTCATAGCAATCACGTGAAGTTTCACCAAAGAGGAAATTGAAGCTGGGCGAGTTAAGTAGCAGTCCCCACGTCACCCAGCACCAGCAGGGCTTGAATTCAAATCCCAGAGTGTGTGTGTTACATGCATTTCTTCAGGCTCCCATGAAGCTAGTCACTGCTTTCTAAATCTCACAGAACATCTGACAGGAAGCAAATACTCATTTCTTTTTTATGAATAAATAAATGAATTATTCAGTGCCTTATTAAAGATGGATGACATTAGTGCCTTTCAATAAACTACTGCATTTCTACAATTTTGCTACTGCCACCACCATCCCCACTGCCCTGTTAAGGGCCCCAACTTTAGAGCCATCCTGCCTTGGTTTCAGTTTTAGCTATCTCACGAATCAGCTGTATGGCGTAGTCAAGTTCCTTAGTCTTCTATGCCTCAGTCTTCTCATTTGTTACAGGAGGAAAATAATTGCACTCACTTCATTGGGTTATTAGGAGGATTAAGTGCAGTTAGCCAAGTTCCTAGACTGTAGTAACGAGCATTTATTGAGCACTGAATGCTACCACCACTTCCACCAACATTTATTGGGTTTTTAATAAATGTCAGGAATTGTGCTACATTCTCACTATAAACCTTCTAACAGGCCCATAAACTAGGTACTGTTACTGTTCCCCTTTTAGATGTGCAAACAGAAGCTTAGAATAGAAATTGGTTGCCCAAGGTCACTCAGCTAGTACATGACAGAGCTGGGCTCACACCCAAGTCTGTCTGATGCCCCTGATCTAAACTACTAAGTCTCTGCTGAAAATTTGGCCTGTACCCGCTGACTCTTTGGGGACTTTTTGTGTCCTCTCCTCTGTGTATAGCACCTCTCCCACTATATGTTATGTTTGGCATGTCTCTTTCATTATGTTCCCTGTTGTCCTGATTCATTGTGCATTTAGCTATGCTCACTGGGTGTCCCTAGGACTCACTTATTTTGCTGTCAGACCTGAGGTTCCACCAAACTGGGAAGGTAGTTGGGTCTTGTTATTGCTGTGTTTGATTCTCATTCTTTTGGTTTGTGTCAGCTGTTTTACACACACACACACACACACACACACACACACACGAGTCTTTCTACTCTGGGTTACCTGAGAAAATGATCTGTTATCAAAATGGAATGACATCAGCACTATGGATTTCTCTGTGTCCTCATGACTCAGGGGACGTCCTTGTCTAAAATAGTGCCCCCAGGAGAGCCCTATTTAATTTTCTCTAGTAAAAGCAACTTACCGGAAGCAATGTCAGTGAGACTGTGTGCTGAGTATGTTAATCTATTACCTGGAAAATGTTTCAGCCTAAAATGGGCTGATCTCCACTACTCTGGGACACTTGTGATCTCCGTAGAGGGCACCCAGTGATACAGGTTCAAAGAAAAATATCTGAAATAGGAGGCTGTTCTTTCAGAGTTTAAGTAGTAAACTCTTACCTTTCTTAATTCCCGCTTTTATCCAAAGTAAAGAGACAATCCATGGACTGTTCTGAGGATGCCCGAGGCAAATGAGGCAGCTAGATATTTCATAGGTTGCCTACTATGTGCAATTCATTCAACATTTGTGCATTTAGTGTTTTTCACAGATACCGGGCTAGAAGCTTGGAATAAAAATAAAGACAGATTTTCAAGGGAATTGGAGTCCAGTAATACCAAATATAATACTATGTGACTTAGCATAAATTTTCTCACTTAATCCTCATAACAGTCTTGAAAAAAAACAAATTATTATCTCAGTTTTTACACATGAGCAATGAGAGGCTGAGAGAGGTTTAATATGTGGTATTTCAATTAAGGACCATTTAATTCTGCAATTCATGCATCTTACACTATATCACTGTGTCTCCCAGGGGCCACTGTGGGAAACCTCTGGGAACTTCTGTGTAGCATAGTGCTTCAGATTTGGCATCAGACAGACTGTAGTTCAAGTACCAGCTCTGTTACCTATAACTTTTATGACTTCAGGTGTGTGTATATAAGCATGCATATGCCTACACACACACATGTTATATATTACATATAAATCTATATTATAGAATTGCCATGAGGGTTACATGGGATACTATATTAAGCCTGCTATAAAACTAGCATGTAGATCTTTGTTAAATGGCATCTACCATTATGTTATTAGTATTGAAGGGAGTTTCTGTTGGGTTGTCCAGTTATAGTAAGAAAAACCCTAGTGTGAAGTGTAGCTCTATTTTTCCACAGAGATAAGAAAAACGGAATTAGCTGGTGGGTAAACTACCATTAACATGAGTGAGTAAGCCCCATCCTTTCCCCTTCAATCCCTCCAGTTTATTATTTTTTAATAGAAAGATGCTTTTGGAAATAACAGTGAAACAAAACCCATTCTCATCATTTATGGCTAGTTGACACTGGAACTAATTTTTGAATATTAAGTGTAAAGCCTTAAAATATTGGTGGAGTTCCATTACAATGCTATGCTATTATTGAAATGAAGTGGGTCATGGGAACCTAGTAGGAAAATGCACAGCCTTCCTGCCCTTGTATGACTCTGTGGCATATTCTCTCCAAAAAAAAGAGGAAATACCATCCCAATAATACTCCTAAGGAGCTTGAATAAATGTAGGGGCAATTCTGACCTCTTTTGCCTTAGTGATCCATAAATATAGTAATTTCTGACTCAGAGACTGGGCATGGAAGATATCTATTCATTCACTATTTCAGTCTTGAGTGATTTTAGTCTTGAGTGATCCCCTTCTTGTATCCTTCATTCAATATAGGTCACATTTACAGTTGCCTATAATGTGCTTATGATATATACTTGAGTAATAAAGCTCATATAAAGTATCATTATAATTCTGCAAAAAATAAAGACAAATGTACAAAGAACAAAAGACAATATAAAAATAGTTAATATTAACTATTTTGTATTGGTGAGGTTACAGGAAATTTTTGGTGTGTGTATCTGTGTGTGCATGCATCTTCCATCATTTATAATATTATTAAAACTTGTAGGTCATAACTTTGTCTATGCCAACATTCCTAAAGTCATCTTTGAGCTTTTACTAGCTCTGCTTTATACATATGTCATTTAATCTTCATTACTCATTTTTTATTTTCATTCTACACTCATTCCCAAGGTGATTCATTCAGTCTCATGGCTTTAAATACCATCTATGTGCTGATGACTTCTCAGTTGAATTTCTAGCTCTGACCTCTCCCTTGAACTCCATATGTGAAAATCCAGTTGCATACTTGACATCTTGTATTCAGTGTTTAATATCCATCGTGACAGTTACATGTCTCAAACAGAACTGATACAATCCTGACAAACATATCTCACCATTTTTTTTTTTACAAACTTCCTCTTTCTGTAAAATTTCAAGCACCACTTTTCAATGATTCATTCAAATAAAAAACCAGTATGTCCTTGATTCTTCACATTTCCAATCGCCAAGTTCTACAAGCTTTATTTTTAAAACATATCCCTAGTCTGCCCACTTCTACTGTTAACCAGCCTAATCCAAGCTGACATTCTCCCTGACCTGGATGACCATGTTGGTCTCTAAGCTGGTCTCTGTTTCTTCCTTGGCCTTCCACATGTCAGTTCTCCATGTAGCCATCAGGATAACATTTAAAAAATAAATCAGATCATGTCACTTACCTGCTCAAAACTGTTTAATGGTTTCCATCACATTTAGAATAGAATTCTTTCCATGACTGGACAGGACTCTTAGTGGTCATGGATTCCCTCCTTGACCATATCTCCCTTCCTCTCCCCCACTCATGTTGCTTCAGACACACTGGCCATCTCATGGTTTCCTGAGCAAGCCAACCTTGTCTTCACCTAAGCTATTTTCCTGCCTTGAACACTATTCCACTCCATCTTCATGTGGCTCACCCCCTCCCTTCATTTACAACTTTTAAAATGTTAGCTCCTCAGAGAATCCTTATCTGACTAACATAGGCAGAATAGCCACCTCTTCTGCTCGTTACTCATCTGCTTGTTACCGTTCTTTATCTTCACCTGAAGCTTTACATACATATACCATATACCCATGTAAACACACACATATTCAGATACTAATTTATTATTTGAATTACTCAGTATATTTTCTGTGTATGTTTTTCTTATAAAAACTCTCCTTTCGGGGCTTCCCTGGTGGCGCAGTGGTTGAGAGTCCGCCTGCCGATGCAGGGGACGCGGGTTCGGGCCCCGGTTCGGGAAGATCCCACATGCTGCGGAGCAGCTGGGCCCGTGAGCCATGGCCGCTGAGCCTGTGCATCTGGAGCCCGTGCTCCGCAATGGGAGAGGCCACAACAGTGAGAGGCCCACATACCGCAAAAAAAAAAAAAACAACAAAACTCTCCTTTCAAGATTGTAAACACTTCAAGATCTGGGACCATGTCCCAGTCTGTACCTATTGAAGAGATCAGCATATAATAATTCTTCAATAAATGTTTGTCAGATTGAATTGAATCAATATAGAGCCCTTCACATTTATTACTCATTTGCTTGTATTGATTTTTAAACTGATTAAAAGATTAAATAATCCATCTTTGCAGTTACATACAAAGAGTTAAAATAGTTTAAAAAAGAAATACAGCTTTTGGTTTAATGCAAATCCTTGCTGGGAAAAGTCACCCTGGTAGCTTACATACGTAGCAACCCTTTGAGGTCAGTACCAAGGAACTATTTTTATTGCCAATTTTGAGTTAAGGAAATTGAAAATCTACATTGAGTTTAATATCATAAACTGTAAAAGCAGTGAATACTAGAGATTAGCTAAATCCAATTAGAGATAAATTGCAGCTAAGAAAAGCTAACAGAATTCCCAAAGTCCTTACAGACTCTTAGTGGACTAAGGCCAAAAAGATGAAGTGTTGGCAATGTTGAAATAAAAAATTATGTTTCATTCATACATGTTTTGAAGTTTTTCCATGAGTCTGTCTTGTCTCTTGTTCCTGGAAAGGCAGCATGCTACGGGGGAGGGGAACCTGGTAATGAGGATACTGTATCCTTATGCATTCCTCAAGGCATCCACCCTGACATCACAGGGCAAGTTTCAATTAACAGTAGATCTTGGCAGCAATACAACTTGAGTCCTTTTTTCCCCGTGTCTCTTCCAAGGTGCCAGGGTTCATCATAATATTTAATTATAATGTAATTGTAATGCACCTCCTACATTGGTGCTGTTAAAGCAACATTTTTTTCTTATATATATATATCAGTTACACACACACATATATATTGCTTACCTTGTTTTACCCGCTCTGACCACAAGAACTATGTCTAAAAATAGCCAAGTAGGGTGTACCAGTGTCATTGAGTTATTTATCTTTAACCCTATCTGGAAGGGATCTGAGGTTTAGAACTTCATGAAAATAACAGAAAGACTGAGACTGAATGAATCCACACTATTGAATAAATATACTGTGCTACATAATTTATGTTAGCGTGATTAAATATGGCAACTCTGCATGTTTTACAGAGGGATACTACCTTTTTATTCTCCCAAATTCAGTAGCTGATGAAATTTCTTAGCTGGGGATAGCTGAGGAAAGAGTCCCTGTCTTGATAGAACCTGAATTTCTGCTTCATTTCTTCCTCATGGCCTATGACTAAGCACATGGCAGTCCACACTGAGCATTTACTTCCTCATGTTATCTTACGATTTTCAGAAGATTCTTGCCATTGCTTAATCATATACTTAAGTTCACTGTTAGCCTTGGGAATGTCTTTATTTACAAACTACAAAAATTCGCGCAAAATGCTTAGGCCACAGAACAGACTTTGCTATAAGGATATAGGACTTTCTTCAAGAGCCCTGTTTAGGGAGTGGAATCAAGTCTCGGGGAGATCTAATATCTGAGGCTGTAAAGCTCTCAAGAATCAAAGCAGATTTAAAGAAAAGTCTGTCTTTCTAGACAAACAGTTATATCACAGCTTTTTTTCAGCATTTCTCCTTCATTCTTCAACTCCTGATTTTACTGATTTAGCTCAAATGACCAGCAGAGACAAATTGGCAGCAATCGATCCTGATTTAAATAAACAAGGCAAAGTAGATCAAACCACTTGGATGAGATAGCCATCTCTGCATGAATCAGCAACGACCACGGGGAGAAGACCATAGAGCAAACGGCCTATAGCCCATTGCTTAGGCTGAGCAGAGGAAGAGTTCACAGGAGGGAATTTGGAGGCCAAGCAGACACTGCAGAAAGTGCCCCTGCTGGTAAAAGTATCAGTAGATTTGCAAGGAGGCTTTGCTGTCCTGCAATATATTAATATTTAGTCCTGCATGTCGCTGTGTACTTATGGGGAAAGGCTTTGCTCTGTGTGTACAATCCAGCTTCCTACCTTTCTCTCTGCTCTGAATGTTCAGTGTTCCCTTATCTGTATCTTCGGGTTCTGCATGGTCAATATTTACATCGCTTGTGTCTTTTGTTGAACAAACGTTCTTTGGTTGTTCGTGGACAGTATCTCTCTGTTACACAAATAATGGACTTACTTCACATGAATATTTTTTCCCCCCTGCTTACAGGCAAATGCCAAGGATTGATGGAGAATAAACAAACACAGTGAGGTTGTTTACTATGTTTATTTCCTATCTCAAAAGGAGATATAGCTCTCTCCAGCAATCCTACTACACATGTTAATTATGTATATTTTCCCATTCTCCAAAGACTATATACAGCCTAGTTGACTCTCCTCAAGCCTTCTCCATTCCAGCAGCCCCTTACCTTCAGCTGATAACTCACCTCATAAGTTATTGAACTAATAGAAATAATCAGTAGGTACTTCCTCATCTTTCCAACATCATAGTTACCAACCCATCCACATTTCTACTCATTCTGAATGGCCTTATCTTACAATGGCTGGATGTGGTATTGATCTTGGATAAGTTTTGCACTTCCACTTGGACTCCTGAATCTCTCCCTTCTGCTCAAAAGCCTCTCTCCTGCTTTATACACACTCTCTCCAGCATCATCAGTTTCTCCCTCTCTGTTGGATAATTCCCCTATCACAGTAAAAGTCTGTCCAAATTTTTCCTATCTTTTTCTGTTTGTTTATTTTTTAAATTAATTTTTATTGGAGTATAGTTGCCTTACAATGTTGTCTTAGTTTCTACTGTATAGCAAAGTGAATCAGCTATACATATACATATATCCCCTATTTTTTGGATTTCCTTCCCATTTAGGTCACCACAGAGCATCAAGTAGCAAATTTTTCCTATCTTAAAATGCTTTCTGTGGACTCTGCCGAACTTTCTCTTGCCAATAACATATTTTTCTATTTCCTTTGTTATGAGATTCTTAAAAGTGTGGTGTATAGTTGCTGTTCCCACTTACTACCTTGCATTTTTTTTAATCAACCCACAATTGTGTTTCTCTCCCTCCCACTCCACCGAGACCATTTTGTCAAAGTTATCAGTGACATCCATATTGCTAATTGAATGATTATTTCTCTGTTCTTAAGCTCTCAAAAGCACTAAATATGGTTGATTATTCCATGGTTATTTGAACATTCTTATTTTGACTTCTGTGACAGAAAACTCTCCTGTCTTTTCTCTTACTTTGATGGTTCCTTGTTCCTGCCCTACTTAGCTAACTGATCCTCCTCTGCTCAACTTTTCAATGTTGCATTGATCCCTGGCTCAGTCCTGGACCCCCTTCTCTTCCTTAACTACTCATTCTTTCTGGGTGAACTTTTTGCCTATGAACCATCTATATGCCCTTCACCTTCAAATTCATTACTTACAGAGTGAGCTCTTCCCACTGCCCTACACCGGTGTATGTAACTACTTACTTACTGTACTACTGAGATTTCTAAAAGACATCTCAAACAGAAGAGATAGGAACTAGAATTCCTGATTGCTGCCCATCTTCCCTCTACTCATCCTGTAGTCTAGCCCACACAGATAAATATAAAAAACACCCACTTGGTGGCTTATGCCAATAGTCTAAGAGCAATGTTTAGCCTTGTATTTCACTCTTCTTACCATAGCCACTCCCCAATTGTTTTGACTATACTTTTGAAACAGTTAATCAAGTATGCACCCACTTCCCTGTCTATTGCTATAGTTCTCACCCATGTCACCATCCTATCTTGCCTGGACATCTTTAATAAGTACTTGTCTTTCAATTTTTTTTTTTTCAGTACAGATCTTTTGTGTATGTACTTTCCATGTTGTCTTTTTAAAAAACTTACACATAACTTGACTCCCTCTTCTGAAAATAAAACTCTCCAGTGGAAATTTGAAGTTTAATCTAACCCATTACTCTGATTTACAAAGTTCTGCATGACTAAGCCTCTGACCAAATCTCTGAAATTATTTCCTACCAGTCTTCCCCAAGTTTATTGTGCAGTCAAGAAAAACAACACACACACACACACACACACACACACACACAGTTTTCTTTCTGTTTTCAACACATCAACCTTGCTCACATTTCTGGTCTTAGTCAGTTACACCTTCTATAAAAAAAAATACAGACTGGGTAGCTTAAACAATAATGATTTCTTACAGTTCTGGAGGCAGGAAAGTCCAGGATCAAGGTGACAGTAGGCATGGTGTCTGGTGAGAGCCCACTTCCTGGCTTGAGCATATCTGACATCTTACCGCATCCTCACATGGTAGAAAGAGAGCTAGCTCTTTGGCCTCTTCTTACAAGGGCACTCATCTCATTCATGAGAGCCCACCCTCATGACCTAATTACCTTCCAAAGGTCTCACCTCTAAATACCATCACTTTGGGGACTAGGGCTTCAACATGTGAATTTTGGGAGGACACAAACATTCAGGCCATAGCAGGGTCTTTGCACTAGGTGTTCTGGAATGCTCTTCCCCTTTATACATGCTTAGATACCTTTCTTGTTGTTTAGATTTCTACATTACTATTGCCTTCTGAAAAAAGCCTCCTTTGACCATCCAGTCCCTTTCTAACATGTTGCTCTATTTTCATCACCTGCACATCACTTATCTTTTGAGACTGAAACAGCATCTGTTTCATGGTATATGCTCAATAAACATTTGTTGTTGCTATTTTTGCACAACGCTACTGACTTTTTGTAGGCCATGGATTTGTTTAGTTTGTTTTTTAAAGAAATAAAGAGCAACATCCAATTTGATTTAAATTATAGTAATTAAGACACAATAGAGAAGTGCAACTGAAAATAAAGCAAACAGAAGACAATGCTAAACTGAATATTTTCAGAGACAGCATGTACTTAACCAAAGTGGAATAAACCTGTTTTTGAGAAAATGGGGTAGGGATGAGAATCCATAATGATTGTAGTTCTCAGGGTCCTGTTTTTACATCTTATTGAAAATAACATTTTTTTATATTGGAAGATTCTTGTTTTACACTCCACCAACTTCCAAAGCTCTGTGCTATGTTCTTTGTGGGAAGATTGAAACCAGACTGGTATTTTGTTCTTTTGTCTCATGTCTGGCCCTAATAGTAGCCCAGACAGGTGGACTTTGGGAGTTCCAGTCATAACACCAAATGATCTAGGGAAGTCAGCAGGCCACATGGGAAACTCAGACCGTGAACTATGGTCCTCCAAAGAGCTGTTCTTTCTTTTACACAATGTGCTCATGGCTGCTTCTTTCAAGAATTAAAAAATATGTGTATAATGTGGGAGAATTAGATTATTTCCATATCTATAGATTTAAATATCAACCAACTAGTTATTTCCAGCTGTGGCAGAGACATGTTGTTTATGTTGCCCAGAAACTATTCACTTTTCTTCCAATAATATTTCAGCTCTCTCCCGGGCAACCACCCTGTTATCCCACTTTCAGGTTACAGGTGTTCTGTGGAGTCAGCTAAGTTGCCAGCTAGAGAGTTAGTGGGTTTCTTTTTGTGGCCAGTCAGAATATCACACACTCATGACTATAGTAGTAGGTTCGATGCTATGCAGATAATCAGAGTCAAATTGAAATGGGACTTTTATTGGGATTGCTGAGAGAGAAGCACTCTTTCTGTTTTTCTCGTCTTTGTCATGACAGAATGGGGGCTGGATCTGCCACCCCAAAGAGTGAGTGTGCAGTTGAACAGGCCCAGTGGATAGAGAGAGATCATGTCGTGATATCCAGCTGGCCCCATTCCTGGTCCTGTTCATTACAGAGACTAGTAAGTTTCCATTTTGATTCAGGTTTTCTGTTATCTGGTATCAAAAGTGCTTCTCTTGAAATATTCAACTTAGGGTTCATTTTCCTGTTTCCTGATATTTTTGTTGTCGTCTTCTCTGCCTTCCCTTGTACTTTGGACTCAAGGAAAACATTTAATATCCTGCTCATTTTTTTTTATTTACTATTTTTTTTTTTGCGGTACGCGGGCCTCTCACTGTTGTGGCCTCTCCCTTTGCGGAGCACAGGCTCCGGATGTGCAGGCTCAGTGGCCATGGCTCATGGGCCTAGCTGCTCCGCAGCATGCGGGATCCTCCCGGTCCGGGGCACAAACCTGTGTCCCCTGCATCTGCAGGCAGACTCTCAACTAGTGCGCCACCAGGGAAGCCCCTGTCCTGCTCATTTTGATGTCACAATATATATGAACTTGTATTGATTTCCAATTGTATTTGTAGTTGTTTTTATGGTAATGTGGCTGTGTCACACTATATTTTTGAGAGTACTGAGTAGAGAGAAAATACTTATTGAGTATGGCTACATTACTGAATTATCTTTTTATACTACTTTGTGGATATCATGACATTAGATTTGAAGAACATAACAAAGAAGTTTAAAAAACAGGTCTTGTCATCCTAGGCTTTCATTTCTGGTTGGGAAGATAGGATTGCTTATGGGAAGCAGCTGAGTGGGGGTAACAGCTTTGTTTAGTTGTCAAAATGAGAGGTACCACTGAATTTGATGGTTCAGAAAAGAGATAGATGAATATGGTTTGGGCTGTGCAGAGAAGAATTTGTGGAGGATTGGAGACTTGAAAGATCTTAAAGGTTAGGTAGGCTAGGTATAGTTGGAGAAGTTTCAAGAGACTTTTTGGTGAGGGGCAAACAGCAAAACCTTGGTGCCTTTGGAGAACAATGAAGCCAATGTGATTGGAGCAGAAGGTGCCCCTTAATAATATGAGCTATTCTTATCAGAAAGTGCCAAGTTAGTCATTTGAAGAATGTAGTTTTGTCAAATATCAAAACCAACCTACATTAGGCCTTATTTCCAGTTTATGGTGCAGAAAATTAATGATTTGTTTAGCTGTGTAACTTGCCCAACTTATAGGTGGCAGAGTAATAAGTGACATGTCTTACTGCAGAGCATGTGCTTTTGAAGGTTGCACAGGCAGAGTGGAGCCAGCTGAAAGAGAGTCTCCAATACCAGTCTGAGGAGCCTGGTGAGAATTCTCTGGAGGGATCTTGGGTCTTTAAGGAATGTTCTAGTTGCTCATATAGTGAGGTTTTAAAGTCGAATCAGGATTTTAGTGCAATTTGAAATGACATAAGTAATAAGGCATCTTCATTTGGGTCCATGATGCCACTCCGATAAGGAAGTATCTTCTAGTTGGAAGAAGGCTTTCCTTGCTTTATTTCATCCCAGTTTCCCCCAGAGCATCCCTGGATCTGTTCCCTAGCTTGTTTCCACAGGTTAGAGGAAACAGGAAGATTAACGGCTGTTTTTCATTAGATGTATTTAAAGTCTATTTGTAAATTTTTCTAACAGCTGCAAAGTGGCTTTTTAATGTGTCCAGTAATTGAAATCATTTTGTAATGCAAGTCTTGTCATACCTCATTAAGATCATCCTCCTACCTCTAGGCCAATTTAGGAGTGGCTCAGACCTTCGGACTGCCCCTCTGAATAAATTTAATTTGTTTATAGCTATCAGAAATGCAACATTAGTTTTGGTGATTCCAGGGTGACTGCTACATTCAGATGTTCAGCGTCCTACCAGCTTTAGCGTTATTTTGCAGAATCTGTCCTTGGTTTGGTTACCAGGGTGTGGGAATGCCAGCCTCTTGTTATTTATTGTAGGAGTTAATTTTTTCCCCGGAGATATATGTCTCTGTCTCCCACCATTAAATTAGAAATGGAGAATTGCCCACATTGCTGTCCGATTATGGTGCCAGTGCCTTTGCCTTTAAAACTCCCGTTCGGCCTTGCTTTGATTGTTCTGATTATTTCCATTATCTGTTGCTGCTGTTGTAACAGCACTTTTGCTCTTTTACATTCATAGTGGTGCCAAGGAATCAGTAAGCTGCAAACACAATGTTTCATTTTAGTTCATTTTTATTAGGAATACTGATTACATAAACCCTTATCAGGATAAACTTACTCGCATTAAAGCAGAAGCAGAATTCGGGGATAGAGCGACCATGTCATACGTCAGAAGCTGACATCAAAATACTCATTTGAAGGAGTCCAAATCTGGAAAGAGTAGAGTAGAGCCGGGTGATAGCCATTTCAGGCAAGCAGGAATAAAGCCAAGGTCAAGCCAGAGCTGAAGAATAAAAATGATTCAGGGCAAAGCTAGAAAGCAGTTGTGGATCAAAACCCAGCATGCATCAGATATTTTATCAGGAGCAAAGAAAGAGCCCTGAGACAGAATTCTGCTGGGCCAGGCCCTGATGCTGCGGGATTATATTTTCACTTGCTATTTTCATCTGTTCCACATTCAAAAGCTTCTACTTCCAGTAATTCTTTAAGATACCAAGTGATTTCTACCACCCTTGATTGAGAACTGATGCGTGGTGCTTTGCATATATCATCTCTAATCTCATAAGAACTCTCAAGGTAAAGATTTTTACTTCAATTTTACTGATGAGGAATTTACAACTCAGAGTCATTTAGTAAATCTGTCTGGGGTTATACAGTTACTTTGTGGCAGAGCCAGGATTCATAGCCAATTGTGTCTGAATCCAAAGTTGATTTGGATTTTTTCCTGAGCTCTTACCCTGCTTGCCTTTTATGTAATGGGATTCCAAGTCAGAATGTCACCTCCCCAGTTGGAATACATGAGCATATCTATTTTATGTATAGTAGTTTATATCTGTTAATCCCATATACCTAATTTGTCCTTCTCCCACTTTGTCTCCCTTTTGGTAACCATACATTTGTTTCCTATGTCTGTGAGTCTATTTTTGTTTCACAGGGAATTATACCCAAAATCTTAAAATAGCCTATAATGGAATATAATCTGCATTAAAAACAAATTGAATCACTATGTTGTACACCTGAAACTAACACAATGTTGTAAATCAACTATACTTCAATAAAAAGAATTTTAATATAAAAAACTATACATGAGCAGAAGACAAAAAGATAAAATCAAATGTAGAATTCAAGTAGTTAAATTTATTATCTTTTCAGATTAGCTAAATAACTTTCCAAGGTAATTCATCCCCATGTTGCCAAAACCATTACTGAAACCTAGGCCAGTATTATGCCCCTAGACCTTAGTCTCTTGAGGTCATGCCACTGAGTATTAGAGCTATTTGAGTTTGGAGTCTCTGCCATTTACATTCTGTCCTGTCTTCCCTGACAGCCTGAACACTTTGAATTTGGAAATGCATTCAGTTATTGACCAAACACTTGGACCTTATTCAGGTTCAAGGGAGGTTGCCATCCAAATGAATACCCCTGTAGGAATTATTTCACATTAGGGAGGTCATAGGTGAGTGCCTGGCGTCAAAACTGATCCATCATACGTGAACAGGCAGCATGTGACTACATTTTTTTTGGTCCTTGTTGATGCTAGGTAATAATAAATCCCTTTAGCCTCAAGGGATTTGTTGTGGCTTGAGTTATGCCATGGAAAATTTCATCAGTCTAGTAGCGATGAAGTACTACTCTAAAAGAGGTGTGCAAATGATTTCTGATATTGAGAAAACAACCCACAGATCTAGTCATTTGCATGAAAATTAGATGAAGCCCTAGAGCTTGGGACTTGGTTTTGTTTTGGACGTCATCTAAAAAGAGAAGTGCTTATAAGATGCCAGATGTCAACTAACATTTTCATTGAATCAATTGTAATTTTAAAACTGATAAGAACAGTGAAAGTATTTTACGTCTCAGTTCTGCTGTATTATTCCATCACCAAGCTGCCACCTAAACTCTCTAAAACAGTACTTCTCAAAGTGTAGTTCTCAGAGCATCAGCATCGAATGCTTTCGTGTCACCTGTGAACTTGATAGGAATGAAATTCTCAAGATTGACCCTAAATCTATTGAATTAGAAATTCTGATGGCCAGGACTTAGTGTTTTATCAAGGCTTCCGGGTGATTCTGATGCAACTAAGGTTTGAAAACCAGTGCCCTAAATCTAGACTTATTTGTGTTTACTGGGTGTATATATCAGGACTATGTTGTTTGCATGTGTCAGCAACTCAAGTTTAAACCAAGAGGATTTGTATTGGCTCCCATGCCTGTAAAGTCAAAAGGTACAGCTCACTAAACTAGAATTCAAATGTTACCAACATAGTGTAGTTTCCAGATTTTGGGTCTGTTCTCCTCAAGGTTGTTTCCTTTATAGGCAGGTTCTTTACATGTAAAGAGGGGCACTGACAGCTCTAGGCTTACATAATTCCCATGGACCTTATTTCTGATAGCTTCAGTTAAAGTACATGGGGATTACAGTCATTGGCCTCTCCTGGGCCACTTGCCCATCACTGAACTAATGATCAATGTGGCCCGTTAGGTGGAGTATTCTTTTTTTGTGTGGAAGGAAAATTTTTTTTTAATTTAAAATATTTTTAAATTTTATGTCTTTTTTTATACAGCAGGTCCTTATTAGTCATCAATTTTATACACATCAGTGTATACATGTCAATCCCAATCTCCCAGTTCATCACCCCCACCCCCCCACCGCTTTCCCCCCTTGGTGTCCATATGTTTCTTCTCTACATCTGTGTCTCAATCTCTGCCCTGCAAATCGGTTCATCTGTACCATTTTTATAGGTTCCACATATATGTGCTAACATATGGTATTTGTTTTTCTTTTTCTGACTTACTTCACTCTGTATGAAAGTCTCTAGATCCATCCACGTCTCTACAAATGAACCAATTTCATTCCTTTTTAATAGCTGAGTAATATTCCATTGTATATATGTACCACATCTCCTTTATCTGTTTGTTTGTAGATGGACATTTAGGTGGCTTCCATGAACTGGCTTTTGTAAATAGCAGTGCAATGAACACTGGGGTGCATGTGTCTTTTTGAATTACGTTTTTCTCTGGGTATATGCCCAGTAGCGGGATTGCTGGATCATATGCTAATTCAATTTTTAGTTTTTGAGGGAACCTCCATACTGTTCTCCATAGTGGCTGTATGAATTTACATTCCCACCAACAGTGCAAGAGGGTTCCCTTTTCTCCACACCCTGTCCAGCATTTATTGTTTCTAGATTTTCAGATGATGCCCATTCTAACTGGTGTGAGGTGATACCTCATTGTAGTTTTGATTTGCATTTCTCTAATAATTAGTGATGTTGAGCAGTTTTTCATGTGCTTCTTGGCCATCTGTACGTCTTATTTGGAGAAATGTCTATTTAGGCCTTCTGCCCATTTTTGGATTGAGTTTGTTTCTTTAATATTGAGCTGCATGAGCTGTTTATATATTTTGGAGATTAATCCTTTGTTGATTCGTTTGCAAATATTTTCTCCCATTCTGAGGGTTTTCTTTTCGTCTTGTTTATGGTTTCCTTTGCTGTGCAAAAGTTTTTAAGTTTCATTAAGTCCCATTTGTTTATTTTTGTTATTATTTCCATTACTCTAGGAGGTGGATCAGAAAAGATCTTGCTGTGATTTATGTCAAAGAGTGTTCTTCCTATGTTTTCCTCTAACAGTTTTATAGTATCTGGTCTTACATTTAGGTCTCTAATCCATTTTGAGTTTATTTTTGTGTATGGTGTTAGGGAGTGTTCTATTTTCATTCTTTTACATGTAGATGCCCACTTTTCCCAGCACCACTTATTGAAGAGACTATCTTTTCTCCATTGCACATCCTTGCCTCCTTTGTCATAGATTAGTTGACCATAGGTGTGTGGGTTTATCTCTGGGCTTTCTATCTTGTTCCATTGATCTATGTTTCTGTTTTCATGCCAGTACCATATTGTCTTGATTACTGTAGCTTTGTAGTATAGTCTGAAGTCAGGGAGTCTGATTCCTCCAGCTCCATTTTTTCCCCTCAAGACTGCTTTGGCTATATGGGGTCTTTTGTGTCTCCAAACAAATTTTAAGATTTTTTGTTATAGTTCTGTAAAAAATGCCATTGGTAATTTGATAGTGATTGCATTGAATCTGTAGATTACTTTGGGTAGTATAGTCATTTTCACAATATTGATTCTTCCAATCCAAGAACATGGTATAGCTCTCCATCTGTTGGTATCATCTTTAATTTCTTTTATCAGTGTCGTATAGTTTTCTGCATACAGGTCTTTTGTCTCCCTAGGTAGGTTTATTCCTAGGTATTTTATTCTTTTTGTTGCAATGGTAAACGGGGGTGTTTCATTAATTTCTCTTTCAGATTTTTCATCATTAGTGTATAGGAATGCAAGAGATTTCTGTGCATTCATTTTGTATCCTGCAGCTTTACCAAATTCATTGATTAGCTCTAGAAGTCTTCTGGTGGCAGCTTTAGGATTCTTTATGTATAGTATCATGTCATCTGCAAAGAGTAACAGTTTTACTTCTTCTTTTCCAATTTGTATTCCTTTTATTTCTTTTCTTTGATTGCTGTGGCTAGGACTTGCAAAACTATGTTGAATAATAGTGGTGAGAGTGGACATCCTTGTCTTGTTCCTGATCTTAGAGGAAATGCTTTCAGTTTTTCACCATTGAGAATGATGTTTGCTGTGGGTTTGTCATATATGGCCTTTATTATGTTGAGGTAAGTTCCCTCTATGCCCACTTTCTGGAGAGTTTTTATCATAAATAGTTGTTGCATTTTGTCAAAAGCGTTTTCTGTATCTATGGAGATGATCATATGGTTTTTATTCAATTTGTTAATATGGTTTATCACATTGATTTACATATATTAAAGAATCCTTGCATCACTGGGATAAATCTGACTTGATCATGGTGTATGATCCTTTTAATGTGTTGTTGGATTCTGTTTGCTAGTATTCTGTTGAGAATTTTTGCATCTATATTCATCAGTGATATTGGTCTGTAATTTTCTTTTTTTGTGGTATCTTTGTCTGGTTTTGATATCAGGGTGATGGTGGCTTCATAGAATGAGTTTGGGAGTGTTCCTTTCTCCACAATTTTTTGGAAGAGTTTGAGAAGGATGAGTGTTAGCTCTTCTCAAAATGTTTGATAGAATTCACCTGTGAAGCAATCTGGTCCTGGACTTTTGTTTGTTGGAAGATTTTTAATCACAGTTTCAATATCATTACTTGTGATTGGTCTGTTCATATTTTCTATTTTTTCCTGGTTCAGTCTTGGAAGGTTATACCTTTCTAAGAATCTGTCCATTTCTTCCAGGTTGTCCATTTTATTGGCATTGGCATAGAGTTGCTTATAGTAGTCTCTTAGGATGCTTTCTATTTCTGCAGTATCTGTTGTAACTTCTCCTTTTTCATTTCTAATTTTATTGATTTCAGTCCTCTCCCTCTTTATCTTGATGAGTCTGGCTAATGGTTTATCAATTTTGTTTATCTTCTCAAAGAACCAGCTTTTAGTTTTATTGATCCTTGCTATTGTTTTCTTTTTTCTATTTCATTTATTTCTGCTCGAATCTTTATGATTTCTTCTGCTAACTTTGGGTTTTGTTTGTTCTTCTTTCTCTAGTTCCTTTAGGTGTAAAGTTAGATTGTTTATTTGAGATTTTTGTTTCTTGAGGTAGGCTTGTATAGCTATAAACCTCTCTCTTAGAACTGCTTTTGCTGCATCCCATAGGTTTTGTATCATTGTGTTTTCGTTGTCATTTGTCTCTAGGTATTTTTGATTTCCACTTTGATTAATTCAGTGATCTCTTGGTTATTTAGTAACATATTGTTTAGCCTCCATGTGTTTGTGTTTTTTACGGTTTTTTTTCCCTGTGATTCATTTCTAATCTCATAGTGTTGTGGTCAGAAAAGATACTTGGAATGATTTCAATTTTCTTAACTTTACTGTAGCTTGATTTGTGACCCAAGATGTGATCTATCCTGGAGAATGTTCCCTGTGCACTTGAGAAGAAAGTGTAATCTGCTGTTTCTGGATGGAATGTCCTATAAATATCAATTAAATGTATCTGGTCTATTGTGTCATTTAAAGCTTCTGTTTCCGTATTTATTTTCATTTTGGATGATCTGTCCATTGGTGTAAGTGAGGTGTTAAACTCTCCCACTATTATTGTGGTACTGTCGATTTCCTCTTTTATAGCTGTTAACAGTTGCCTTATGTATTGAGGTGCTCCTATGTTGGGTGCATATATATTTATAATTGTTGTATCTTCTTGAATTGATCCCTTGATCATTATGTGGTGTCCTCTTTGTCTCTTGTAACATTCTTTATTTTAAAGTCGATTTTATCTGATATGAGTATTGCTACTCCAGCTTTCTTTTGATTTCCATTGGCATGGAATATCTTTTTCCATCCCCTCACTTTCAGTCTGTATGTGACCCTAGGTCTGAAGTAGGTCTCTTGTAGACAGCATATAGATGGGTCTTGTTTTTGTATCCATTCAGCAGACCTGTGTCTTGGTTGGAGCATTTAATCCATTCACGTTTAAGGTAATTAGTGATATATACGTTCCTATGAACATTTTCTTGTTTTGGGGTTGTTTTTGTAGGTCCTTTTCTTCTCTTGTGTTTCCCACTTAGAGCAGTTCATTTAGCATTTGTTGTAGAACTGGTTTGGTGGTGCTGAATTCTCTTAGCTTTTGCTTGTCTGTAAAGCTTTTGATTTCTCCATTGAATCTGAATGAGATCCTTGCCAGGTAGAGTAATCTTGGTTGTAGGTTCTTCGCTTTCATCACTTTAAGTATATCATACTGACATGATATACTTAAAGTGATGAAAGGGGAGAACCCGTATATCACTCCCTTCTGGCTTGTAGAGTTTCTGCTGAGAAATCAGCTGTTAACCTTATGGGAGTTCCCTTGTATGTTATTTGTCGTTTTTCTCTTGCTGCTTTCAATAATTTTTCTTTGTTTTTGATTTTTGCCAGTTTGATTACTATGTGTCTCGTTGTGTTTCTCCTCGGGTTTATCCTGTATGGGACTCACTGCGCTTCCTGGACTTGGGTGGCTATTTCCTTTCCCATGTTAGGGAAGTTTTCGACTATAATCTCTTCAAGTATTTTCTCTGGTCCTTTCTCTCTCTTTTCCCCTTCTGGGACCCCTATAATGTGAATGCTGTTACGTTTAATGTTGTCCCAGAGGTCTCTTAGGCTTTGTTTCTTTTCATTCTTTTTTCTTTATTCTGTTCCACAGCAGTGAATTCCACCATTCTGTATTCCAGGTCACTTATCCGTTCTTCTGCCTCATTTATTCTGCTCTTGATTCCTTCTAGTGTAGTTTTCATTTCAGTTATTGTATTGTTCATCTGTTTGTTTGTTCTTTAATTCTTCTACTTTGTTAAACATTTCTTGCATCTTCTTGATCTTTGCCTCCATTCTTATTCTGAGGTCCTGGATCATCGTCGCTATCATTATTCTGAATTCTTTTTCTGGAAGGTTGCCTATCTCCACTTAATTTAGTTGTTTTTTCTGGAGTTGTATCTTGTTCCTTCATCTGGTACATAGCCCTCTGCCTTTCCATCTTGTCTGTCTTTCTGTGAATGTGGTTTTTGTTCCACAGGCTGCAGGATTGTAGTTTTTCTTGCTTCTGCTCTCTCAGGAGTATTCTGACTAACCAGATTTGGGCTATAGGTTCCACCTGGAGCCCGTGAGGGACAACAGTACCATGTGAACCACATCTGCTAAGTTCATTTTCCCAAAGGAAGAAATGTAAAATAACAAAAACAAAAAAGGAACAAAAGTTTATTATGAAATCATTCCTCTACAAGGTTGTGTGTTGAATTGTCACCTCCCCCCAAATTCATTTGTTGAAGTCCTCACCCTCTACTGTCTGCTGTTGTCCCGCATAACTCAGAACGTGACCTTACCTGGAAACAGTGTCATTGCAGATATGATTAATTTAGTTGAGGCCATATTGGGAGTAGGACGAGCCTCTCATCCCATATGACTGGTATCCTTATAAAACGGAAAGTTTGAACACAGACACAGGCACAGTGAGACATGATGTGAAAATTGGAGTTATACTGCCACCAGGCAAGGAGTTATCAGAAGGTAGGAGAGAGGCGTGCGTTAGATCCTTCTGTAGCACCATCAGAGGGAGCATAACTCTGCCAGCATCTTGATTGTGGACTTCTAGCTTTCAGAAATGTGACACAGAAGATGTATGTTGCTGAAGCCACCCATTTTGTGGCACTTTGTTATGTCAGACTTGGGAAACTAATACGAAGATCAAGGGCTTATTCGGTCTAATACCACACAATGTTTATATCAGATTGTTCAACCCTGCCTGCATATTAGAACTATGCAGGGTGTGCATCGTTCAGCTTCTTAGGACACATGGCATACTCACTGAAAATAACTAAAGAGAATTTGATAAAGTTACTCTTTAGAGAGGCACGGGCAAGGTGAAGGAAACCACCAAGGGGTGGTGAAGCATCAGCTCTACCTGCAGCAGGACACTGTCACGATCTGGGAGAGGGAGTGCTGAGCTGCCAGGTGTTGGAGCAGCCAAGTAAAGCAACAGGCCAAAAATGAGAGTCAAGACTTCAATCACTTACTGCAAGGTGAAAGTAAGAGAGTGTAAAGCTGGAGAAGGTACAGACTCCTGCTGTTCTGTTTGTCCCCATGGTATGGGAGCTGGTCAAGGGTCAGCGCAGCAGCACAGGTTCGGGGGAGGGTGTCCCACTGCTGAGAGAGTCCAGACCAAAGGCTCTGGCAGTTGAATGGATCTAGGTTGGGGTGTTAGGGGGAAAGGATGGTGAGGGGGAAGGGCTAGCGGTGAAAAAGTGTTGGGTATTGAGATAGAGCTGAGGAAGTGTCTTCAAGGTTTTCCTGTCCTTCCTCTATAAAGAGGTCTTCCCAGATACAACTGAAGAAGACATCTGCCCAAGGCCTTGGATAAAGAGAGACCTAGGAATAAAGGTGCCAGGGCTAGAAATGCAAATGTACAAGAGTGAGACTGCCCAGAGGGACCTGAGTCCTTGACTGCAACTCCCTTCAGAGATTGCAATGCATTGTGTGTGCACTGAGTCTAGTGGAGGGAGGGTTGCTTCCCCCTGCGAGGCCTGTCAGGTAAAGCCTCTGTAATTGTCTACGGTCAGGCCTGAAATATTGCACGTGGATTTTTAACCAGGACCCACACTCTTCAGGCACCATTAGTACTCCAGAGCAAAAGAGGCAAAAAGGAGAATGATGCAATTTGAGGTCAGTGAAAGTCATTGCCATGGCCACCGTGGGAAACACTGCCATACTTAGAACCACAGTTGTGCAGGGAGAGAGCATGGCGGGAGAAGCAAACCCTCCAGTATCCTTTCCCTTCTTCTACTAATTCCCCCACCCCCACTGGCTCAACCCGGTGGGAGGGCACAGGGTCAGGGAGCTGGGGGGATATAGTTTTTAGTTGTCAGCCTCCCAGAGTATAAATCAGAGAATGGCAGGGGGTGGGGAAGCAAAAGATGCATAGTCAACACTCTGATCTTTGGAAAAAACACCAATGCTTGGGCTACAGCTCTACAGATTGTGATTTAATTGGTTAGAAGTGGGTTTAGGCACTTGTGTATATTTTCTAAAGCTTTTACATGAAACCTAACCTGCACAAAAATAAATTCACAAATTATAATCTCAATGAATTATCATAAAATGGACACACCCCTGTAACCACCATGCAGATCAAGAGACAGAACGTTATTGGTATTCTAGGGTCCTCTGTCAATCATAATTTTCTAGCTCCCCCCCAAAGGCACCCACCATCTTGATTTCTGGTACCACGAATCAGTTTACTTGTTTTTTAACTTTATGTCCATGTAATCATATACTTTATATTCTTTTGTGTCATTCTTCTTTCATGCAAGTAGAATTTATTACATCTAGGTGTCTATTCCTGTTCTGATAGAACTGAACTTGGAGCACTGCTGCCATGTGGCCTCTAGCAATGATGCCAGTATTTACCAATGGGAGAATTTCCTTCTGGACTCTTTCAAGGGAAGAGTTTTGACTAAAGGGATTTTGACTAAAACAGAGTTCCCATTTTGTAATTTTCCAGCAGTTAGCTGTTACTTGTGTAACACCATTAAATAGATATATCTTGGCAGAATTGTTATTGTTCTTTACTCCTTCAAGCCCAGTATGGTATAGTCTGCATCAGGGATTCAAAGAAGTCTATGCTGATGTCTCTAAAATAGGATGGATTGGAATGATGCATGAAAAACAGCTCATTCTATCAGACTATATAGGACGCATGTGAAAGGAGCAGTACTGATTATAGAGGCATTATATATGCTTGAAAAGACCTTACTTTCAGAAAAGAAGTATGGGCTCTTCACTTCAGGGTCAGAGGTTCAAAGGAATTTTCTGTTTTATGGTGAGGACAAGTTTTTAATTGATTTGCGTATGAGATGTGGGTTTAATGATGACTAGTTAATGACTCTAGCAGATGGCAATGAAGTAATAATGAGAGTTTTGAGGGAAATAAAAGGTGTCACATAAATTAAATGCAGAATTGGGATAACAATTCCTAGTCATGCAAGGTAGCTATTTAGACCTTAACAGATTGTAGAATACACCTGTATATTAAAAAAGTGGCAAATGATACAGAAGTTATATTATAAAGAAAGATGGCTTATTAATAGACACATACTGAGCATAAAGAATGGGACAATAATGTATAATTCAATAAAGGCTTATTGAATTTCAAGTGATGGACAGTAATTTCAAGTTTTAAATCCAAATAAGCTAAGCCTTAGTTGACTTTTTTTTTTTTTTTTTACCAAGTTGGTGTTGTTTAACTAGGGCCATAATGTCCAGCTCAGTGGCTAAAATCCTATTGGTCCCTTTTTGCAGGTAGCAAATGTATTTAGAACTTAGCTTGAAGAGAATGATGTATGACAACAACTTCTCCAGGGAGACTCCTCTATTTTTAAAAAATTAATTAATTAATTATTTTGGCTGTGTTGGGTCTTTCTTGCTGCACGTGGGCTTTCTCTAGTTGCGGGAGCAGGGGCTACTCCTCGTCGCCATGCATGGGCCTCTCATTGTAGTGGCTTCTCTTGTTGCAGAGCACAGGTTCTAGGGCATGCGGGCATCAGTAGCTGTGGTGTGCAGGCTCAGTAGTTGTGGCGCATGTGCTTAGTTGCTCCGCGGAATGTGGGATCTTCCCGGACCAGGGATTGAACCCATGTCCCCTGCACTGGCAGGTGGATTCTTAACCACTGCACCACCAGGGAAGCCCCGATCTATTTCTTAAGAGGGGAATATTTAGGAAATCTTCTCTGCAGAATTCTGCCTGAATACCAGCCTTGCAATGGCTTCAAGATCTAATGAACATAGGCAGTTCCCTCCGGGTAGAGGCCCTTAATGTAGCAAAGGATTGTCAGTCCCTTTCTTTAAGTGGTTGCTCATAAGCTCTTTTGTTTTAATTACACATAAAGTCATCCTGATGAAGTGAATTCCCCACTGTTGCTCTGACTAGAACCCTTAAAAGCTAATACTTTCATTGGGAACAGTGGATCTTGAGAGCCTTGTTTTGAATGATGAAATTTGCTATAAATCTTTCTTAAAACAACTTTGTTTTTTCAGGAATTATTCTTAAAACAGGTCTTTGCCATATACTTATAATACTTCCTTCTTCTGACTTTAAAACAGTTTCAAGGTTCATTATTCTGGGCAAGCCCCCTAATTTTGTAGCTAATGTGGCACTCACCATTCTCTTACCATGGAAGATATTTTGACGTTGACAAAAGCAAAATAATCTCTAATGGTTGAAATGGTTCTAAGAGGTTTTGAAGGCAGGCACACTCTTACAAGTCTCCTCAGATGCTAAGTCATTGTCCTTGCCTGCCAACCACGTCACCCAGGTTGAGGCCTGAGAAGGAAAGGTTTGAAGAGATTTGGAAGATTTGTATGAAGGGATGTAAATCTATCGATTCAAGAATTGTCTCCAATATACACAATTTGAGTGACAGTAGTGAGTTTTAATGAACAGTTCCCTCTGTCAAAGTAAAAATGGGGTGCTATAGTTTCCTGTGTTTAAGCATTAGGATATGACAACTTCCAAAATTCTTAAGATGCTTGTTCGAGACAGTGTGTTTAAGAGTAAGAAAGTATGAAGCTTACAGAGCAGTTTTTCCCCAGATACACATCTTCAGGCCATAAGTCTGTGGTGCTGCTTTCACTGGTCTGTAAACAAAATGAGGATGTTGTCAATCCTTCTTAATGCTATTATCATTCTTTTGAAACATTGTTCTTTAAGATTTCCCTTTCCTACTTTTTTGGTTTTAAAATTATTATTTTTGTGGCATATCATGTTGGTACTTGGTAGAGGATGTTGTTGCTGCTTGTTTGTTTATTTATTAATGCCCCTAGCTGAAAACTATTTAAAAGCAGATGACTTCATTTGGGCACCACTCAAATTTTTTTTAAGTGTGTTCTATAAATGACAAAAGACCAAAAAGTGCTGTTTTACAGGATGCTGTCCTAGATTATCAGAAATATAAAAATGAATGGGGAATTCTTTATATTTCCACTCTAGACTAAAACATGCAAGTATCAGTACATTGTAGGACAAAGGGTTTGGGGAATGTGCTTCCAGGTCGCATTGTCAATTGACAACTTAGATAGAGTGCCATCCTTCTGATGGTCAACGTTCTCCTTGAGGGAAGGGATTCCAAAAATACCTCGGATAGGTTCACACTTATCCTCATTCTCGCATAGGCTATACAAGGAGGGCTTGCTGTGAATTGGTCTGATTTTTGCATGGCTGTGATTGTTCTGCGTAGATGTAGCTAGCTCTCTCAGGCTCTGTATTCCTGAGTGCTGAGAGGATCCAGCCCCGGTGAGGATCTGACCATCATTCCATTGTCTCACTCCAAGTGTTTGGCTGGAGTATAGCAATACCTGAGTTGCATGTTTCAGCTCAATGGGGGAAGGAGGCCTCTTACACAGGGTTGGAGATAGACTTGGAGTTTGGTTATTATAATACATTGCTATTCTACTTTGTGGTACCACTGTTTCTTGTTTCTTGTATATAGATATACATACAAGACACTGCTGTTTCTTCTTTTATTTAGCTGTCTTTAGAAAGCTGAGAGTGGAGATGCGTGTTGGGACAGGACTTGGGTATTTCTAGATTTTATGGTTATGGTTCTACCTAATAAAACTCAAGTAAGATTAACAAGTAATACCCCAGTATCATGACAAATGTCAACTTAGCTCTTTTGTTCTAAGCAAACATTTCTATAAAACTCCAGAACAGGTTTCTGAGATTATTAATGGCTGGTTTTGTTCTGGCTCTCCCTTAGGAAACCCTTTCCTTACTCCATTAATCTGTTTATAATCTCCCTCCATTAGATCACCATTTATCTCGTAGATTCGATTCTGATAGGATATATTATACTTCGTTGCAAAATATTTTTGGAGATTTATATGTCTCCTAAAAGACAGTAAATCCTTGGGTGTGAGAGCTGAACTTCATTTATCTTTGTATCTCTGGCACATATCACTGTGCCTCTCATGTGGTAAACATGCACTGAAATGTGTTGAATGAGGACGGAAACATCTAAATGAGTTATTTAATTTCATCAAGACTTATAACCGTGAAATTGAAATAAATATTTAATTATATCAGCGGATATAACCACTGTTGTCCTTAATGTTCAGTTCCTTCCAGTCCTAGTCCTGTGAGCTGGTGATAGGAGCTTTCCTCTTCCATTCTTGTGGGTTCACAGATTGAGTTTCCTTTAGTTTGAGATTCTCCGAAATAGCCATAAAAGTGTCAGTCGTTTCCTTTGAGTCAGGCTATCACCAATACTTTCTCTTGTTCTTGTGATGGCAATATATGCCTTTTTTTGTTTTCATTTAAGAGCAGACTAACACTCGTTGACTTAAATAAATTTACACCCTCATCTGATCTGACTTCATTTGGTACTAACAGCAAGTTCTTATGCCACTGCATAGGTTGATTGACATTACCCAGGAACCTAGAATTTCACAGTGTATTTTCATTTTTATAATAAACATTGCTAAAAGTAAAGTTTATTTGTTTTTTTATTTTTTTAACCTAGCACATCTGTTTACCTTACAAAGTCATTCTTTATATCTTGAATCAGTCCCATATGGATCATTTTTCAGAGACAAAACCTCAGCATACATAGAAACTGATTTCTCTTTTCAGTGTCTATAATTAGCTGTATTATACCTTTAAAATGCACTGCAAGGAAGGCAAAGAAATCTGGAACTGGTTAATTTTTTGTCATCACTAACTACGGCTTTATTCATGCAGAATGGAATGGCAGGATGTTTTTTTGATATTTGATAATCATTTTTATTTATTTCTGCTCTATTTACTAGTGCTACAACTTACTGAAGTTTAAATAGCTGCTTGAGACAATCAACCCTGTTTCTTTCTCTTTTTTTGATGAATCAACCCTTCATATTTATCTTCCTACAAACCCATAGGTTTTCTATCTTCTTGTAAATCCATATGTGAACTATTGAACCATAAAGTTACCTTTCTATGCCCTAGTGTCCTTGCCTATAAAATGGAGATTTCGACTAAAATTTTCTCAAACTTTGATACATTATAGATCTATGAATATTTGTTATGTTTTTTTCTGTAATCCTAACTAGTTAATTTAAGACCTTGATTTTTTTTTTTTTTTTTTTTGCTGCACCGCACAGCTTGTGGGATCTTAGTTTGCCAACCAGGAATTGAACCCTGACCACTGCAGTGAAAGCACCTAATCTTAACCACTGGACTGCCAGTGAATTCCCAGATCTTGATTCTTTTATGTGTTGTATTCACAACACTTTCAGGTTTATGTCAATGCAAATTTGATAAAAATGGCCTCTAACACCTTAGCAAAGTCATTGAAAAAAATGTTGTTTGGGATAGGCTGGGAACCAAGCCCTGAAGGGAATTGATTCGTTAGTTGCTACTCTTTGGGTATGCTACTTCAATCAATTGTGAATCTACTAAGTTTTACCAATTTCAAACAGTTTTATACTTTACATACAGATAGAAAGAGAGGACTTTCAAATGCTTTACTGCAATCCAGCTATACCATGTATACATTGATGTCTGACTTGACCATCTTTTAACTCTATAAAAAGTGGAATGTGATTAGTTTGATATTGCTCACTTTCAATTAGTCATGCCTTTAACAAACCCAGTCATTTCTGCTTCTCAATAGCCACAAACTACTCTATTATAATATCACTCTAGAAGTCTTCCTGGAAATTACATAGGGCTTGGCAGTTGGAAGGTTGTAAAATCTGCCCAGTTCATTTTGAGTCTTAAAAAAGATATTGCCCATCTCCAGTTTCTTTGCATCATTCCCATTCTATCTGTTTCTTCCAAGAATCTGGATGTAGCTCAGGTAACACATATTTCTCTCAGTACCTCAGGATGCAGTTCTTCTAAAGCTGAGCCTGGACTTGTTACAATCTCTTTCAGTCTCTTCACCTACATTAGACTTCTGTAACCATTTACCATAATTACTTGCATATAGTTTTCTTCATCAGAGAAAAGAGAAAATGTAAGAGTTGTATAGTTCGAGTTTACCTTGTCAACAACCAGCATTAAAATAATTGATTTTTTCCTGAAGCTCTCATTTTCTCAGTACTGTTTACAATTAGCTTTAGTTTTGCTAACAATGATCATTATGGTTTATCATGATTTCCTTCTTTATATCATTCATTTGAGCTCATCAAAGATCATGTTACACAACCACCCTGGTTTCTCTTTTCTACCTCACTGAGGTACTTTACAATGGCGTGCTCAGAATAATATTTCTTAGAGCCCTGCTATCTTCTCAAGCCATCTTCCTTCCAGAGTGAAATGCCATGGAATCATTCCTATGACCTAAATATTTTAAAAATTGCCTACTTAAAAATTCATGCAGTCATTTGATAACAGACTTTATATCCTTATGTACTAGAGCATCATAAGTAAAATTGTTAATTTTATTCACAATTAACTGTCATTTCAAAATCCATTAAAAATTCTGTCACTTTTATTTCATCCATCCCTATCTATCTATCTATCTATCTATCTATCTATCTATCTATCTTAGGCTGAAGTCACAGTTTTCATACATTAAAGTTCCTCAACTTCAACATCATCAAATTTTGGGCAGGATAATTCTTTGTTGTGAGGTGCTGTCCTGTGCATTGTAGGATGGTGATCAGCATCCTTGGTTTCTATCTACTGTAAGCTAGTAGCACCTTCCCCAATTATGATAATGTCTCCAGATATTGTCAACTGTCTTGTTAGTAGTTAAGTTACCCTGATTGAGAACCACTGCCCTACTAGATTCCTTTGCTGTCTAGGAGATGAAATATCCAGTCAAGATCTTGTATTTCCTCTGTCATTTCTCAAGCAAATCTTCTAACCACTATTCTTCTCCTCTCTGATTAGAGCATGACGTACAGTGGAAATTCATCATCGTTTCCCCCTTCTGGACAAATAACTGTCATAAAATGTTATTTTCCTCTCATTTTTTATCTTTAAATATCTTTTTAAATTAGACTTCTGCCCTCAGGTGAATAGGCTTTATAGCAAATGTACATGTTATTTAAATGCACAGCCACTCTATCTCCCTTCAGGGCATAATTAGAATTTTAAAGTGTTATAAGATGGTATTTGCTTTTTAAAAATGTGTTTTTTGAAGCGTTATATACTGAAAAACAATACTAACAATATGGGTTTATAAATAAAGGTTAAATGAATGGTAAATACAGTGTTATGAAGGTCTGAATGACACACATATATTCTTTGTGTGATATGAACAAAGTTAATAAAGAAGGTAGAACTTCGGACCTTAAATGAAGGATCAAATGGAAAGGCAGAGAGAGCAGGAAAGTCACAAATGCTAAAACCATGAGAAAAAGCACAAAACTCCAGAAAGAAAAATATTTGGTTGGAGGTGTGCATAGTCTGTTTACCAGCAGCTGGAGAAAAATTTTCAAGGGAAATAATAAACATTTTATTGGGTGGTGTTTTAGTTTTCTTTAGCAGCTATAACAAATTACCACAAACTTAGAGGATTAAAATGATACAAATTTATGTTTTGAACAATTCTGTAGCTTAGAAGTTCTTACTGGGTTAAAATCAAGCCTTTGGTAGGTCTGAGTTCTTCCTTGCAGCTCTAGGGGAGGATCTGTTTCATTGCCTTTTCCAGCTTCCAGCGGCCAGTTGCATCCCTTGACTTATGACCCGTTGCTTCATTTTCAAAGCCAACAACAATAGGTGATGTCCTTTTTATTCTGCCATCTCTCTGGTTCTGTGTTTCCAGCAAAAATACTCCATTTTTAAGGACCCATGTGATTATATTGGACATACTCAAATAACTGAGGACAATCTATCCCAGGGTCCTTAACCTAGTCACATCTACAAAGTCCTTTTTGCCATATTAAGTAATGTATGTACAGGTTCTAGAATTGTGATGAGAGCATCTTTGTAGGAGGGGTATTATTCTACCTACCACAGATAAACTGGCTAAATGCAGAGAGCCTTGAATGATTGCTCAAAGGGATTGCCTTAAGTCTGTAGAGAAGGAGGAGCCATTGAAGTGGATCAAGTTTCATAAAGAAACTCAGATCCTCATCACACACAAGAAGGTATGTTTTCATCAGTTTAGTAGACTTCAAGTTTATTTCTATTTGTCCATTTGTTCTAATATTTCTGTGTCATCTACTTGATCCTTCAGTACTTAAGGCTACCATTCAGCACCTAGGCTGCTAGTTCCAATGCAACTAGGATCCAAGTGCCAAATTATGTAATGGGAGTTTTGGCATCCTCTTTATTGATGTGCTGTGAATCAAGGTGGAAGGCAAATAAAGCAGGCCTGGTGCAAAACTGTTAGCTTTAAGTCACAAGGAATGTGTAGCCATGGAATAAAGCAAAAAGATCAGATGAAACATTCCACCATAAGAATGATGATGACTGACTAGAGGTTAGGGCAGTGAAGTGGTTTGTCTTAGTCCTTTAAGGCTGCTAAAATAGAAAACCATAGACTGATGACTTATTACATAACAGAAATTTCTCATAGTTCTGAAGGCTTTGATGTCCAAGATCATGGCACCAGCAGATTGGTGTCTGGTGAGTACCCACTTCCTAGTTCATAGACAGCCATCTTTTATGCTGTGTCCTCACATGGAGGAAGCAGTGAGGGAGCTCGCTGGGCTCTCTTTTATAAATGTACTAATCGAATCCATTCATAAGGGTTCTAACCTTCTGACCTAAGCACTTCCCAAGGACCACACCTCCAAATAACATTACATTGGGGATTAGCTTTCAACATATGAGTTTTGGGAAATGCATTCAGTCTGTGGCATGGGTACAGAAAGTAGAACAATCCCAACACATAGTAATTAACAAAGTTTAAAATTGAGGCAGTATTTGCCTCAGGCGGAAATCCTCTCATATTCTGCCTCTTGCAGAAGAGCCAACAATTTACTTTTCCAAATCAAGTTAATCTAAGGCTCAAGCTCTCATGACTAGCGTTTCCCTCCAAGACCTGGCACTCTGCTCATAGGAGAATCGTAGAGCATTGAATACAAAGTATACTTGACGATCAGCAGTTTTCAAACCTGCATTGTTATCCCCTAGGGAAAAAATTAAATATGTGTTCTCAGACCAGTGCAACCTCTATATCAGAATCTCCAAGGAGAACAGTCAGGAAATCTGTACTTTCAAACAAGATCCCCAAACAATGTCTTTAAAGAGCCTGACCCAGATCAGTGGGCTGACTGTGGAAATGACAGACATGGACCCTCATTTCACTGAGTGAAACTGGGGTCTAAAAGAGTTAAGACATTTTCCCCAAAGTCCCATTTAATGGCCTAGAAGTCCTCAGCCTAAGTATCTGCAGTCTAATCACTGGGGTATGACAGTTTGGAGTCTAGGAGGACCCTTGGCACATAACTTCTGGACAATGAAAGTTTCATGCACGAAAGGTCTCCTTTGCCCCAGATAATTTTGGGCTTGGCATTACAAATAGCAATAACTAAAACTTGTCACGCGATGAGTTGGTATTATATGCCTCCATGGCGTATGACAATTTCCTGCCTTCATCATGAGGAATGTGTAAAGCTACCTGATCTAAAACTCTTCACCTTCTGGTCTCCTCCTTACCTGTTTTTGCAAGTGGGTCTATTGTGCTTAGAATATTAGGCCTTCAAGACTTTCCTTAGGCCTTTAATGAATTCTCTGAAATCATCCTGGAGAATGGGGAGTTGATTAGGGTGATGCATTTGAAATGTCAGAGGTCTTTCTACCTCATCTGAAAGGAATCAGGAACTTTGATAGATGTGCTCAGAGATAATGGAAACTGAAACAGATCTTCAGAAATCCCTAAAAACTACCTCAGTTGTTCAGCTTTCCATTTCCCATTTTTTCCTACTTAGGATGAGACAATGTAACTAATGTAGATAAATCCATGAGGAAATATAATTTTAGAAAAATCCATCAAACCTAAGTCTCATTACATGTTTTTTAATCCCTCTGTCTTCTGCCCCTCCCCTAACTTTGCTTGTAATGGCTAGAATACTTCTTACCCCATTTTGTTTTGCATTTGAGGAGTACTTGGTAATGGCAGAGTTCTTTAGGGAACCACTGACGCTCCTTATTCAACAAATATATACTCTGCCCCTGTGTGGCAGACAGATATTAACATGGCCCCTGTGATATTCACTGGCTGGTGTTCATGACATTATATTATCCCTTTGGCTTGAATGTGGGCAGAAACTGTTGTTACTGAACTCAAGTTCGGCTGCTCACTGCTCAAAAGCCAATACTAAAGAGACATGTGTAGCTAGAAAAGGAAAGATTGCTTTATTCAGGAGGCTGGCAACCTGGGGAGAAAGTGGACTCGTGTCCCAGAACCAATTCCAATGATTCTGCCCGACCATGAAAGTTTTTAAAGGGAGGAAAGGGATGCTAATCGCAGTTAATCATTTGAGAAGGGGGTTAGAATCTCCATCATTTTCCACTGTGTGCAGACTGGCCAGCTCCATTGTTCTCCTCTTCTGATGCTATCTTGGTCACAGCATCTAATTAACATGCTGGGGAAAGTTCTGGTTATCCTTTTAATCACCTGTTCACCATTTTCCCTTCCTTCAATCTGAGAAAAGAATCAACATGTTAAGCAAGAAGAACAAGAACAAAGGCTTTGGAAACTATGCAGAAGACTGAGGGTCCTGGAATTTAGTTAATGTAGAGATTAGAGTTTAAAGTGTAACTAGATTCTAAGGCCAGGAGGCTGCTTACACTGTAACTTGCTTCTAACTATAGAATATTGCAAAGGTGATGGGATGCAGGTGATTGTGTATGTGATTATGTCTCATAAAATACTAGTGTCCATCTTGCTGGGATTTCTTTCACCCTGACTGTGAGAAAGCAAGTGGCCATTTTTGGGAAACCTTACGTGGCAAGGACCAGTGAGCAGTCCTTAGAACTGAGAGCTGTCTGTTCTTGCTGAACAGCTAGCAAGAACCTGAAGCCCTCTTTCTAAAGCTGCAAGGCACTAAATTCTGCCAACCACATGAGTGTTGCCTCACACACTGGCGGTACTCTAGGTGCCAGCAATGCCCGGTTAGTCCTTCCTGAAGAAATGGATGGACACTATAAACAACAGTCTTCCCCCCAGGAGCAAGGAATGATTGTTTCTATCATATATAACATGCAATCTGTTGACCTCAATGGCATTGCTTTACAGATCATTCTGGAATTTTATAAAGACAGATTGGACACCTGAATATCACTAGTGCAAAATCAGCCTGGCTAACAATACTGTATTGTACACTCAAAATTTAAGATGGTAGATCTTCTAAGTGTTCTCCTCTCTCTCTCTCCTCTCTCTCTCCTCTCTCTCTCCTCTCTCTCTCCTCTCTCTCTCTCTCTCTCTCTCTCTCTCTCTCTCACACACACACACACACACACACACACACACACTTAACAAAGTGGGGAAGAAAATGTGGGAAGTGATGGATATGTCTATAGCCTTGATGATGGTGATGGTTTCAGTTATATACTTACCCTAAACTCATTGATTTGCATACATTAAATATGTATAGCTTTCTGCCTGCCATATTTCAATAAGGTAGTATAAAAAAGAAAGAATTATCAATTATGCATTCCATATCCATTGAAACTACCAGGAATAAAAAGAAATAAAGGTATTCTCACACAAAGGACAGCTAAGAAAATTTGTTACCCGAAAATCTATCCTTACTGAGTAGCTAAAGGAGTGGAAGTGAAGAATCTCCTTGATGGCGTTAATGAGAACTAGTAGTGTACCTCAACTAGATGCTAGCGTTCTGGGAAACGTAGTTTACCTGTGTAACCAAAAAAGAGAAAAAACATTGGAAAGCTGTTTTCCCTTCTCTGTTACCACATGTAAGTGTTCTTCACAAAACAATAACATCCTTTAGCTTCTTCTGTTACAAATACATTCTCCAGCTAGTAATTAGTCTTTTGATATTACCTTTTTGTTGTTGTTGTTGTTAAGTAGAAAAATATGCTACGCTTTTATGTAGCTAGATTTTTGTCTTTTTCAGTTTTGTCTTTAGAGCACCTGAATCCATTGGAAAATGAGATAGATGAATGTACATCTATGTGTTCTCCAATCATTTCTGTTTTATTGATTCCATTTACTATTTTTAATTGATCTTTGTTTCTGTATGGTGTGAAGTAGAGAAATTGATTTTATTTTTCTCAAATTAACAAACTGTCCTAGGAAAACTTAATACAAACAACCTTCCTTTCCATACATTTAAAAATACCATTTTTTAATATGCTTTATTCCTCTCTGAGAAATTTCAATTATCTTTCACTGATCTGTTTAACACTATCTATTTTTTGTTTAGTATTAGAAAGCATAATAAACTTTTCACAACTCTTCTATTTCAAAACAGCCTTTATCCTAAATACTTAGTTTTCCATATGGATTTTGATAAATACACTATTTCAAAGGCCCTGTACATTTATTTTTAAAATTTGTTCCCAGTTATTTTATATAGGTGACTTAGTATTGATAAATGACATTTTTCCTGTGTGTGTGTATATACATTTTAAACAAATTACTGAAATCAGATATGAAAACTATTACCATATAATTATCATACAAAATCACCTTAAAGCATTCTCATTGACTCTAATATAACTTTTTTTCTTAATTGTTTTTTGATTCTTGTGATACATCTTTATTTCAAAGTGCCTCTTCCCTTGGATTCTAAGTGCCTCGTTTTTGTTTTTATGTTGCAGAATGCTCCATACACTGGTATCACATGTTTCCTGCTGATGATTCATCAGTTTGAGTAGAGGTTTATGAGGTCTTTTAATTTGCCCAAAGTCAAGTTTTTTATATTTTCATTGATTTAGCTTATTGTCCAAATTTGTGCTGGTGGGAATAAATGGAGAATTGATGGTTTACTATTTACTCAGTCATTTAGAGGTGCAGGTGGTTAGAGAGGAGGAGCAAGCTGCAGTTATGGCCCCTTATATCAAGAGACCACACGAAACCCTGGGTTAGTGAACTCAATATATCTGATGCCCATTCTTTGCATATTACGTGACTCTGTCTCATCTCTTCTACCATATATTCTAGACTAGATTCCTGCTTGATCAGGATACATCTAGACCCCTGCTGGCTTTTTAGTTTATGTAACCTTGGTAGCCCTCCATAATTCCACAAGATTCTTATAAGGGATGTTTAGTAATCAGTCACGCTAAGTGTGCTTCTACGTGTGTGTCTCCTGTCTCAGCCATGGCTACCCTCCACTTTTGCTTCTCCCTTCTAAATTAGAGTGTATTTGTGGGTGTTGTCTGATCCTTTTCCATATATTTTACCAACTTTGGATTTCTTTCCAGAAAGTCTACATGTGAATGCACTCTTGATATCTTCCTTTGGTCTTGTTCCAACACTATTTGAAGAAATTCTCCAATTTCTTCTAAGTTGATTACACAGGGAATGGTCAGGTAGAGGTCTGCTAAAAGGCCTATGCATCTAATCTTTACTTTCTTGGAGGAAATCTTCTCTATTCCTTTTACTTTTCTCCTATATTAAAAAACCAAACATGTTGTATCTTCAACACTTTGTCTTAATACATCCACAAGCTCACTAGCATTTAGCGTATTCCATTTACTTGGAGAATGTTTGATGTGCTCTTTCTCTTCATCTAGCTGTCCAATGATTGCTTTACCTATTCTTATAGCCATCATCACCATCACAATGACCACCACCACAATTGCTCTATGTTGGAGATAATCCAGTGTTTCTCAACCTTATTTTTCACTATTGTTCCCTTCTAAGAAAAATTTTTAGATGTATTTTTCTAATTGGCATCCCAGCATGAAATTTTAATACCACAGATATACTGTACATCTGATAATGTATTCCGACAGTTTGCAGCGCCACAATCCATTGTAAGTTCTACATTTGCTTTACCCGTCAAGAACCAATTTTCACCCTCTTGATCACAACGTTGCCCACATTGAAAACATGGTGTAATTTTTGTGCCAGATAATTTATTACATATTTCATATTTATACTTAAAATATCTTGTGTTTGATTATTTTTGAATGTATGACTGGTCATTTCTCTGATGATGGATTAACATAAAACTCTTTCTTTTTATACAAATCAGCTTATAAATTTGGCCTTCCAATGCCTAGACAACAAATATTGTCCTTTTGGCTCTTCTCATGCTTGATTTTCCCTGCTAATTCATTCACCACACACACTTCTGCAGAGCTGGAACCATGAGAAATGTGTAGTGTCAGAATACTGAAGGGCTGTGACTATATCCTACCACATGGCAAAAGCAGTGTCTGCAAATGTAATGAGATTTCCAAATGTTAATCACTTTTTCTTTTCTTTACTAACTCATAAAACCTCTGGAACCAGGCTTAAAGAGATATGAAGCTACCTCTTTTGTGGGAGTGGTGGGGGTGAGGCTTCTTTCTGTCCTAATGATTTCTACAGTTTTATTTATTTACAAAGCAGTGATCATTATATCCATACTGATTTGCATTCTAAACATGTATTGTTTTTGTCACTTGCTTTAAAAAAATGTAATCGCATACAGGAGACATGTTTGCAACATGTGATCCTATTCTCAGTGGTCACTGTTGACTGGAATGTGGATGGACAGCTGACTTGGGGTTGACATCCATTCATAGGTCAGTTAATTGAATTATTAAGAATTTGACCTGAGAATAAAGACCAGAGTCAGGCAGTAGTGGAGTAGGAGGAGGAGGGGAAGTGGGAAAAGGGGGAAAAAAAAAAGAAGGAAGAAAAAAGATGGAGAAGATGAAAGAAGAAAGACTTGCTATCAACATTATTTCAGAAGGGGAAAATGGTGTTAACAAAAGTGGAAAGAACATATCTCACAATAAAAAACACATTAAAATGAACATTCTTGATATAATGAAAAACAGTGCATTGTTTAATTTTCCTTATTTCACAGTGATCTGTTAATAACTTCAACTCTTACAGCAGTAAGCCCTTCCTAATATGTGGCCCATGATTGACAAGGGTTGACAGACTTACATATTTCAAATCCTGAGATGCAGATAACTGAAAAAGCAATTCTTTTGCTTTTGCTCTGCCTTGACATAGATTAACTTACTCCAGTAACCAGTGATGATTTCACACAAATGAATCATGTTGATTGGCAATTACATGTCTTTATAATAAACAATAGTCATGTTAAGAATTAGTAGATGCCATTTAGTCGGTTGACTTATCTTTCAAGACATGAGGCTCATGAGGGAAATTACTGTCAATTTTTATCCTATTATTTAAAAAAAAAACTGTTCAGCAAACTGAATTGGCAGTTACGTCAGTGTTGACGGGACTAAAGTGGAAAGTTCAGCCTCATCTGACTTTATCTTCTTGACCATTGTTGTACTTTAGGTGTGACCCAGGCGTATTATAGGATGCTCCTGGAAAAAAATAAAGGGTTGAGGCCAAGGAGAGTTTATAACTGTAACATCCTCCATACACATCCATGCTACCATGGCCTTATATCAAATATACTTTGAGCATCTAAGGTTTCAGGCATAATTATGCATATACTAAGCAAAACCCATGGCCAATTATGACACATATACTTCCCAAGATACTTAAATTATAACTTACAAAAAGTCTAACCTTTACAAATGCATTTTGCTATTTGTTTTTTTCATCCCTTTTAGAAACGCTTTTTTCAATAAAATTTCACTTTTAATGTGCTTCTTGTTTATCCAAATTTGTGGTATCCAAATCATGTGGTTTTGATCAATTATGTACTTCTAATATTTGAAGAATAACTCAACCAGGATGAATATTTCAAGTGTGCAGCAAAGTGATTCAGTTATGCATTTACATATCTCTGTCCTTTTTCAGATTCCTTTCCATTATAGGTTATTATAAGATACTGAATATAGTTCCCTATCCTTGTTGTTCATCTGATTTATATATTGTAGTATGTATGTATTAATCACAAACTCCTAATTTATCTCTCTCCCCCACCCTCGCTATCCCCTTTGGTAAACGTAAGTTTGATTTCTATGTCCATGAGTTTATTTCTGTTTTGTAAAAAAGTTCACTTGTGTCATTTTTTAAGATTACACATATAAGTGCTATCATATGATATTTGTCTTTCTCTGTCTTAATTACTTCACTTAATAGGGTAATTTCTAGGTCCATCAACGTTGCTACAAATGGCATCATTTCATTCTTTTTTTATGGTTGAGCAATATTCCATCTTCTTTATCTATGCCTCTGTCCATGGACATTTAGGTTGCTTCCATGTCTTGGCTATTGTAAATACTGCTGCTATGAACTTTGAGGCTATTCATGTTAAATGAGTTCTTTCCCAGATTTTTTTTCCTGTTAGGGTTCAAATGTGGTGGAAGTTAAGGCTTGAGTGAACAGCTTTTAAAAAAAATTTCTATTGAAGTATAATCGACATATATTAGTTTCAGGTGTACAACATAATAATTTGATATTTGTTGGATCACCACAATAAATCTAGTTGCTATCTGTCACTGTACAAAGTTACAAAATTTTTTTCTTGTGATAAGAGCTTTTAATATTTATTAATATTTATTCTATTAATATTTATTCTATTAGCACATTCAAATATGCAATGCAATATTATAGACTATAGTCAGCTTTCCGTAAATTATATCCCCATAACTTATTTATTTTATAATTGAAAGTTTGTAGCTCCTGATGGGTTCCCTTCACCCATTTTTTCCATCCCTCCATCAGTCTGTTCTCTGTATCTATAAGTTTTCTTTTTTTTTTTTGATTTCACATATAAATGAAATCATGTGGTATTTGTCTTTCTCTGATTTATATCACTTAGCATAATATCCTCTAGGTCCATTCATGTTGTCATAAATGGCAAGATTTCATTCTTTTTTTTCTATGGCTGAAGAGTATTCCAAGATGTATATATACTATGTCTTCTATCAGTTCATCCATTGATAGACAATTTAGGTTGTTTCTGTATCTTGGCTATTGTAAATAATACAGTAAACATAAGGGTGCATATATCTCTCAAATTAATGTTTTCATTTTCTTCAGTTAAATAAATAGCTGAAAGTGGAATTGCTGGATCATATGGAAGTTCTATTTTTGATTTCTTGAGGAACCTCCAAACTGCTCTAATTTACATTCCATCAAAAGTGCTTGAGGATTCTGCTTCTCCACATCCTTGCCAACACTCCTTATTTGTTGCCGTTTTGAGGACAGCAACTCTGACAGGTGTGAGGTGATATCTCATTGTGGTTTTGATATGCATCTCCCTGATTATTAGTGATATTGAGCATATTTTCATGTGCCTGTTGACCACGTGTCTGTCATCTTCGGAAAAAAATGTTTATTCTGATCCTCTGGCCATTTAAAACATTTTTGTTATTGAGTTGTATGAGTTCTTTGGATATGTTTTGGATATTAACCCCTTATCAGAGATATAATTTGCAAATATCTTCTCTCATTCAGTAGGTTACCTTTTCATCGTGTTAATAATTTGCTTCAATGTACAGAAGCTTTTTAGTTTAATGTAGTCCTATTTGTTTATGCTTTTGTTGACTTGCCTTTGGATTCAGATCCAAAAAAATCATCTTTCGGACTAATGTCAAGTTTATCACCTATGTTTTCTTCTAGGATTTTTATGGTTTCATGTATTACATTCAAGTCTTTAATCCATTTTGAATTAATTTTTGTGTATAATTTAAGATTATATATATTTTTTGGTGGAGTCTGTAGGGTTTTCTACATATAAAATCATATCCACAAATAGTGACAGTTTTACATATTCCCTTTCAGTTTGGATGCTTTTATTTATTTTTCTTACCTAATTACTCTGGACTTCCAATTTATTTTTCCTACCTAATTACTATGGACTTCCAATACTGTGTTAAATAAAAGTGGTGAAAGTGGGCATCCTTGTCTTGTTCCTGATCTTGAAAGAAAAGCTTTCAACTTTTCACCATTAGATATAATGTTAGCTATGGGCTTGTCATTTATGGGTCTTATTATGGTGAGGTGCATTCTTTTATTGCCTACTTGGTTGGGAGATTTTAACGGTGTTGAATTTTGTCAAATGCTTTTTCTACATTTATTGAGATAATCGTATGATTTTTATCCTTCATTTTATTAATGTGGTGTACCATGTTGATTGATTTGCCTATGTCAAACCATCCTTGAATCCCAAGAATAAATTCTACTTCATCATTATGTATGAATCTTTTAATATATTGTTAAACTTGGTTTGCTAATATTTTGTTGAATTTCTTTTATCTATATTCATCACAGATATTGGCTTGTAATTTCCCATTTTTAGTGATGTCCTTGTCTGGTTTGGTTATCAGGGTTATCCTGGCCTTGAAAAATCAGTTTGGAAGCATTCCATTGTCTTCAAGTTTTTGAAGAGTTTGAGAAGGATAGGTATTAAATCTTTGAACATTCGGTAGAATTGACCAGGGAAGCCATCTGGTTCTAGATTTTTGTTTTTGATTATTCAGTCTTCTTTCTAATAATCAGTCTATTCAGATTTTCTATTTCCTCACAATTCACTCTCAGAAGATTGAATGTAGCAATTCATTTTTCTCTAGGTTGCCCAATTTGTTCAGGTATAATTTTTCATAGTAATTTTTTAGAATCCTTTGTATTTCTTTGGTATCAGTTATAATTTCTCCTCTTTCATTTCTGATTTTATTATTTGAGCCCCCTCTTTTTTTTTTTTTTTTTTTTGCAGTACGCGGACCTCTCACTGTTGTGGCCTCTCCCATTGTGGAGCACAGGCTCCAGACGCGCAGGCTCAGTGGCCATGGCTCACAGGCCCAGCTGCTCTGCAGCATGTGGGATCTTCCTGGACTGGGGCATGAACCCATGTCCCCTTCATCAGCAGGCAGACTCTCAACCACTGTGCCACCAGGGAAGCCCCCCTTCTTTTTTTATTAGTGAGTCTAGCTAAAGTTTGTCAGTTTTGTTTATATTTTCAAAGAACCAACTCTTAGTTTAATTGATCTTTTACATTGTTTCTTTTGTCTCTATTTCATTTATTTCTGCTCTAAGCTTTATTATTTCCTCCTTCTACTAACTTGGCACTTCCTTTGTTTTTCTTTTTTAGTTTCTTTAGGAGTAAATTTAAATTGTTTATTTGAGATTTTTCTTATTTGTGAGGTAGGCCTGTATCACTATAAACTTCCCTCTTAGAACTGCTTTTGCTGCATCTCATAGATTATGGTATTTTTTAAAATAAATTTATTTTATTTTTGGCTGCATTGGGTCTTCATTGCTATGTGTCGGCTTTCTCTAGTTGCAGTGAGTGGAGGCTACTCTTTGTTGTGGCACATGGGCTTCTCATTGTGGTGGCTTCTCTTGTTGCAGAGCATGGACTCTAGGCATGTGAGCTTCAATAGTTGTGGCACACGGGCTCAGTAGCTGTGGCTTGTGAGCTCTAGAGCACAGGCTCAGTAGATGTGGCGCATGGGCTTAGTTGCTCTGCGGCATGTGGGGTCTTCCCAGACCAGGGCTTGAACCCATGTCTCCTGCATTGGCAGGCGGATTCTTAACCACCGTGCCATCAGGGGAGCCCTGTGGTATGTTTTTATTTTCATTTTTTTCAAGGTATTTCTTAATTTCTCCTTTGATTTCTTTGTTGACCCATTGGTTGTTCAGTAGCAAGTTGTTTATTCTCTACTCATTTGTGATTTTTTTCCAGTTTTCTTCCTGTAATAGAGTTCTAGTTTCATACCATTTTGGTGAAAAAATTCTTGATATGATCAATCTTCTTCAATTTATTGAGATTTGTTTTGTAGCCTAATGCATGATATATCCTGGAGAATGTTTCATTTCCCCTTAGAAGAATGTATACTCAGCTGCTTTTGTATACAGTGTTCTATATATACCTATTAACTCCATCTGATCTAACATGTCCTTTGAAGCTAAGATTTTCTTAATGATGTTCTGTCTGGATGATCTATCCATTGATGTAAGTGGACTATAAATGTCCCCTACTATTATTGTATTACAGTCAATTTCTCCATTTAGGTCTTTTAGTATTTGCTTTATGTATTTAGGTGCTCCTATTTTGGGTGCATAAATATTTACAAACATTACATCTTCTTGCTGGATTGACCCCTTTATCATTATGTAATGCCTGTAGTTTTATTTTATTAGTCTTTTTTTAAAAAGTATTTTATCTAGTATAAGTATAGCTACCCTAGCTTTCTTTTGGCCTTTATTTGCATGAAACAGATTTTTCTATTCCTTCATTTTCAGTATGGCTGCATACTTACAACTGAAGTGAGTCTCTTGTAGGCAGCACATAGATGGGACTTTTTTTTTCTTTTTTTAATCTATTCAGCCACTCCAAGTCTTTGATTGGAAAATTTAGTCCATTTACATTTAAAGTAATTATAAATAGGTATGTATTTATTGCCATTTTGTTAATTGTTTTTTGGTGGTTTTTGTAGTTCTTTGTTCCTTTTTTTGCTTTCTTGATTGTGGTTTAATGACTTTCTACATTGTTATGCATAAATTTCTTTTGTATTATCTTGTGTGTATCTACTTAGGTTTTTTGTGTTTACCATGGATCATATATACTATATATGATATATAATACATAGTATGTATATATCATAATATGTATATATCATGATTTGTATTATATATCATATACAGTGTTTATGATACACACACACACACACTGATAGCAAATTAAGCTTGAATGTATTCTAACACTCTCCATTATTTTCTCTCCCCTCTAGGTTTTATGTTTTTGATGTCACATTTCAGATCTTTTATTTTGTGTATTCCTTAACTAATTGTTTTAGCTATAGTTAATTTTACTACTTTTGTCTATTAACCTTTATACCTGCTTTAAAGTGGTTGATCCCCTGATTTCACTGTATATTTACCTTTACCAGAGAGATTTTACATGTTTTCTTGTCACTAATTAGTGCTCTTTCTTTTCAGCTTAACAAAGTCCCTTTAATATTTCTTATAAGGCCAGTTTAGTGGTTTTGAACTCCTTTAGTTTTGCTTGTCTGGAAAACTATTTATCTTTTGATTATGAATTATAACCTTGCTGGGTAGAGTATTCTTTGTTGGAAGTTTTTATTCTTTTCAGAATTTGTGTATATCATGCCACTCTCTGACAGCTTGCAATGTTTCTTCTTAGAAATATGCTGAGAGTTTTATTGGGGTTTTCTTAAATATGTTACTTTTCTCTTGCTGCTCTTAAGATTGTCTCTTTAACTTTTGACGTTTTAAGTGCATTGTTTCTTGATGTGAGACTCTTTGGGTTTATCTTTTTAGAAATTCTCTGTGCTTCCTGGATCAGGATGTCTGTTTCCTTCTCTAGGCTAGGAAACTTTTCAGCCATTATTTCTTCAACTAAGTTTTCTACCCCTTTCTTTCTCTCTTATCCTTCTGGGATCCCTATAATGCAAATGTTACTATTTTGTTGTTGTTCCATTGGTCCCTTAAGTTATCTTCACTTTATAAAATTCTTTTTTCTTTTTGCTGCTCTGTGTGAGTTCCACTTCCCTGCCTTTCCAGATCAGTGATCATTTATTTTACTTTACCTACATTGATGTTGAACCCCTCTAGTGTATTTTTCAGATCAATTATTCTTCAGCTTTGTGACTTCTCTTTGGTACTTTTTTATAATTTCTGTCTCTTTAATGAAGTCCTCACTGGGTTCATCCATTCTTCTCTTGATTTTGGTGAGCATCTTTATGACCATTAATTTGAACTCATCATAATTATTTTAAAGAAACTCAGGTAAATTATGTATCTCTGTTTCATTAATTTTTTACCCTTGGGACTTTATTTTGTTTTTTTATTTGGAACATATTCCTCTGTTTCCTTATTTTGCTTAACTCTGTGTTTTTTCTATGTATGAGGTGAAACGGCTATCTTTCCCAGTCTTGGAGGAATGGCTTTGTATAGGAGATAAAACTTATTATTTAATCTTGCCCTAGCTCTTGGTTGTCTCTCAAACTTTTGTGGTTGTTTAAGCAATCTGATTTTTGTTTTTTGATAGGTCCTTCCTTTTGAGGGTAGGCCAAGATCTGTGAGTGTTCCAGAGGAAGTGATCTCAGTCAACCCCTAGTTTCAGGCTGATTGGAAGCTAGAACCTCAGGCAGCAGCTTTTAAGATATGCAAATATATATAATCCTGTGGGACTGCAATTACATTCTGAATGTTTCAGATCCATACGCCTCAGAAATGCAAGCCTGCCACCCACCAGAGCCAGGTGCTTAAGGGGCATCGCCTGTGTGTGCCCCAAGCCACAGGAGAGACAGGGTGGCACTGTGTGCTCACTGGTGTTAGCAGGTTAGAGGGAGAGTGCAAAGATGATGCCCACCAGTTCTGGTGCTAGCAAGGTAGAGTAAGAATGCAACAATGGTGCCTGCCAGAGCCTCCATTTCCAGAGAGAGTCCCAGCAGACTCCTGGGACAGAGTAGCTGTTCAGCTAGTTTTTAGGTCTTTTTCAGAGTGAGTTGTTCCATACGAAGCTGTAGATTTATTGTGCTCATGGGAGGATGTGCGTTTTCACAATCTTCCTACGCTAGCATCTTGAACCGCCCTTCCCTGACTGAAATGCTTTTTTAAAAAAATGAATCAGCAACAGATGGAGGAAAAGACATTTGATGTCAGATCAGTAGCAATGTGCCCAACACACAATATGAAGCACAGATGTTTATCTGGAATGGCCATGGAGTTGGAAAATGAAAACTTGGAAGAAAGCTGTTGAGTTTTAAACCCTTGCTAATACCATATTGTAAACAGGCAGGACACCCTCCAGTGGGTAAAATGAATACCTGATTCCCTTATGATTTTCTAGTAATGGAGAATGCATAAAAGTGCTTGTGCTCAGCACTAAAACCTCAAGTCAGAGATGTCTTTTTTAAAAATCTCTGAACAATATTTCCAATTAATGTGCTTTTGTGAGAATTTTTTTTCCCCTTTTCTTTCTCCTGTGTCTTTTTTGAGTTTTACATTCAACATTTTATTGTATCTCTCATACCTTATGTGAGTGTCCAAATTGAATATCACAATCCTTTGATTCCCTTTAAAAATGTATAATTTGAAACATTTAAGTGTCTCAGGTATCTTAGGTTACAATTACCCTACAGAGAACCATTTTATTTCCCCTGAATGGTTGTAAGATGTTTTTATTTGCTTGCTTTTTATTGATGAGATAGCATTTTCTATTCCAACTTCCTTAGAGAATGTTCTTCACTCAGCAAAGAGAAAAAAATATTTCTGTGGGTTGTCACTTAACCCCATGGGTATGAATGAAATTATCTGCTCAGAATGGGATTTCTATTTTCTATATGTAAACAGACCTACCTCTAACATTTGTAAGGCCTGGGGAAAAAGGACAGATGGGGAGTATTCCATCTAATGTCCACCTCTTCAATTCCCTTCCCTGGTTCCAATCTGTGCTGTGGAGAACCAAGAAAATGTTTGTGGACATCTCAGAACATAAGTCCCAGTTCTGCCAGACAATGGCTTCTTGAAAAGAACAACCCCTTGAATAACTCCTAGGACTTAAAGTTCTGTACTACATGAGTAGCATGGTTTGCCTTTAGGAGGACAGACTGAAGGAAAGGAAGGAAACAGGCTTGGACTATTTGGGCAGGGAGTTCTGAAGACTTAAGTATCCAGAGTACAGCAGGAAAGAGGAGGTATGTGGGCTCCAGTTGGGATTATTCCTTTGGCCCCACAGACCCCTCTTCCTGTATGGAGGGACACAGCTAGAAGAGTGCCATAGTAGGAACCTCTACAGTATAAGGCCCAGGACAGTGACTCAGTTGCCTAAGTCTAAGGTTGTACTGTATGTAAATGTTAATCCTTTGTAAACATAAGAAAAAGGGAAAGAATTGTGATAATTCATACTTGGACAAAGACAAGTGCCCGATTTGTACTTGTTGATCAATATCATACCAGTCCCATCGCTGTATTTAATTGTTTCCATTTGTGGGAGGGATGCCCTAAGGTGACCCGAATGACCACACTTTTGTATAATTCCCTCTCCTCGAATATGGATGAGATCTGTAATTTACTTCTCACCAATAGAGTATTTCAAAGGTGATTGTATGTCACTGGTTCTGTTATATGGCTAAGATGATGGAATGCTTACATAAGACAGTCTTGGGAGGCTGAAGAGAGAGACTCTTCTGCCAATCTTGAGGAAGCAAGCTGCTGTGCTGTGAATTGCCTAAAGAGAGGGCCACACGGCAAGGAACGGGGTAAGCCCTTGTGAGGGTCTCATTCTTACAACTGCAAGGAAATACATTTTGCCATTAACTACATAAGCTTGGAAGATGACCTCCAGCTCCAAAAAAGATCACAGATTATCTGACACCTTGACTGCAGCCTTGTAAGACCCTGAGTAGAGATCCCATTTACACTGAACCCAGAATCCTGACATTGAGAAGATAATTGTGTTGGTTGAAACTACTAGATTTGTAACAACTTCTTATACAGCATATGGAAACTAGTACTCCAGTTCTTGGGAGTTTGGGCATTAGTTTTTTCTTATCTTTCTTGTACTTAGTCTACCTCCATCTTTTATGATCTGTTAGTCACTCTCTTCTTGTGCATAGACCCTTGTTTTGTTGACATTGGATAGCATCCTTTAGGAATGCCAAATGCCCTGTATTGCTTGAGAAAATCTTTTTTTAAAAAAATTATTTGGTTTACTTTAACTTAACAAAGATCATCCTGTTCAAAGGCACTGCAAAATTTTTGAAGACCTTGCTCATGATTTGTCCCATTTCCTTTCCTTTCTAATTTGTTCTTCAAGTGCATGCTCTTTCCCCAATAGCCTCCTGATTTCTTACTTTGCCCCATGACACTGGCAGAAATAGTTTCTCCTCTTCCTTTGAAATATAAACCACTCTCTTTGACCTCATTTTAAGATTTCTTTTTACTTAATCCTTTACTTAGCAATTGTATATGAGCCCTTTCTTTCCTAATTAAATTGTATATTCCTAGGGTGGAGGGAGAGGCAAGGGCAAAAATAAAAAATTTTTGTCTCTATAGCCTGTCCTTAAATCCAACAGCGCCTTGCTCTATGCCTTGTATAGAGTAGGCTCTCCTTAGCTACTTGAATGTATACATGAAAGTGATGTTGTTGAACTGTGCAGTTTTCAGCCCAGTATTCCTCAGGAAGCTAACTCACTTTTTTGGGGGGGATCTAGCAAAACCTATCAGATGATGCATGTCAAGTTAAGGCTTTGGTGATATTTTACCTTATGGATAAAACTGACAATACCTTATGGATAGACTTGGGAACTTTGATTCAGCAAATCCTCATTTACTTGCAAATTTGGGTGCAATTAAAAATAGCAGCCTTAGAGGGCAGTTGAAGTGTATGATATGATTTGATCTATGATGCACATATGAAAAATACCTACAGATATTTTTAGAAGGACAGATAAAGGCTGAAATCAACTGGGAGTCTAAGGAGTAGTTCGTATTTCTGCTCCAGTTCTCTGCTGGGCTAGCAAGAGCCATGGGGAGCCTCCTGTGGGTTCTTGTCATTCTTGGTTGAGGCCCTAAATGTTGGCAGACTGTCCCCACAGGCAAGGTAAAAGGAAGAATTGAGACAATAATTGGGGTCATTCAGGCAATGTGTGCACTCGTAGAGAAAACAGGTGCTTGGGGCTTGGTTGACCCAGAATGAATGCTCTGGTTAAATGGCCTCACACTGCTTTCTGTTTTATAAATAGAGGCAGCATAAAATCTCTGCCCTATTGATATCTCTGAAAGTAAAGCCTATGTCTCCTTATGAAAAGTGTCCAGATTGCTATGAAGTTCAGCCTACTTACAACGATATTATAAACCTCAACCATAGTTGTAATATTTCCCATTAAAGTTAAGACATTCGCTGCAAGTAATACTGATAATTTAATATTTGAACAGCTCTACAAGAAACAGTTTGGGGACTCAAATGTCTTGTCACAATGGGGAAAAATTACCAGAGATGCTATGTGTAGAGGAAATAATGTTTTAATCAATGTGACTTGAAATTTTAAGAGCTTTCTTTCTTTGGATTAAGAGTGCCATTAATGCTTTGTAGGAAAGTGTGTCTTGCTCTAGTTTTCTGTGCAGAAGTAGAGAAAGTGTGGCTAATTCCAGATGCCACTGCCTCCTTTTATATAGCAGATTACTCTTTGTGATGATTGTGACATCCACCCTGGGGCTAATGGAGATATTTTAACCAAGTTTTCTCTGCAGTGGGTCCTGAGACCTTAGACATTAAAGGGGATATTCAAAAAGACCTATTGTGATATCCCCATTTGATTTTAATAGACATTTGCTTAAGTCTGGTCAATAAAACAACTTGCAATGGCAGAGTCCTTGGAGTTCACTTATAGAGCCAGCAAATGGGAAACCTCTTAGCTAAAATTGTTGTAGAATGTAGGAGGGAAAGAGAGGTCACCCAAGATCTGTTTACAACTGGCATTTATTAATTTGAACAGAATTCCAGGAGATTAACTCTATGTCTAGACTGGCAACAAATAACAATAAATACATCAGGCAGACCCTTCTCAGAATCACTGTGAATTTCTTCTTGCTGACTTTGAATGTAATTGTTGATTAAATCTGAGACCACAGTACAAAATTTTTAGTTTTCTTTTAGCTTTCTACTTTTCTTTTAACGTAAGAATGGATTCTCTTTGGTTATCTAACTTCCATGAGGACTGCTTCCTACAGTTAATTTTCAGAAAATTTCTCTTATTTTTTTAAAAATATTTTACTACTTCATTGCAAATCAAAACATTTAAAAGAGGGCTTCCCTGGTGGCGCAGTGGTTGGGAGCCCACCTGCCGATGCGGGGGACACAGGTTCGGGCCCTGGTCCAGGAAGATCCCACATGCGCGGAGCAACTGGGCCCATGTGCCACGACTGCTGAGCCTGTGCTCTGGAGCCCGTGAGCCGCAACTGCTGAGCCCACGTGCCACAGCTGCTGAGGCCTGCATGCCTGGAGGCGGTGCTCTGCGGTGGGAGAGGCCACCGCAATGAGAAGCCTACAAAACGCAACGAGGAGTGGCCCCCCGCTCGCTGCAACTGGAGAGAGCCCGCGCAGAGCGGGGAAGACCAAACACAGCCAATAAATAAATCAATAAATTAAAAAAAAAACATTTAAAAGAATATAAAGACTTTAACAGTAACCATCCCCTTATTCCAACCTTCTCTTTGTTTCAATTTACGGAAGATTGGGCCCCACTTGCCTATGATAAAATTAATACTAAAAGTCTTCACTCCTTCTACAAGCTTAAGGCCATTATCTTCATGAAAAATACAGCAAAAAAACCTTTCTAACTTTTAAAATTCTGTTTCAATTATGTCCTTTGTCCTCCAAATTATAGAAAAAAGACATCCCATTTAACTCTGTTAAAAATGGATGATGGAGCCTGTGCTCCACAACAGGAGAGGCCACAACAGTGAGAGGCCCACATACGCAAAAAAAAAAAAAAAAAAAAAAAAAAAAGATGATGGTTTGCTTCTAAAAGTATATAGAGCAGTCAATAAATTAAACAGGGCAAAAAAGAAAAATTGAATTAAGAGGTGGGAGGTTGAGGCTCCTGTGTGAAAATATTGGTAATCATTGATTGATTGGTCAATTGGTTGATTGATTCATCTAGGAATATATTTTTTGAACACCTGTCACAAGCAAGATGCCAAGCACTTAGGATACACTAGTGCACATTATTAGACTTGTTCAGTCCCTGCCTTTACCAACTTCTGGTCTGATGGATTAGAAAGACAGTCATTAAACAATAATTTATTTTCAAATGCATAGATAATTATGAACTGAGATAAATTCTACAAAAGAAGGAAACACCACTTTTCAAAAAGGTATTTACAAAAGAACTTGGCTTTCCAGAGAAAAGTATACTTGAGATATTAGTAAGTGATAAATAAATAAGGAAGAGAGTGATGAAATAACATTGGTTGCTGCCAGAGTAGTATGTACAAAAGAGTATATGGGTTGTAGGAAAAGTTAGCAGTGGCTGAGATGAGAGTGTGGGGAGACTGATGAGAAGAATGAGCAGAAATCAGATTACATTGCTTTGCAGGCCATGTTAAGGATTTTGACTTTATGTGCAGTGGAAAGCCTTTGGACAGTTTTAAGCAAACGTTACCATAATTAGATCTAAGCTTTGCTCTTTAAACTTTGAGATAAAAACTCTAAGTATTACAGAATCTACTTTTGAGTTCTTGGCCACTTATTAACTATAGACAAGTCTTACTTTCATACGCAGTGAATGTATGTGTTATTGTGTGAAATTTGTGCAAAATCTGAACTGTGCCCTTACAGGTTATAAGAAGAGTTCTGAGATAGAATAAATTATAAATTTCCCAATTTTATTTTCGATACTGTCTATGCCAATATGTTTGTAATTTTGTACCTGTTATTTCATTTCCTATTTTCTTCATTTCAATTTTAATTTTAATAGCATTTGACAGAGACTAAATATTCATGTAACAATGTCTAGCTTTGTATTGAACCGATAAACCTAAAGTTATTATAAGTAACATCAGCACATTCATTTTATTTTTTGACCTTTTCATAGGAAGGACAAAGTACAGTGAATTATTCATATCGTTGCATACATTGATAGTGATTGTGGCAAATAGACTCATAAGGTAGCCCTAAAAATCCCTGTTTCCTGGTATTCATGCTATTATGTGATCCCCGATGCCAGAGTGTGGATAACACCTCTGATTTCCTTCTAACAAAAAAAGTATGGCAAAAATGATAGGACGGGCATGATTATGTGTGATTATATGATTCAGTTACATAAGATTGTAGTGCTCCTCTTGCTAGAGTCTCTCCCTCCCTTGCTCACTTTGAGGAAGCAAGTGGCCATGTTGGAGAATCCTACATTGCAAGGAACTGTGGGTGACCTCTAGGAGCTGACACTGGCCTCCACTCAATAGTCAGCAAAAAACAGAAGCCCTCAGTTCTGCAACTGCAAGAGACTCGATTCTGCCAACAGCATGAGTGAGCTTGGAAAGCGAAAACTTCCTCAGTCGAGCCTCAGATAAGACTGCAACCACATTTCAATTAGCCTTTATCGCACCTTTGCAAAGCCCTAAGGAGAAGATTCAGTTTAGCCATGTTTAGATTCTTGACCTATAGACACTGTGAGAATGTGTGTTGTTTTAAGCTGCTATGTTTGTGGTAATATTGTTATGCAGCAGTGGATAACTAATACGATGATGAGGACAAAACCATACTGTATATGGCAGAAAGGATGGCCATTCAGCAGATAAAATGTTACTGGCCAGTAGATGTATGGAAGACTGAATTCAACCTGAGAAACTTGAGTTAGGAATATCTATGCATTTCTCTGAAAGAGTTTGTTCTAAAAAAAAAAAAAAAATCGGTTGTATGAATGCAAAAGAGTAGCTGCTTATTAACTTGGGCAAATCACAATTTCCCTGGTTTAGTTTTCTCATCTCTAGAAAGAGAATATGTGTCCTACTTACATGAAGGATTATTATAAGATTATACTGAGATCATTTAAATTAAATAATTATTAGGTTTGTTATTGTATAATACTTTCACATATAGTACATGAAAGAAATGACAACTGTAAAATGTTAGCTATTTAAGTGGAAGTATTAATATAGAGTTCTCCTCTATTCTCTGTGACCTACCATTAATTATATATCCAACTTGGACAGATTCTTCAGTTACAGTTCTTGATTTTCTCTCTTTAAGAAGAGACTGGTTGTTAATGTCTTTAGTAACACTCACATTTGTGGCCCTTCCTTTTAGCTGCTTACTCTTAAACTCTGTTCTTGGGGGCAGTACCAGCGGAAATTTTCTTTTGTGAAAATTCAGTATGTTCCATTTGTTCACATCTTGCCATTAATATTCAGCTTCACATTTGCAAGCTTGTCAGAAAAAATGAATTTATTTTCAATTCTTTACTATTTGTGCAAATGCTGCTGTCACCGGAGGGTGAAGATATAGACAGAATTTAAATGCATAATATCACAAATGTATTTTAAACTCTATTAATGCAGTTCACAGCACAATTAACATAAATAATATTGTTTTTAGTCCACTGGTTCCCAAAAGCATTAAGATGCAAAAGCAGATCATGGGGAGAAAATATTCTCAATATGATTAGGGAAAAAAATGTCAGCAACTGGGTGCAAAATGTGGTTAAGCTGCTCCTGTTTGAAAAAGAAAATGTGAATTATGAGAGACCTTTTTATTGTTGTTGTGTGTTTTCCCTACTGGCTGATTTTTCAGCTCATAAAGTATCCTTGCTGTCTGGGTGAACCATCTGTGATTATCGCCATTTTGGCGGATTTTCTTGTGTCAGTGACCAACCCACATGGGGAAGGACTTAGCATTATAAACAAAAGTTCAACTTTCATGAAAGCAAAGAGAATTGGAAAGCACTTTATTTAAATTAAGAATTATCCCTTAAAATTATGGGACTTAGAAAATTGGTTATATTAGATTTCACATTCACTGAATACAAAGTGCATCACTTGTATAGCCAGTCAGGAGCAGAAAACAACATTATCACACAATTACTGGGTTAAACATCTTAACTATATTTTCAAGACTTAGCTGCCCCAATAAATGGGAACTAATCACAAAAGAAATACATCTCTATTTAATGTAAATTTCTTATTCCCTTAGTGGTAGGAAGCTTCTACAAAACAAGGTTCAGATACGGAGAAAGGAAAATGTAACCTCGGCTAACACTTACTGGGTACTTACTATGTGCAAGTCTCTATTCTGTTGTTTCTACGCAGGCTATAGAGTTTATTCCTTGCAACTAACCCTATCAGGCATGTACGAGTATTATCTCGATTTTACAGATGAGGAATGTGAGGTAATGAGAGATTAAGCAATTTAACCAAGGGTCAGAGAATTGGGATTAAATCTAGGTAGTGAAGGAGATGGGAATCAAACATAGGCAGGTACATTGTAAGCTGAGCTAACCATGAATCTTTAATGTAGTGAGAAGTGAAAATTATTGGTTCTGCCAACCCCTAAAGGTCTACTTCACCCCTTCTCGGCGAGGCAATGCATTTTGAAAATCAAATATTTTAGAAACCAAGGATAACATGAACATGACTCACATTCTTTCCTTGGATTTTGGAATACTGCAAGGGAAAATGTGTACGTTGCAACAGTAATTTCCTAAAGCCCCTCCTGGGAGTCTCCTGTCTTCCTTTTTACCCCAGTCCTTGAAATGTAAGAGACTGGGTGAGGGAGAAGGATATTGAGAGAGCCACTCCCAAGTTCTTCTTCCTGGGCAAAGGGAGAGAGCTAGCTTGTGGCACTCATACGTTACTAGTTTTGTTTGGTTACAACATCATTGTTACATCTTTAAAGGCATTGATGATCATGTATGTTTTGGAGACTCACAAGTTTTAAAATGTTAGAGCTCGGCCAGCTGACATTAGCAACAGAAGTACACAGACTTAAAATGGCTTTTTGGCTTTTTTTCATATTATACAAGTCTTTCAAATTGAACTAATGCTATTCTGATTACTTGTGTGGGTAGGCAGGGTGAAGGTAAATGACAAAATTTCTCACAGATTAATTGAAACTTGTCTGCTCAAATATCAAAATGGGCTGGCTGGTTTAACCAATAAAGCCTACTCTATTGCATTGATGTTATTTATGAAGGATTTGTAAGAGGTTCTGTGTAAGAAATATTGATTACTAATACCATTTTACTCGGTAACAGCACTTCAGTAAGTTTTGAAATGAGGTACAATTCCATGTTTACTCGTAACTAATTTGAATGAATGTCTCATGAGCAGGCATTTTCATTTCATCTGTAGGCCTCACGATATCATCACGTTAATCCACAGATCTTGAGAAGGGAGAGTCAGTAACCACAGTGTATGAGGCAGCTTGACTTTGTGCTTTATCCAAGAAAAATTCAACTTCCAACCAATCTCTCACTTTCACCAATAAGAAATTTATATTTAGTTACATCCACATCAAACTGAAATACAGTTTGAGAAGCCCGGCATTCAAATAATTGCTCACTGTTTTTATATTATCCTCTTAATTAATTGGCTTCTGTAGATCTGAAAATGTATTCACAAGGACAGAAGAAAACCAACATTTAGTAAGTTCCAGAGTCTCCAGGGCATTATGTTAGAATCTAGCATGTAGACCCTTTATATGTCATTTTATTTAATCCTCACAGTGGTTCTTCTGGACAAAGGATTATCCCCACTTTAAAGTTAAGAGACTGAACTCTTGCCAATCACATGTAAAGCAGGAATGGCACAAGGTTCAAACGCAGACAGGCTTAAACATTTGGTTTATTTTTTCAGTATACCTTTTATTTTATAATATATAATAGATTTCCATATTCCCCCACACCCAGATTTCCCTATTTTTAACATCTTACATTGGTATGTTGCATTTGCCACTATTAATAATAATGTTTCAGTACTGGTTTATTAATTCAGTACTTCTTTTCAGATTTCCTAAGGCTTTCTTTAATATCTCTATGACAGCCCACACTTACGGAGTGGGGAGGTATGCCCCACCTCCTTAAGGACTGATACATTACTTGGATACATTATTTATCCATATTTGAATAATTATTATCTAGATACGTTTTTGGAATTCTCCTGCATAGGAGATTTACTTATTTATATTTAAACCATTTACTTATTTATATCAGTATTACTTACGGATATTTATTTTACACTGGGTTATATCCAATACTAGTTTATTTTTGTTGTGGTTGTTGCTATAAGTCTGACATCCATGTGTTGATAAGATCATGCTCTCTCCAAAGTCTCTAGGGGAACATTCTTCCTTACCTTTCCAGCTTTTAATAACCTCAGGTATTCATTAGTCTGTGGCAGTGTAACTCCAATCAAACTGCAAGTTTTTGCCACTTGATCCCTTTCACCTATTTCTCCCACCCCTCCAACCTGCCTCCTCTCTGGCAACCACCAGCTTGTTCTCTGTATCGATGAATCTGTTTCTGTCTTGGTTTTATACATTTTTAATAGAGTAAGATTATTTTTTCATATTCTGCATTCCGTAGTCAGATACCCTAACCTCTTACATAATTGTTTAGATTTTGCATACATACATTAAGGTCCATTCTTTGTGACGTAGAGTTCTATGGGTCTTGTTGAAAGCATAATGTTACGTGTCTACCATTATGGTGTCATCCAGAATAGTTTCACTGCCTCAAATAGTAAACTGTGCCTCACCTTTTCAAACTTTTCTCTCCCAACTTCTGTCCACCACTTATCTGTTTATCATCTCTATGGTTTTACCTTTTCCAAAATGTCATCTAAATGGAATCAAACAGTATGTAGTCCTTTGAAGCCAGCTTCTTCTACTAAGCAATATGCATTGGGAATTCATCCGTGTGTTTGGTGGCTTGAGAGCTTAATCCTTTTTATCACTGAATAATATTCTGTTGGATGGATTGTACCATCATTTGTTTATCCATTCACCTGTTGACACATTGGTTGCTTCCTGTTTTGGGTGATTTTAAATAAAGCTGCTGTATATATTCATGTTCAGGCTTTTGTGTAGACACAAGTTTTCAGATTAACTATGTAAATAACTAGAAGTACAATTTCTGGATGATACGGTAAGACTGTGTTTAGCTTTGTAAGAAACTGGTAAGCTGTCCTCTAAAGTTGATGCACCATTTTGCATTCTCAACAGTTAATGAGGGATCATGTCACTCTGCATCCTCATTAGCAGTTGGTGTTGTCAGGTTTTTGGACTTGAGCCATTTTAATAGGTGTACAGTGATGTCTCATGGTTTTAATTTTTATTTCCCTAATGACAAGTGATGTTGAGCATCTTCTCATACGCGTATTTCCTATTTGTGTATCTTCTTTGGGAAGGTGCATGTTTTGATCTCTTGCTCATTTAAGAAATTGGGTTGTTTGTGTTCTTATTTTGGAGTGAACATCTGTTTCGAATGTATAATTTCAAATTATGTTGTAGGAAGGATGATCTATATGGGCCAGGCATTCTGACATGAATTATTTAATTTCAGCCTAAATCTGTTCCTAAGAGGCAGGTATTATGCTTCTGTTTTTACACAGGAAAGATCTAAGGGTAAGAGATCAAACATAATATTCAGAGGCAACGCAGCCAGTAAGAGGTAAGATGGTCTTTTCTAACGGAGTCTAAAAAGTGTTTTCAGACCTATCAGACCTAAGAGCTCCCTTTTCCTGTTGTAAGTATTTTTATATCTCATTTACTATCGCAAAATGATAGTTATAAATAATATGACCTACTTAAAAACATCATAAAGCTATAGAAAACTCTGTAGTATAAAGGAAAACTAAAAGGAAAGAGGAATAACAGTAAAACAATAAAATATCATGTGTATATATGTAAATACTTATACAGGATTATACTAGATTATAATACTAAACATTGATGGTAGCACCCACTTATAATTAATGAATTTAGTTGTAAAAGATCAGAAGCCTTTCCATACCAGAAACTCAGGAAATTAAAAGATATTTTAGATGAGGAGATGCCACAATAAAAAAAATGTCAGAAATTAAGTACTAGCCAGCTAGATTTATTTGAATACAGTACAAGAAGAAAGATAATGCTTATGTGAAATAGGGAAAACATGCTAGGATAAATTGTAAAATCTAGAGGTGGAGAAATTAGGAAGCATAAAGTCTTTGCAAACAAGATGTATCCAAAAGTCATATAGGATGTGGAAAAGTTATTTATTGGATGAAACTGTCATGCATTGCAATTTACCATCTCTGGTGCCCGATTACTAGATCCCAGTCGTAACTCCCATTCATTGTGATAACCCAAGACAATAAGATATTTTCTTAATTTCCAAATTTCCCTAATACCCCTTTATTCTAAATCCATACATTAATTGTTCTAACATGTAATTTTGTAATTTGAGGGTTATTGTCACTCAAGTCAAGCTGCAAAATTTTAGAATATTTCAGAATATTTTGGAAATTTTAATTAATGATAAGAGAAATGTTGAAGATCAATAAAATACAGAGCTTAAATTTCCAAACTCATGGCCTTGAATCAAATGGATCTTATCTTGGGTAGCACATGAGCTTTGTAAAAATTAAAATACATTATAGGTCTTCCCCGGTGGTGCAGTGGTTAAGAATCCATCTGCCAATGCAGGGGACACGGGTTCAAGCCCTGGTCTGGGAAGATCCCACATGCTGCAGAGCAACTAAGCCCATGTGCCACAACTACTGAGCCTGTGCTCTAGAGCCCGTGAGCCACAACTACTGAGCCCACGTGCCACAACTACTGAAGCCCGCATGCCTAGAGCCCGTGCTCTGCAGCAAGAGAAGCCACGGCAATGAGAAGCCCGCGCACCGCAACAAAGAGGAGCCCCTGCTCGCCTCAACTAGTGAAAGCCCATGCACAGCAATGAAGACCCAACGCAGCCAAAAACAAAATAAAATTAATTAATTAAAAAAACACATTATATAGAATAGAGTCAAATACTTTAGATTTAGGCTGAAACTGCTCCCCCCAATCTTAAAATCACCCCCACCCCGATTCTGCCTTGTGTACCTAACAGCCTCAAAATCTTTCTCTGGTATAATACTGAGAGACAAACTATGAAAAAATCATTGCTTTCCTTTTAATGAGCATCCATTAGGTATTTCTCTTGTACTAAGAACTGTGTGAGGTAGAAATGGAGGATATCTATACAATTGGAAACACACACACACACACACACACACACACACAACAGCCCCTCCTTTCAACTTCTTAACTTCCTTTACCCTCATCTTACAGATTAAGGGCATATGACAATCATAGTCCTGATAAGCCAGTGTGGCCTTGTCATCTTTGAATTTATCTGAATTTTCTGGCATGAATTGGTATGTTCAACCTGGGCCACCTCTTGTGGTAATACATACCTCAGAGATATCCAGGAGTACCTCGGAAATATTGCAGGTTCAGTTCCAGACCACCACACAAAGCGAATATCACAATAAAGTGAGTCACACACATTTTTTTTAACAGGATATATAAAAGTTATGTTTACATAACTATACTATACTGTAGTCTGTTAATAATGTGATTGCATATGTCTAAAAACCAATGTATATACCTTAATTAAAAATACTTTATTGCTAAAAATTGCTAACCGTCATCTGAGCCTTTAGTGAGTCCTAATCTTTTTGCTGGTGGAGGGTCTAGCCTGGATGTTGACGGCTGCTGCCTGATTAGAGTGATGGTCGCTGAAGGCTGGGGTGGCCATGGCCGTTCTTAAGATAAGACGGTAATGAATTTTGCTGCATGGATTGACTCTTCCTTTCACAAATGATTTATCTGTACCATGCAATGGTGTTTGAGCATTACACCCACAGTAGAACTTCTTTCAAAATTGGAGTCAGTCCTCTCAAACCCTGCCACTGCTTTATCATCTAAGTTTATATAATATTCTAAATTCTGTGTTGTCATTTCAATAACCTTCACAGTCCTTTCACCAGGAGTAGATTCCAAGTTAATAAACCACTTTCTTTGCTCAGCAATAAGAAACAACTCATTATTCATTAAAAGTTTTATCCTAAGTTTGCAACGATTCAATTCAGCAATTCAGGCTCCATTCCCCTAATTCTAGTTCTCTTGCTATTTCTGCTACATTTTCAATTACTTCCTCCACTGAAGTCTTGAACACCCTCCAAGTCATCCATGAGGGTTGGAATCAACTTCTTCCAAACTCCTGTTAATGTAGACACTTTGACCTCTTCCCATGAATCAAAAATGTTCTCAATGGCATCTAGAATGGTGAATCCTCTACAGAAGGTTTTCAATTGACTTTGCTCAGATGCATCAGAGGAATCACTATCTATGGCAGCTATAGCCGTATAAAGTGTATTTCTTAAATAATAAGACTTGAAAGTTGAAATTATTCCTTGATCCATGGGCTGCAGAATGGATGTTGTGTTGGCAGGCATGCAAACAATGTTAATCTCATTGTACATCTCCATCCGAGGGCTTGGGTGACCAGATGCATTGTCAATGAGCAGTCATGGTGGGTTTTTTTGGTTTTTTTTTTTTTGGTGTGCAGGCCTCTCACTGTTGTGGCCTCTCCCGTTGTGGAGCACAGGCTCTGGACGTGCAGGCTCAGCGGCCATGGCTCACGGGCTCAGCTGCTCTGCAGCCTGTGGAATCTTCCTCAACCGGGGCACGAACCCGTGTCCCCTGCATTGGCAGGCGGACTCTCAACCACTGTGCCACCAGGGAGGCCCGAGCAGTCATGTTTTGAAAGGAATCTTTTTCTCTGAACTGTAGTTCTCGAGAGGGCATAAAATATTCAGTAAACCATGTTGTAAACAGATGTGCTGTCCAGGCTTTGTTGTTCCATCCATAGAGCAGAGGCTGAGTAAATTCGGTATAATTCTTAAGGGACTTACGGTTTTCAGAATGGTAAATGGACATCGGCTTCAACTGAAAGTCACCAGCTGCATTAGCCCCTAATAAGAGAGTCAGCCTATCCTTTGAAGCTTTGAAGTCAGGCACTGACTTCTCCTCTCTAGCTATGAAAGTCCTAGATGACATCTTCTTCCAATATAAAGTTGTTTCCCCTACATTAAGAGTCTGTTGTTTAGTGCAGCCACCTTCACTAATTATCATAGCTGGATCTTCTGGATAACTTGCTGTGGTTTCTACATCAGCACTTGCTGCTTCACCTTACACTTTTATGTTATAGAGACAGTTTCTTTCCTTAAGCCTCATTCTAGCTTCAGACTTCTCTTCTGCAGCTTCTTCACCTCTTTCAGCCTTCAAAGAATTGAAGAGAGTTAGGGTCTTGCTCTGGAATAGGCTTCAGCTTAAGGGAATGTTGTGGCTGGTTTGATCTTCTATCCGGATCACTAAACATTTTCCGTACCAGCAGTAAGGCTGTTTCACTTTCTCATCATGTGTGTATTCACTGGAGTAGCCCTTTTGATATCCTTCAAAGACTTTTCCTTTGCAGTCACAACTTGGCTAACTGGCACAAGAAGCCTAGCTTTTGGCCCATCTTGGCTTTTGACATGCCTTCCTCACTAAGCTTCATCATTTCTAGCTTTTAATTTAAAGTGAGAGATGTGCAACTCTTCCTTTCACTTGAACACTTAGGGTTATTTATTGGCCTAATTTCAATATTGTTGTGTCTCGGGGAATAGGGAAGTCCAAGAAGAGGGAGAGAGGTGGGGGGGTGGGGATGGCTGGTAGGTAGAGTAGTCAGAACACACACAACATTTACTGATTAAGTTCACCGTCTGATATGGGCACAGTTTGTGGCACCCCAAGGCAATTACAATAGTAACGTCAAAGATGACTGATTACAGATCACCATAGCAAATATAATAATAATAAATTTCTAAAAATGGCGAGAATTACCAAAATGTGACACAGAGACAAAGTGAGCAAATGCTTTTGAAAAAATGGCACCAATAGACTTGCTTGTCATGGAGTTGTCATAAACCTTCAATTTGTTAAAAAAAAAAAAAAAGAACAAACAAAAAAGCAAACAGACAAAAAAAAACCCACAATCTGCACAGCTCCATAAAGTGAAGCCCAATAAAACGAGGTATGCCTGTGTAGATTTATTCCTTGTTCTCTCAGACAAGTCTTGCTGTCATTAGTCCATAATTTTACTCTTCACTTTTTTTTTTTTTTTTTTTTTTGCGGTACGCGGGCCTCTCACTGTTGTGGCCTCTCCCGTTGCGGAGCACAGGCTCCGGACGCGCAGGCGCAGCGGCCATGGTTCACGGGCCCAGCCGCTCCGTGGCATGTGGGATCTTCCCGGACCGGGGCACGAACCCACGTCCCCTGCATTAGCAGGCGGACTCTCAACCACTGCACCACCAGGGAAGCCCTACTCTTCACTTTTAAGGGAAATTTTTGTCATACTAGCCAGACCAACTAGAAGAGTAGTAAGGCTAGAGCAGGAGTGTGGAGGGTTGGAGGGATTCGGAGACCCATCAAGGGAAAGGAAATGCCCACTAGGTGGCAGTAGTACACAGAAGTTTTATTTGGGAGACCCTCTGAATGCCTCACAACAGGAGGCTAGAGGTTACAGGAACTGGGGTACCATACAGAAGGGAAGGAGGGCAAAAAACTCCCAGGGGAAGATGGAGCAGAGAGGAGGATTAACATCTAGGTGATGTCGCTCAGCAGCATGGTGGGAAGTCTGGGTCAGAGAGCTCCGAAGGACAGCAGAGATTTGGGATGTGCATGGCCCCAGGGCATATCTTATCTATGGCTAGAATATGTAGGACAACTTTTCATGGGGTATGCAAAGCAGGCAGGCTCTAAATGACTAAAAAAAATCGCTTATTTGGGTTATGTTTGTTTAAAACAACTGGATGTGCTTAAATTTGAGTTGGTGCCAGCTGGCTTTTGAACTATTGAGTCTCAGCTTGCAGTGAAGAAACAAACAACTTAGGAGTGAATATATGGGGGCTGACCTTGGCTCATTTATATAACAGGAAGACTTTGTTGTATGGTGAAAAAAGGTGAGTTTGGAATCAGAGAGATCAGGATTTAAGCCTTTATTTTATCTCTGATTAACTATATGACCTTTGTAAATTTCATTAAGAATCTCAGCTATCTCATGTAGAACAGGGATATCTTAATGGCCAATCAGTAAGACTGAGAGAAAGATTAAGTGAGGTAACACACACTAAACGCCAGGTATGTAGTATATATTCGATAAATATTAGGTGCCTTCATGATCCTTTCCTGTACTCTGGGGTTTGTCTTAATTTGCATGTTCTTGGATAACAGCACTTCATCCACAAGCTCGCATACAGGTAGTTTATTTTGGGAATTGATCTCAGGTAACAGGAGTGGGGGTCTGAAGAGGGAAAGCTTATGTAAGGATGTGCTCTAGGGTCTGCTTTTACAGTGACCAGCTGTAAAAGTTGTCTGAGGAGCATATTGAACGCGCCCCAGGATTACTCACAAGAGGAAAAGAAGTGAGGAGAATTTATCTATGGGCACTTTCCTCCACCTCCTCCAACTGGCATGTTAACTCTTTCTCACTTCTGGTTTGCAAGCCTGTGAGTGCTGCTTTCCAGAAGCTCTCATAATACCACCACTTCAAAGCCAGAGGTGAAAGGGCAGAAAGCCAGAGCAGCGGTGCCCCTGGGGTGAGATGCTTTGCAGTTACACCTGTGCGAAGCTGGTTGCTGCAGCAATGGTTGGAATACAAGGTGGGCCAAAAGGATGGTGATTGGGGTGTGTTCAGTAGAGAATGCTAACTGAAACAGGAGATAATTATCCAATGATGGGCAAATCCTTCTTGGAAAGAAGGGGTTATTTTTAATAAAATCATGAGGCAGCTTATTGATTTTTCAACTCAGGAGTAGAAAAATTTTGTAGGCTACATGCACTACAATTCTCCTTGATAATTTTTTAAAATTTATTTTTTGGCTGCGTTGGGTCTCGTGGCTGCACGCGGGCTTTCTCTAGTTGCAGCGAGCGGGGGCTACTCTTCATTGTGGTGCGTGGACTTCTCATTGTGGTGGCTTCTCTTGTTGCAGAGCATGGGGTCTAGGTGTGTGGGCTTCACTGGTTGTGGCACACGGACTCAGTAGTTGTGGTGTACGGGCTTAGTTGCTCTGTGGCATGTGGGATCTTCTCAGACCAGGGCTCAAACCTGTGTCCCCTGCATTGGCAGGAGGATTCTTAATGACTGCAACACCAGGGAAGTCACTCTTCTTGATAATTTTTGAACTGGGCTAATTTTAAATTTTTGATTGTCTATTTCTCTGTATGAAGATAAAGTGATAAAACACGTGATTTTCTCATTCTGTTAGGTTCTTCTGGTTGCAAGGGACTGAGGCTTTCTTACTTTATTTAAAGCATCAGTGATTATTTAGGAGAATACACGGGTACAATATTCCAGGGCACATGTTGAGATAGACAAAGTTAATTCATGCAAATTCCATTTTACTGGCTTTTCTGAGAGAAGAGAGGAATGCGACATTCCTGTGACAATTACATTTAATAAACATGTACCCAGGAGTGAGCGTAAACTGGAAGATGGGCATTTTCTGTTTCTCTGGTCATTTTCTTTTGTGGTGAGAACCTCACATGAAACCTTGGGTAATACCAGTGTTTAAAGAAGCATACTTTTCACACAAAATTTCTTCCAAAAGCAAGACATCTGCTTCATCTAGTACTCAATGAAAGAAATCATGATTTGCTCCAAAGCTAGAAGAAAAAAAAAATATGTCAGTCTCTATAGTGGCACTCTCTCAAAGGATTTTCAAGGAAATTATAACTGTCTTGAATTTTTGTCTTATGTCTGAGGAATCTAAATTCTTTGAATTTCAATTAGATTCTCTGAATCTAAATTCACTGCAGAATCTAAATTCTGAGTAAATATGTGATGTAAGTGGCAAGCCAGACCAACAGAAGGGAAGGAAAACTAGTAATGCCACTGCCTCTGAAATGTTTTAGTTTTCTTCTTTTTTTGATATGTTTCCCTTTCTGTACTATTGATCTTTTACTTTATGCTTCTTTTCCCCATAATTTTAGTTTACTCATAGCTTTGACATTCAGGACCTGTCGTGGATCAAATTCTGTTTCAAGGCATCCTTTGACCATCGTCCTGCCAGTGACCTAATTTGATATTTGATATGGGGTGAGTGTGTGTGTGTGTGTGTGTGTGTGTGTGTGTGTGTGTGTGTTTGTGTTTGGCTTGATTCCTGAAACTATATTTGACCCAACTCCCACTTTTAGGCTTTAATATCTCACCTATGGCTGACACACCTGAAAGTGTACCATTTGGGGTATCAGTGTCCTAGAATTCCATCTGGGGATAAGACAGGGTCACAGAGTCTTCACAGAGCTTTATGAAAAACAAACAGGCTACGGGTAAGACAGTTTACACAGAAGGGGGCTGTGGCTCTGGCAGGTAATCTGAGACTTGGTCTATTTACCATCAGTTATCTAGTACAAAGAAAGGGTGTTCTCCACTTAGTAGTCAACAGTCAGCTAATATCCTGTGTATCATCCAGATAAAACATAGCCGGGATGGAATACTCTTTAGCAAGAATTCTGAATCCAAGGTTTGTTGCATTTGGCTTCTCCTCTTGCTTTTGAACTTTTCCAGTTGTCCTCAACCTAATAGACTATTATTTTTATTCTCTGACATTCTTACTTAACTCTCTCTTGATTAATAATACATGAACAAACAACAACAGACTCTTATTCTGAACTTCCTCAGGGGAAGTCAATGGAGTCAGAATAACTTAAAAGTTGTGGGTATCACAATTAAATTTCCTTCTGACATTTGAGAATATCCCAAGGTGATAAGGACAAGGGCTTAACCTCAGTCAGGGTAAGGAGGAAATATTATGTGGTGATGTAGCCATTGAAATCTGAACCTAGCCAGTGTGGACAGTATTTGGTTGGCTTTAATAAAAGTCCATTATTTGATCTATTAGGTCAAAGTTTGAAGTATTCTCTCTTTAGAACGTTGTTCCTAAATAGCGAGAGAAGCAGTATCACTTATTATTAAAAATTAGCCAATGTCTTGAGGACAGTGTATTTAAAAAAGAAAAGGGGGATAAATGAGATGGTATGTTGCATGAAAGAAGAGAGATAAAATTCCTCAAAATTTAATTTCTATGAATTTTTACTCATTAGGTATGACTGAGCATGTTTTTACAGACTAGAAAATATACCTTAGGATTAAGTTAGAAGGTTTTGGAATATGTATAAATTCTTTCATTATGCAGGTGCTTCAGGACATAACTCATTCTCTGAGAGAGGTGGTCTCATTTTGTTCTCAAATGACGCAGTTCAGGCATTTAAAAAACTATATCTTAATTAAATTTCACATCTCTTTCCAACATGTAGTATACCAACCTGTAGTATACCAACATGTAGTATACTATATAGGCTCTATTAAAATGTTCTCAATGTCATTACAAAGTTCAATGATGCAAAATTTGAATCACTGCAACAACATTTATAATGTATTCACCCAACTATCCTCTCATCCTTAAAAAATTAGTAAATGTCCACAATGGACATTTGTATTTGATTAAGATGTGGAAGTGAGTAAAACAAACAAAAAAAAGGAAAGTCATGTATAAACAATTATAATACAAAATAGTATATATTAAATGTCATACCAAAGGTCACAGTAACATAATTGGGAGAAATTAGATGGATGCATCAAATTAGCTGGATGAATCCACAGAGTCTTCATGATAAAACAGGTACTTGGATGATCCTCAAGGAAGGGGTAGAAGTTTATGGGTATTGGGTAAGAAGGAAGAGAACGAAAGGCAAGAAAAATGAGGCATTGAAGGGTGAGTCATAAAAAACTGTTTGGGGAAAGTTTATGATGAATGTAGATTTGATAAAGGAAAATTCTGGACAATAAGGCCAAAAAAGAAGACTGAGGTAAGCATGTTTGGTACCTTCAGTGACATGCTAAAGAGTTTTGGTCCTTTCCTGTCTTCAACATATGGGGCATAAATAGGTTATAAGAAGTAACAGCAATTAATCTGACATGTAAGTTCTCTTTGGCTCCTGAGACTGCATAATACAGTTCAGCTACTTATTCAATTACATCTTATTTAAAGACAAACAAAATCTTCCTCTATGCATCCCAAACTGCCTTTGAGAGAGCGAATATACCCCAATAATGGAAAAGAAGGGCTATTCTAAGTTCCACATTATTTTATGTCTATTATTCTTCACAAATTAGCTGCAATATAAATATTTCCTTATTATTTGATACAATGAATCACTAAAGAGCAAACCCACACTTCATCCCCAATACTATCTGGTTTATCTGAGAGGAACACCTCAGTGAACCTGGAAGTTGTTGTGTTTCCAGATCTTGATTCTCAGGAGAACAGATGTAGGTCAGAGAAAAAGACGGTTGTTCCACGGGCAGTGCCTACATCTCTACCTGAAAGATGCTCAGACAGAGATTTTTGATGCTTGATAAGAGTAGAAAATTCTTGACTGCCATTAACTAGGAGATACAGCATCATTAATAGGCTGCAGTCATTAGTCCTCTGGGTCTCCTAATAAAGAAGTATAGAGGAAGAGGCGCAAAGAATATTTAGAAAATTCAATAAAAGCAAATTAAACACTTTCAAACTTGGGTACTGAAAGCTGACAAAGCTAGAGGATTTGAATAGCTTTGGCAAGAAAAAAGACAAAACAGTACAAGATTATAGTCGACTTCCCTAACATGGAAGAGGAAATAGCCAACCAAATCCAGGAAATGCAGAGAGTCCCAGGCAGGATAAACCCAAGGAGAAACATGCCGAGACACAGAGCAATCAAACTGACAAAACTTAAAGACAAAGAAAAATTATTAAAAGCAGCAAGAGGAAAGTGACAACATACAAGGGAATTACCATAAGGTTAACAGCTGATTTCTCAGCAGAAACTGCAAGCCACAAGGGAGTGGCATGATATACTTAAAGTGAAGAAAGGGAAGAACCTACAATCAAGAATACCTTGCCCAGCAAAGATCTCATTCAGATTTGACAGAGAAATCAAAAGCTTTACAGACAAACAAAAGCTAAGAGAACTGAGCACCACCAAACCAGCTCTACAACAAATGCTAAAGGAACTTCTCTAAGCAGGAAACACAAGAGAAGAAAAGGACCTACAAAAACAAACCCAAAACAATTAAGAAAATGGTAATAGGAGCATACATACCAATAATTACCGTAAATGTGAATGGATTAAATGCTCCAACCAAGAGACACAGACTGGCTGAATGGATACAAAAACAATACCTGTATATATGCTGTCTGTAAGAGACGCACTTCAGACCTAGGGACACATACAGAATGGAAGTGAGGGGATGGGAAAAGGTATTCCATGCAAATGGAAATCAAAAGAAAGCTGGAATAGCAATTCTCATATCAGACAAAACTGACTTTAAAATAAAGACTATTACAAGAGACAAAGAAGGGCACTACATAATGATCAAGGGATCAATCCAAAAAGAAGATATAACAATTGTAAATATTTATGCACCCAACATAGGAGCACCTCAATACATAAGGCAAATGCTAACAGCCGTAAAAGGGGAAATCGACAGTAGCACAATCATAGTAGGGAACTGTAACACCCCACTTTCACCAATGGACAGATCATCCAAAATGAAAATAAATAAGGAAACACAAGCTTTAAATGATACATTAAACAATATGGACTTAATTGATATTTATAGGACATTCCATCCAAAAACAACAGATACACTTTCTTCTCAAGTGCTCATGGAACATTCTCCAGAATAGATCCTATCTTGGGTCAGAAATCAAGCTTGGAAAATTAAGAAAATTGAAATCATATCAAGCATCTTTTCTGACCACAACAATATGAGATTAGAAATAAATTACAGGGAAAAAAACGTAAATAACACAAACACATGGAGGCTAAACAGTACACTAGTAAATAACCAAGAGATCACTGAAGAAATCAAAAAAATACCTAGAGACAAATGACAATGAAAACATTATGACCCAAAACCATGGGATGAAGCAAAGCAGTTTTAAGAGGGAAGTTTATAGCAATACAATCCTACCTCAAGAAACAAGAAAAATCTCAAATAAACAATCTAACTTTACACCTAAAGGAACTAGAGGAAGAACAAAACCCAAAGTTAGTATAAGGAAAGAAATCATAAAGATCAGAGCAGAAATAAATGAAATAGAAACAAAGAAAACAATAACGAAGATCAATAAAACTAAAAGCTGGTTCTTTGAGAAGATAAACAAAATTGATAAACGTTTAGCCAGACCATTCAAGAAAAAGAGGGAGAGGACTCAAATCAATAAAACTAGAAATGAAAAAGGAGGAATCACAGCTGACACTACAGAAATGCAAAGAAGCAACTCTATGCCAATAAAATGGGCAACCTGGAAGAAATGGACAAATTCTTAGAAAGCTGTAACCTTCTAAGACTGAACCAGGAAGAAATAGAAAATATGAACAGACAAATTGCAAGCCCTGATATTGAAACTGTGATTAAAAATCGTCCAACAAACAAAAGTCCAGGACAAGATGGCTTCACAGGTGAATTCTATCAAACATTTAGAGAAGTGCTAACACCCATCCTTCTCAAACTCTTCCAAAAAATTGCAGAGGAAGGAACACTCCCAAACTCATTCTATGAGGCCACCATCACCCTGATACCAAAACCACACAAAGATACTACAAAAAAAAAATTACAGACCAATAACGTTGATGAATATAGATGCGAAAATCCTCAACAAAATACTAGCAAACAGAATCCAATAACACATTAAAAGGATCATACACCATGATCAATTGGGTTTATGTCAGGGATGCAAGGATTCTTCAATATACACAAATCAATCAACGTGATACACCATATTTACAAATTGAAGAATAAAAAGCATATGATCATCTCAGTAGATGCAGAAAAGGTTTTTGACAGAATTCAACACCGATTTATGATAAAAGCTCTTCAGAAAGTGGGCACTGAGGGAACCTACCTCAACATAATAAAGGCCATGTATGACAGACCCACAACAAACACCATTCTCAATGGTGAAAAACTGAAAGCAATTCCTCTAAGATCAGGAACAAGACAAGGATGTCCACTCTTGCCACTGTTATTCAGCATTGTTTTGGAAGTCCTAGCCATGGCAATCAGAGAAGAAAAAAATACAAATTGGAAAGGAAGAAGTAAAACCGTCCTTATTTGCAGATGACATGATACTATACATAGAAAATCCTAAAGAGGCCACCAAAAACTACTAGAGCTAATCAGTGAATTTGGCAGAGTTGCAGGGTATAAAAGTAATGCACAGAAATTTCTTTCATTCCTATACACAAACAACTAAAAATGAGAAAGAGAAATTAAGGAAACAATCCCATTCACCAGTGCAACGAAAAGAATAAAATACCAGGAATAAACCTACCTAAGGAGGTCAAAGACCTGTACTCAGAAAACTGTAAGACACTGTTGAAAGAAATCAAAGATAACACAAACAGATGGAGAGATATACCATGTTCTTGGATTGGAAGAATCAATATTGTGAAAATGACTATACTACCCGATGCAATCTACAGATTCAGTGCAATCCTTACCAAATTACCAATGACATTTTTTACAGAGCTAGAATAAAAAATTTTAAAAGTTTAAAAAAAAATTAATTAATTTATTTTTATTTTTGGCTGTGTTGGGTCTTCTTTGTGCAGGCTTTCTCTAGTTGAGGCAAGCGGGAGCTACTCTTCGTTGCAGTGTGCAGACTTCTCATTGTTGTGGCTCCTCTTGTTGCAGAGCATGGGCTCTAGGCATGCAGGCTTCAGTAGTTGTAGCACATGGGCTCAGTAGTTGTGGCTCACAGGCTCTAGAGTGCAGGCTCAGTAGTTGTGGCACATGGGCTTAGTTGCTCCGCGGCATGTGGGATCTTCCAGGCCAGGGCTTGAACCCGTGTCCCCTGCATTGGCAGGCAGATTCTTAACCACTGCACCACCAGGGAAGACCAAAAATCTTAAAATTTTTATGAAGACACAAAAGACCCCAAATGGCCAAAGCAGTCTTGACAGAATAAAAACAGAGCTGGAGGAATCAGACTCCCTGACTTCAGACTATACTATTAAGCTACAGTAATCAGGACAGTATGGTACTAGCACAAAAACAGAAATAAGATGAATGGAACAGGAGAGAAACCCCAGAGATAAACCCATGCACCTTTGGTCAGCTAATCTATGACAAAGGAGGAAAGGCTATACAATGGAGAAAAGACAGTCTCTTCAATAAGTGGTGCTGGGAAAACTGGATAGCTACATGTAAAAGAATGAAGTTAGAACACTCCCTAACACCATCCACAAAAATAAACTCAAAATGGATTAAAGATCTAAATGTAAGACGAGACACTATAAAACTCTTAGAGGAAAACATAGGAAGAACACTCTTTGACATAAATCACAGCAAGATCTTTTTTGACCCACCTCCTAGAGAAATGGAAATAAAAATAAACAAATGGGACCTAGTGAAACTTAAAAGCTTTTGCAAAGCAAAGGACACTACAAACAAGATGAAAAGACAACTCTCAGAATGGGACAAAATATTTGCAAATGAATTAACAGACAAAGGATTAATCTCCAAAATATATAAACAGCTCATGCAGCTCAATATTAAAAAAGCAAGCAACCCAATCCAAAAATGGGCAGAAGATCTAAGTAGACATTTCTCCAAAGAAGATATACAGATGGGCAAGAGGCACATGAAAAGCTGCTCAACATTACTAATTATTAGAGAGATGCAAATCAAAACTACAATGAGGTATCACTTCACACCGGTTAGAATGGGCATCATCAGAAAATCTACAAACATTCTGGAGAGGGTGTGGAGAAAAGGGAACCCTTTTGCACTGTTGGTGGGAATGTAAATTGATACAGGCACTATGGAGAACAGTATGGAGGTTCCTTAAAAAATTAAAAATAGAATTACCGTATGACCCAGCAATCCCACTACTGGGCGTATACCCAGAAGAAAACATAATTTAAAAAGACACATGCACCCCAATGTTCATTGCAGTACTATTTACAATAGCTAGGTCATGGAAATACCTAAATGCCCATCAACAGACAAATGGATAAAGACGATGTGGTACATATATACAGTGGAATATTAGCCATAAAAAAGAATGAAATTGGGTCATTTGTAGAGACGTGGATGGACCTAGAGACTGTCATACAGAGTGAAGTGAGTCAGAAAGAGAAAAACAAATATCATATATTAACGCATATATGTGGAATCTAGAAAAATGGTACAGATGAACCGGATTGCAAGGCAGAAATATAGACGCAGATGTAGAGAACAAATGTATGAACACCAAGGTGGGAAAGAGCGGGTAGAGGGTGGGATGAATTGGGAGATTGGGATTGACATATATACACTAATATGTATAAAATAGATAACTAATAAGAACCAGATGTATAGCACAGGGAGCTCCACTTCGTTGTACAGTGGAAACTAACACAACATTGTAAAAAACTATACCCCAATTAAAAAAAAAAATCTAGACAGTTTCATCCATTGTTTTGGTGTTCTCAAGGAAAAGTATACTGTACTATTTACCGGGTCTCAGTTTTCTCACTTGTAAAATGAAAGGTTTGGACAGGGGTCAGAAAACTATAGTCCAGGGAATGACTTTAGCTGGTTGAAAGTGTTTGTAGATAAAGTGTTACTACATACAGTCGTGCCTGTTTGTTTCAGTATGTTTATAGCTGCTTTTGTGTTACCACAGTAGGGTAATGTAGTAGCAACAGAGATTGAAAATATTTACTATCCATCCCTTAGAGAAAAAATGTACCTACTCTGGTCTGGATTTCTCAAGTGAGTTAGAACAACCCAGAAGTGTAAGCGTATATTCTCGTATTAATTAGAGCTGTTGTCTACCATGCAATTCATCAGTGAAAGTCTTGCGAAATATGACACATTTGTATTCCTGACAAAAAACACTGGATTGAGAGGTTTGCCCGTGCACAGTCACTTAGCAAATTGAAAGCCATAGTCTCTTCTTCCAAAGCAAAACACAGTCTAAATAACCCTTGTTCTTTCTCTCCCTGGGGCTGCACAATTATTGACTTGATTAGTTCAGACTTCATTAAGTTTATTTGTTATAATTCAGGCAGACTGGGCTGCAATATACCATTATTGCCTTTTTTCTTCCTTTAAGGGTTTGTTGGTGATGTGCATAATGAAAGAAAAGTTACAGGGAAATATTTTGCCTTACAAACTGAACCCTCTTGAATTACAAATTAAGCAGTTGATCACCATGTTCTCCCCCAACACACCCACTTTTTCTGTTCATTGTTGAAACAGATCCCAAAGAATCTCCTCTATAAAAGCCTTAGTTTGCCGTTTGAATTAGAGACAGAATGACTGGTGGTTTGGATTCAAAAGAGCCAGGTTCCAATTCCAGGTCTGAAACTTTGTCAAGCTCTCGATCTCTTGAAGTCTCATAGACCCCCAGTTCTTTGACCCTCCTCCCATCAAATAGTGGGGACCGTGCGCCTTCCCTTTGACTCTGGGTGGCTTGTGACTCCTCAACCCAAAGAGATGGTCTGTGTAACTCATGAAGCTCCGTCATAAAAGACGATGCAGCTTCTGACCTGGGGTCTGCAACACTTGCACTTGAGCCCTGAGCCACCAGGTAAGAAGTCTGCCAACTCCGAGGTCAACATACTGTGAGGAAGCCACACCACTTGGCACTTTTGGTTTTCAAGTCATCTTGGGGCCTGACAAGTGAAGGAAGAAGATTCCAGGTCATTCCATCCTCCAGTCCTTGAGTCATCCCAGCCATCAGACCTTCCCAGAAGAGATCCCAGACATGGTGGAACCAAGAAAATCCCCATAAATAACAAAATATAAAATGAATCATAAAGTGGTTACAGTTTTAAGTCACTAAATTTGGGGGTAGTTTGTTTAGCAACAACAGTAACAAAACTGGAACATCATCTGCAGTATGGAAATCATCATAGTAAATGTGATCCAGCTGTGCTGGAAGGACTAAATGAAATAAGAATATATAAAATACCAGAATGCCTAATCTGTAATAAGCAATAACTTGTAGCTGTTAATGGTATAATTCCTGAAAATATGTCTTTAATTCTGATGTTTTTTCATTGTGACTGGGTTCTGTCACAATGAAACAGAACCTTTACCCCTTCTCTGTAGCACACACACACCTAGCCTCACTGCCACCCAAATAGAAACTATCGGTTCAAAAAAAAAGTTTCTCTCTTTCATCTTAAGAAACAAAAACAAAAAAACCCGTTGGGTTTAAAAATAGCAAGCTTGGACATTCAATAAAGCAGACTGCTGGTGATACTTAGGAACACTATTTAAGAAACTAAAATACAAAGGACAAGTTAATATTAATTATATGTTTGTTTAACGTTTATTCAAATTAATATTTATTAAGTGTCTACTATGCGTCAGAACCTCTGACATAGCCCGTGATAGCCAGCCTTGGGGAAAAAAATGCCTGCTTTGCCTTTGGCCAAGCAAAATAATTACTGCAGTTCCTGATTGAATAATACTATCTAGCAAGCAGTTTGTGATCCAACTTGCATCTTCTCAGATCAGACAGACATACCTTTGCATACATGATGAGATGGTAAACAATCACCAAATCTCAGGATTTCCTCATTGAGGAGTTAGGTCCAAGCATTTCCTCCAAGTTTTATCCCACTCTTTTGATTTGTCAGTAAACAAGGAGTTGTACCATTTGTGTGGCAGAGACTTTGAACATCATGAGATTCAAATGCACAGTGAATAGAAGTGACATTTATCCAAAGCAATTCCATTCACAGCCGCATCATTGGAGAAGGGTGCCAGTCTTGATGAGATCAACTGTGCCTTGAGACCACTCTGTGTAGCCAAATTGTCCTGCACTTAAACCTGAAAACAAGCACTCTGGTAAATAATTCTTTGCTTCAGGATCATAATTCAACTCACCGTTTATTCCTTTGGAAGATAGTCACTCCAGCTTTGTTAAATAAGGCAGTAATTCTTCCCTTATGTGGTGTCATCCCGATGGTTATGATAGTTCGCAGAACTCTTAACAGATTATAGTGGGATGGGGATGCAGATATGTGCTGGAGACTTGAGGGAAGGTTGAGTTCTGCAGGAATTTGTTTCCTAGGAAGCCACCTTCATCGTTCTGCAGACATTAGCAGGGAGAAGAGAGAATGTTGGATTTGGACTGATGGTGATTTGGGTTAAGTGCCATGTACATTTTCCTACTTAATCCTCGTGATAACCCTACAAGAGAAATATTTATCTTACATTATCTAGAAGGGGAAAGTGAGGTATAAGTTAAGTAACTTGCTTAATGTCAAGAAATTTGAGACCTTCTGAAGTGTGAGGATGTATCCGTCTCTCAGGGGAAGCTGTTTAAGTCCATAAATCGAATGGTTGAATAGTGGGTGGAAAGCTCTCTACCATATTCTTCTAAGAGTATTTATATGTGGTTTCAAACACTTTAAAAATAATTTTAAAACAATTCATGCTCAACTAGAAACTATGGAGAACACTAGCTGATAAAGAGTAAAATGAACACCACCTTTAATCCCATCGCCTAGAAATAACCATTGTTAAGTTTCTGAAGGACTATGATTCCTTACAGTCTTTTTGCTATGACTTTTATTGACTTAAGAGTCTCCCTCTTAAACTAGAAATAGAGCACATTTATTTCTAAAAGGCAGAAATTTATGAAGAGAAAAGTTAAAATCACCAATAATTCCACAGTCCAGATATGTTAACATTTGGGGAGATTTTCATACAAACACATGCATATATACTCATTTGTATAGATTTATATATTCATGTATATAGGTATAAGCATATAATTTACATATATTATATATTTTCTAACAATTTGACATCATACCCGATGCAGAATTTTATATCTTAAATCCATTATTATTGTCTTATCAGAGAAATCATTCATTTAAATCAGATTTATTAAGGCAATAAAGAAGAGAGGGATGTAGAAAAGAGAAGGGACATGGAGGGAAAAGTAAAGGGTGGAAAGGATATAGGAGAAAAAATGAGAGTAGGGGAAAGCAAGAGAGCAAGGCTAGTCATATTAATCATATGACTTCTGGCTTTATCAGCCCTAATTATAACTTCCGTCATTCATCTTCATCTCTCTCTGTATATATATGTTTTTCCTATTTAAATCTTTGTGAAGCATCATTATCAAAGATTATATCCACAATGGGAATACATTTATGTTGTACTTAACAGCTCAGAAACAGACTTACAAGCCTTGTAATCATAGGACGTATCCCAATATTGTGACCACCATCATGATCGACGTCGTATGCCACTTGTTGAGTGCTTCACCCTGCCAAGTCTTCAGAATTAATGTGAGGTGTCTCATTTAATCTTTACCAGTTAGGGTAGGGACACTTTTTAATTTCATTTTACAAATGAGACATCTGAGATTCAGAACTATGAAGTACATTCCCCGAGTTCTTATAACTAGGAAATGATGCTGGGTTTTGAACCTAGGTTTTCTAACTCTTTAGACCATGATGACAGTGCTGGAAATGAGACTATATTGACCCTCTTGATCAAAAGGTAGGATTGTAACTTAGGTGTTTGCTAAATAGATTGACAACAGCATCACAGGCCGTAAGAATATAGAAGTGTCACATTTTAGAAATGGAAAAAGTCTTGGTTCAGAGTGTAACATCCTCATATTAAACATGATATAAATGAAACACAGAAAGATGCAGTGACTTACCACCTGCCAGGTGGTAGACTTACGCCACATGAGTTTCAGGCCAGTATCCTTTAAACTAAAAATAACTCATACAGATTGGCAGGAAGGACAGTGCTCTGAACTAATAGCATCGAGACTAATTTGCAGGTTCAACTCTCTTGAATGTGTCATATGACTTTTGTCAAGTTACTTAATCTTTCAAACCCTTAGTTTTTTGGGGAAAAAAAAAGTAACTTTTCCTTTTTTTTCTTTTTGCCTTGTGGAAAGAATGGGGGTTAGAATAGTGATACCTAAAGGCAAAGGCTAAAATGCAGGCTTTCCAGCCTAAATGTGGAGTTCAACTCCACCAGTTAGATAGGTCTTCCCATGAGTAAGCCATGTGACCTCGCTAAGCCTCATTTATCTTGTACTTAAAATAGAGATAATAATAGTCTCTACTTGGGGGTTGATGTGAAGATAAAATGATAATCTAAATAAAATCTCTGGCTCATCCTATGTGCTCAATAAATGATAATTATCTAAAGCCGCTTCAGGTTCTGAAATTAAGCATTACAAATCAGGAAATAGTGAATATCTACCGGATCCCCAAGGTCACCTACCAAAATCAACTCTAAAATGCATACTTCTTACAGAAACTCTTCATTTCAACTTCCCAGAGTGTTAGCCTTTAATTTGAGAAAGTAGTTTTTAGTTCATGTTTTTGTAGAATCCTAGGGAGGGAGAGGAAGCATACACAGAGATCATTTTGGTATATGCCCTTCACAAGGTTAAATCCCTTAATTAAGTCTGTACTAGCTCGTCTCTCTCCTTAGAATTTCTATTTGAAACCTCTTCATTTTAAGTGCTGATCTAAATTTATGGATTGCTTTACTTTCCTGGATCTTTTCTAGTTCACCTCTCACTTTTTCAAGGGAAGAACAAACCAGATATACTACTGTCGTCATCACTGTTATCAGAGGCAAGAATTATAATGTGGTGCTCTTATCTGATACTTTGATGACATTCTGCAGTTTGGATATATTTTACAATACAGTACTGCCTTCACATGGCATTGTCCACAGCTTTTCTCAACTACAGAAACTATTGGCATAGTTGATGTGTTGATATAACTAATAATTGCTTTCAGCTTTGTCCACAAACAGTGAAAGAAAAGAGGAACAATGCAGCAGTCATTAGCAAGTACATCCTTAAAAGACCCGTCAATTCTTGAGTTTTGAGTTTTTGTAAGTCTTTCTCAGGTTTTTAGTTTTCTCTCAAGATATTCCTTGGTGATTCAGACACATGGGAAGAGTCTCAGGTGCATGAGGTTATTTAGTCTCCTTAAATAAGGGAGGCTGTGTATTATATTATGAAGAGAAATCTATTTGTTTCTATTCTATCAAAGTGAATAACATGTTCACAACAGGTTAAGGGACGGAAAGTGTAATGGTGTAAGACTGTTCCCTCTGCCAAGAATATTAGATATCTTTTATTCCATATGATAAGATACTCAAAGTGCCTAATTTGTAGCCAGTTCTATAGAGTTAGGCTCTTTCAGGTGGTGAGGACAGAGACTGACTTAGGGGATGAGGTTAATTTTGAGGAAACAAAAGGAAGTCAGGATGCTTGGAAGCTACCTCAGTAACTCACTAGTGATTTCTTATTGAGAAACAACATTTACCCAGAATACCCCTGTAACTTGAAAGCCATTCTAACAACATGTCATCATCGTGACTCAGCTTGTCTTTGTGCACGTGGACTGCTTCTACAGCAACACCTAATACTAGTTTTATTTACTAGTACTCACTTTGTACCAGGTACTATGTGATGCATGTTGTGTGCAATATGCAATCTTGCCATCATAGACCCTAAAACAGAACATCTGATGAGGTTGAGTTAAATGTTCGGTATGCAATGTTGAATGCCTTGTGGACTGAGTTCTTATCCCAGGAAATCTCATAAGTTAATGTCTTATCTATAGATGACTTCTTTTAGATCAGGATTTGAATCAGTAGGTAACTGTATAATTGTGGGAAAAGTATAAACCGTTTCATCCTTTAAGTCAAGGAACCTCTAGTTGCTTCATTGTGCAGGAGCCATATAACAAGTAGGTATCGTGAAGCTTCTTTCTATTTAGGGCAAAATGGAAAAATTGAAGCTACTATTGCCGATAATACTAATGTTATTATTACCACAATTGCTAACAGCAGGGCTTATATCAATCACCTCCACTTATGTTAAAGACTTCTTCCTTTATGTAGATGAAACTTGCTAAATTACATTTATGTCACTGTATGCCTTTAAAAGAAAATAATGTTCTTCGTTCACAGTCCAAGGGGGTGGTTTTTGCTTGCTTTATGTATGTAAACAAAGAGATATGGGCTTTCAGAACTACCTTGATGGTTTACTCTAAATACCTGTCTTAATTTCAGGAGACCAGAAGGCAGGGATGGCTAAAACTGCACTTTAAGATAAAATATTACTTGGAGCAAATAGTCCCAGGGCTTTTATTTTGGAATTTGTTTACTCTGGTTCAGCACAAAAATCTTACCTTCTGAAAAAATATGTGATTGTTCTTTAAATATGTATAATTATTTGTCTTTTTTTAAAAATTTCTTGAAAGCTTCTATTCCATTGGGTGTAAATACTACTGGGTGTAAATTGGCTCTAAGGATGTATTGTATAACACAGGGAATATAGCCAGTATTTTGTAATAACTGTAAATGGAGTATAACCTTTTAAAATTATACATAAAAAAGAAACACACTTTAAAGATACAAACAGGTTAGAAGGAAATAAGGAAGAAATAACATTCTCCCCTAGAAATCCTATCCTGAATTCATTTATGACTTTTCTCCAGTTCTCCAGTTGCCCTGTACTTACACAACTTACAAACATATAGGAGGTTTTGTAGCAACACTGAATGCTGAAGATCAGCTCTCACAGCACAAAGTTTTCAAACGTTTTGCAAATTTCATCCAGAAGGCAACAAATGAAAACTTTAGCAATTGCTGTAATCCCTTAGAGCTAAACATGACAGCTGTTTTAACATCTGGGAAGTCATGTCTTTCATCAGCTCAGCAAAAGATCTGTAGACTGCTGAACATACCAGAAAGAAAGTGTGTGCAAGACGCTGTCTTAGAACTTCTATAAGACAAATTGATCTAACAACTTTGCTGCTCTGAATAGTTTATAACCATGAACTGTCAGCAGGTTGAATCTAAAACCTGGGAATGTTTTCAGCTCTCCATTATTCTGAAATCCCTGCTAGGGTCTTAGATTAGGAGTGTTTAAGGCTAATAAAAGTCCTAATTGGTAGTTAGTATTAGTGATCTGAAAAAAATGTTACCTAATCAATTGGATTCAATGAGAGTTGATTGAAATACTACATGGGCAGGAAGAGGGGAAGGGGCTCTTAGAGGTTTTATAGAAAAAGTTATAGACTAAGAAACAATAATATACATACAGTTAAGTCTTAATAAAGCAATATGAATGGTTTTGCCCCATTTCCATCACTGGATCACATGTGTAAATATACCTTGTAAGAGCTCATTAATTAATTAAGTCTTTCATGTGTCATGTATACTTATTGATCACTTATTATATCAATCATCTACTGTATGTCAACTTTGGGTTAAGTGCTGAAATACACTTTTCCTTCTCCCTTCATTGAACCTGATGGGGAGACAATTATTAAGCACAGAATTCCAAGCAAAGTAAACCGTATGTGCAAAAGTCCTTAAGGGAAAGGAACATGATGACTTGAAAGAGAGGAGAGTAGTGGTACCAAAGTGGACAGGCAAAATCAAGCTAAGACTTTGCAGGAGGCCTTAACTTTGATTTTATCCTAAGCATATCTGGAAGCTTTGGAAGCTTTAAACAGGAGAGAAAAGAAAATATGATTAGATGTTCATTTATCACAGATGATTCTGGCAACCGAATGGAGGTTGGGATGGGGGCTTGTGGGATGAGGTGGAGGATTGACTTAGAGATACAAGTGAGGAAGCTATTGCTCTGGTCAAGCAAGGAGATGATGCTGGCGGCATGACCAGGTGTGGGGATAGAGAGGAATGAATAGAAAGACTGAGGAAGTAGAATGTATGGGACTTGGATGTCCATTTGTGTTGTTGTGCATAAGAAACAATCTAAATTATTAAATTTCTCAAATCTGGAATACTTTGAAAGCAATACTTTTGCTGAGGGTTACTGTAAATGGCTACACTATGTTACTAATTCCCTTGACACCTATTTTCATGTATGTGTGTATACTATATGAAATCTTGCTATGGAATATCATTTAATATCTGGCTTTCTAAAGCTTGAATAAAAGCTGATGGTTTCAATATGATGATAAAAATTGTATTTAAAACGTGTTTAATATGAACTTCTTATTCCTGTATAGCAGAAGTAAGCAAAACATAGCCCATGGGCCAAAGTCAGCTCATGTCATGTTTTTGTAGATAAATTTTTACTGGAACACAGACACACCCCTTTACTTTACATACTATCTATAGCTGCTTTTGAACTGTAACAGCAGTGTTGAATAGTTATGATGGAGACCGTATGGCCCACAGAGACAAAAGTATTTACTATCTAACCCTTTACAGAAAATGTTTTCTGACTCATGCTCCATCAGTACGTGAACTGATCTTATAACCTTTGTTTACTTAGTTGATTACTCCTTACTAGATATTTTACAACATAGGAAATGAATCACATTGTAGAATTGTGAATTTTTTTTAGTATACATCAAAGTTCTTATTGCATTAAAGGATTTAAAAAGATGTGTTTTCTATTGAGAAATAGTTACTGCAAAAGAGAGAAGAATTACATTCTCCAGATCAGTTTTAAAAAATACAATTCCATTTAAGGGTCTCAAGAAGTGGTGAATTTGTATAAAATTTGATGTTACTTTGGATGCAAAATTTTGTCAAGGTCCATCTATCTCACATTTAAGAATTTCAAAGACCGTCTTAAATGTGGCAAATTGAAATGTTAAAATACATGTTACATACATAAGTTTACAGGTGTTTTGCTTATGAAACAGTGTATATGGTTAAATGTGCAGGTTTCTTTTTCACATACCCCCCACATAGCAGAGGTTAGTTATATATATTTTAATATATATCTATAGCTGCTAAAGTGTTTCTGATGCTACCTAGATATCACTTAGCAAAAAAGAGGGATTTAAAAAATTTGCCTTAAAGGCTCTCATCTTGATTGCTTCTTATAAAACCATTAGCCAATGTCAAATCAATTTTACTTGTTTCCTACAAAAATAAAGTTTAGATTTGAATTAACTTTTCACCAGATGATTTTCACAAAGCATGAAATTATCTCAGTGCTGAAGAATCTCCAATAGAAATTATACCCTTGTCAAAATTTTCCTAATTAGTCATTACTCTTGGTAACTGGCTCGTTTTTCCTTTGAACAACTGGAGTTATCTGTATTGAGAGAGGATGATGCTTCTGCTCACCGATTATTACTGGAAACTGGCCCTATGACAAGTCCTCTTGTAGCCGAGAAATTCCTTGTGGAGTGTGTTAAGCATATCCTTGACAATGCCAGCAGCAATAGCCGCTTTCCCATTGGTAACAAGTGCCGTGACTTAGAAGTATACCATTAGATGGTAACATGCATCCTGTACATTACACTCTATATATCAGTGACGCCATTAATTAAAAAAACAGTCATCTTCACAAAGGAGAGAGGGTCTGAGTGTTCACTATAATTTTATCTTTATCAGTAGTGTCCTTCAATGTCTTAATGCAAAATTGGTCATTTTTTTCATACTATGAAACTAAAAAAGATATTTTACCAAAGGGATGGGGTAAAGCAAGACAAAAATAGAATTGAGTTAAAAATACTGAGTGCAAAAAGTAATGAATTAGACTTTGGTAATTCTAAAGGAGGCAGGTAGGTTCCTTCCTCAAACTTGAGTTCATTCTCTCCGATTGCATCAGATCCTATTATAATTTGCTATGTTCTCATTGAAATTTAGAAGAAATGATTGCACAGTGTATCAAAAGTCTTATTTAGCAAAAGGATGTTCTCTATATTTCTATTCTTTTTTTTCGATCCTCAAAAGCCATCCCTGAGGATGCAAAAGTGAATTCAGACTTGGTCTCTGATATCAATGACTAACACTTATCCAGAAGAAGGCAGATGGATAGGTCAGGCAGAGAGGGCCACGTGTGCAAAAGCTTTCTGTGAGAAAGAGAGTACGGTGTATATTACTTGTGCGTTGAATAAAATCCATGCTCTCCTACAAAGCTCTGTCTCATTGAGCCCCTCCCTCCCTCCTGACATTATTATTTTTCTGGATACAATAAATTTCCATCTCATAACCTTTGCATCAAAAGTTCCCTAAGCCTGGAAAGACTTTTCTCGGGTCTTAGCAAGGCAAGTGCCTTCGTAAACTTCAGGTATTTGCTTAAATATTGCTTCCTCAGTGAGCTATATCTTCATCCCTATACTAACACCTGCGTCATTATTCTGTTACCACACCTTCTTTCTTTATTTCATAATGCCTACTAAATGCCATAATTTTATTTGGTTATTAGTTCACTTATTATCTTTCTCCCCCACTAGACTTTAATGCCATGATGGTAGTGAGTATGGCTCTTTGATTCACAGTTGTGCTCCTAGGGCCTAACACAATGCTTGGTTCATGGTGGAAGCATAATAAATCCTTATTAAGTGCATATTCTAAAAATCTAGTGGATAAAATTCAGTGATGGTGCTGGATAGTTCATTTGATGTCAAATAATACACACCATGAAGACCTTATTAATAAAGAATTTAAAGTTTATCTTAATCACAATAGGGAGCCATGGATGGCTGTAAGCTGCAGAGTTAAATTATTAGGCTTCTTGGACCCTCCTCTCATCTCTTCTTCAACTTGTAAGTACTTGCAATTTTTTTTTCCCGTTTGTAGTCCCAGAGAAGCTTCCTGCTGTTGAAGTCTTCCATGGATTTCCAGCCAAGAATTGACTACTCCCTAATGTGTGCTTCTATTATGACAGTTTTCTATTACCACAATTATTAATTTTTCTTAGGTGTGTTACCAGGAGGTTCTGAGCAACTAAAAAGTAAAGAGCATTTCATTCTCTGTGTTTCACATAGTGTCTGCTATAGAGTAGGTGCTCAATAAATATTTATAAAATGAGGATTGAATATAGTAGAGAGAACTTTGATACGTTATTCTACAGGAGTGTATAGGCAGGACTACAAATTTTGGCTAAGTGGCCTTGGGCAACAGATTTTAGAACCTTTACTACTGGCATGGCATTTGTAATAACTTGTATACTACTGACTTGATGAAGATCAGCTCAGGGGGCAAGTTCATTGCCAAGGAAATCAACATTTTGTACTAAAGGAAAATATTACCTTATTAGCTGCATACACAGGTAGATATAATAAAACAAAAACAAAAACTCCATTTCCTTTTCTTACTGTGCCAATAATTCTGCCCTCTTACCAACATGTGATGATATTTCCAAGATCTTTGGGTGAAGTGGGTCTAGTACATCCTAATCCACTGCTGGTATTGTAGACTCTGGTTTCTTATTTCTTTATTGAAGGGGACAAGGGCCTCTTTATTTCCATAGGTATCTGTGGTGTAGCCTACTTATGTGTTACAGTAGTGTAACCAGAAAGTATAACCAGAAACCAGCCCAATTTTGAGTGTGCCAGGGTTACTCAGACTCATGAAAATGGTCTCTTAAGGCAGAGATTAGGAATTGGTAGACTATTTGGCTAACTCAGAAAAATCTGTGGTTTCATATAGTCTGTAGCACAAAGACAAGCTTTATTGTTGATGGTTTATGGTACATATATACCTGCATAAAGCCTTAACCAAAGGAAGTCATTTTGATGTGGGTTAAATCTTAAATATCACAGAGAACACATTAGAAACTAGATATTTCAATTCTCCTTCTCCTTCAGTGGATTAAAAAAATCCATTGAACTATTTTCAGTTTTTTAATTTAATTAGGAAGCCATCAGAATATGCCATATTTCTTTTTAGGAGAAGTCCTTCCAATGAGCTGTTCTGTTTAGTAATCTAAAGAGGAAATGATTTTTTAAAATGATGCCTCCCCCCCATAGTCAGAAGGCACAATCATTTAAGGGGGGCGTTATTTTATTTCCTTTTATGTTTTATAGACTACATCGAAAACATTCAGCCACAGGGTAATTACGGTCATACAAACCTTACAAACAATTTCAGCTTGACTTTTTAGGACAAATTCTATCCATTTTCATTATTGAAGCTGAACAGTATTCTTCCTCCTTTAAATTGGCCTTAGGAAAAAGAAAACATGTTTCTGTGGTGAGTTTTGGGACACAATTTGCAAAATGTTGGCATTTGGGGTTGAGGAGACATTATTTCTTTTGTTTAATTATGTTAAAGTCATCTCTGTGTAGCTCTAGTCTCAGATCCATGACGATTAGAATGGCAAAATAACTTATATTTTATCTAAAGATTTAAAGTCATTAAAGCCCTATTTCCCCTAAATAAACACACTATTTCTGGTCTTAGAGATAAACAATAATCAAGTAAATTAAAAACAAATATTGAATGCCTCTGGGCACAAAGCAAAAGGCTTTGATAATGTGGGTGATACAAAGATAAAGGAAAGGTGGTTTCTGCCACCCAGGAGATTAGTATCAGGTTGGAAAACAGAAAAGACACAACTAATTCTGAAATAAGGTCTCGCCTGATCAGTTCTTTACTAGAGGTAGAAAAATTCATCTGTCTATTGGAATATGAGTCAGAAAGCATAAGGCTACCTATATGAACTCATGGTACTAGTTCACAAAGAATTTTAAAATGTGAAGCCAATTTCTTCCTTTTGTCAGAAATACCTTAAGTAGGAACAGTTGCCATGGAAAATAGGGCTTCACCTCCTTCTTACAAAAGGCACCAAGTGTACTGGAAATACTTCTCGTTACATAGGACATCATGAGATGTCTCTGGCCACCAAAATGATAGAACGTGTCATGCGTTCATTTGGTTAAGCAGCACAGAAGCTTGACAGACTGCCTGACGTCCCCTTTTTCCCTTAACAGGGTAGGTAGAATCTCAGATAATATCTGGGAAGTTTGTGGGTAAAGACAGTTTTCTTCTTGACCTTTACAACTTTATTATTCATGTAACTCTGTAATGACAAGGAAGAAAAATACATAAAAGGTGCCTATTTGTGTGAATTAAGTTATTTCACGGTCAGTGGTAATTATGTGGACATATTTTCCTCTCATCCATAATTGACAGGGATGTTGAAGTTTGCATATTGCACCTCTAGTTAGAAAATTAAGCAATGTTACCAAAAGCTAAAATGTACCATGAAATGTTTAAAGGACCATCATCTTAATAAAATGATTCAAACCAAGCTTTCTTTTCTGAAACTTGGTTTACTTTATGGGAATATTCACTGCAAATGGGAAAATGTGTTTATACAAAGTAAAAATCAAGAATTGTTTAAAAATACTTTCCTTAGCCAAGCCCTAAAAAATGATCCAGCAGAAGGATAAAACATCATTGACGATCATCAGAGCACCTGAGAACTCATCAGTAATGTTCATGGGTGATGAGAAATAGAAGATATTTTGAGCTGCCTTGGAGGACTTCATGTTATCATGAGACTCTAAAAAGCTCCTTTCTTGCACTATACCAAGCATAGGGTGCTGGATACCAGTCCCAAAAAAACATATCGTATCTTATCCCAGTCCAATTGGGTTAACCAACCCAATTGTTAACCTAATCCATGTGGGATTAAGCAAGATTGTACACAGCAATAAAAATACTTTTCAAGAGTATAAAATTTCTTATCCAATATTTAAAACCCTTAGTGGAATAGGAGTAAGACAAGAATAAAAATAACTAACACTTAAACATTTACTCTGTGACAGGTAATTTTGTACATTCTTCACACATGTTAACGTCTAATACATGTAACAATCTTCTGAGGTGAGTATTACACTCCCATTTTATGGATGAATGAAGAATAGTGGTGCTGTATAATTGCTCAGAGTCCTAGAGCTAGTAAGTGGCCAGGATTCAAACGGTTTGTCTCCACTGCTTATGCTCATAAACCACTATCATATATTACTTATGACAAAATTAGGAAAATAGTCCCTGATTGCAATTATGGGAACTGTTATGTAGGATATTTAAACAATTATGTAAGAAACAATTATGTAGGCTATTTAAATGGTTTCTTCTGTGGTTTACCTAAAATACACATTCTACCTTTCTTATTCCTTCTAGCAAGGTCGTTTGTGAGTTTTGTGGTTAAGGAGCGCTTGCCTTTATGAAAGAAAAAATTATGCTGATACTTGTTCAAACAAGAAGGCAGACTTTCTTCAAAACTCTTGCAATAGGGTCAAGAGATCATACTCACTCCAAACACAGCAAAGACAGCTGGGGATTTATAGCTGAGGAGCAGTGTGAGAGGGTCCGTGGATGGAAAACTAGTAAGAGGAGACAAGGTTAAGGGATTTTTGCTAAACCAAACTAACAGGGTTCTTACGAAAAGTAAGCCAAGAACTTAGACATCAAAGGTAAGGAATGAGGAGCTTGATCTGTTATTAAGGATGGAGTGGGATCTTGTTAAACTGACTTAGTAGGATTCTTGTTATGACTGAGCTAGGCAGGCCAAGGATAAGGCCGAGTGGAGAAGAGTGCTCAGAGGAGCCCAAGGAAAGTTTTGGTCAAAGAGAGAGTCTTCGTGAGTCCCTCCTTTTGTTTAATAAAAGAAGAGATATTTTTCTTTCCTCTGAAGTGTCCATATCATGTTGAGTCGTCTTTTGTTTACTATGGATCAGCTGAAACATCTGTTGAGACTTGGTACTGGAGGATATTTGCTGGATGGTGTGACCCATTATGCATTTATTTAGGATTTCTATGAAAACAAAATAAAAACAAAGATTAATGACTGGAAAAGACTATAAACCCAGTTTCTGAGTCTGTAGGGCAGCCAGTTGAGAAGATTTCTAGATGTTGGGTTGGAAGTGTCTTTAGATGGTGGAATGAGGACAAAAGCATCAATAAGATTGATTTCCTGGTTTGCAGTTTGAATGTCTTTGGTGACGGCATAGACATCATGTCACAGTCTTGTTTTCTTCCCTGGAGCAGAGCGTGGAAGATGCAGGTGTTCCAGTGGATTTCTTTAGTGATCCATCCAGTACGGCAGCAAGCAGGAAGTTTGCCCATACTTGATCGTTGTGGTAATGAGTTCTTTGAAGTTTCCAGCCAGTTGTTCAGCTTTAGCTTGCAGGGCTTATTTAGATCTTGGGAGGAATATCAGCTACAAGTGAGAGTCCCAGTAAGGATATGGGAAGTTAGGTTTTAGTTCTCATTGATGCCAAGTCAGGAAAGTGGGAGAAAAATTAAAAATGTTAATTTGAAGAGTTGTAACCAGATATTAAAGGAAACTAGAAGAATTGAGAATTTATTAATGACTGACAAAGTATGCAAGACGCTAGGACCAGCCCAATTTACAGGTAGATAACCAGTAAAAAGGACAATGTAGTTTACCAAGAGGTGAAAATAGCTCAAAGACAATTATGAGGAGTAAAAACTAATAACCTGCAAAAATGTGCTGTAGTTTTCTATTGAAACATGAAATACATCTCTACAGACACCCCCTTCTTGACCAAAAGTAATCAAACAAAGATGATTTTTATTTACAAGATAAGTCTGGTCTCACGTGATGTGGTCTGATCATACAGACCTCGTTAGATGTGGATTAATACATAAGTGCAGTTAAGAATGATAATTGACCTTGACCACATAGACTAAGTTTGCTTTGTTGGAACTTTTCATAAAGAATCTCAGATTAAACTTAAAAGCCTCTGGAGTCTAGGAAGAAAAAGGCAGATTTCACCTGCAGTAGCTATGGATTTTGGTGAGTGTCTCTCTTCTAGAGGTCCCTAAAATACCCTAAGTTTCCTGGGTCTAATCAGAAAGTGATTTTCTTTGCTCACTTGTAAAGCTGGGAACCCTGTAAGCCAGACTCTAACCGGTTTTGCTAAGAGGGTTTGTAGCACTGACCACAAAATCAGCCTTAATTCCTTAGAAGTGGCTGGTCATATTTGATTGTGAATCATTCTCAAATATGACATTCCAGTCAAAGCCTTGGTTATATAACCAATCTTTCCAATTATGTTCTGTTACAAGGAGGACATATTGAATCTTATTGAACTTATGCAAATCATTATATTGCCATGAAAATGAGAACACTCAATAAGAATTTCTGGATTCTGAAGGATCAAGCAGGGGGGAAAAAGTTTAATTTCTTTCTACAAAAAATATCATCTCATTTTTGTGAACTATAGGTAGTTAAGAGAAATGAGAAAGGGATTACTTATACAGAGAAAATAAAACAGTAAAGAACAAGTAATGTTCCAACCAAGAGCCATAAAGAAATCATAGCCATTTTTATCAGTTTATTAAGTCTCATATAATTAATTTTTTTCTGGTTGATATTGGTTTAGCAGTTTCATGAACCCATCAGCTTCCCTACTAGAGTTTTGAAAATTCTTAGTCAATGATATGGTCTCAAAGTTAGTAAGCAATTCCATCAGAAGCTTGTACCCTGAGAACCTGTCATAGTTTTATTAAACCAACAATATTAAACTAGTCTTATTTGCCAAAGATTTATTCAAATTACATAAACTTGAAAAGCATTTGGGTTAGTTTCTATATTTCTTGTGGTCTTAAGAATATATAATTTATGTAAGTGCATATTTATCTCCAAGCCAATCAGAATAGTACTCATTTACAGGATTTTATAAATTAATGTAGTATTACCATCCAAAGGTAGACAAATGTCACATATACACAACATATAGACATACATACACAAATATACATACAGATACAAATAGAGATCTAATAGCTTTTTTTTTTTTTTAATTTATTTTTGGCTGCATTGGGTCTTCGTTGCTGCAAGCGGGCTTTCTCTAGTTGCAGTGAGCGAGGGCCGCTCTTCGTTGAGGTGCGTGGACTTCTCATTGTTGCGGCTTCTGTTGTTGCAGAGCACGGGCTCTAGGCGCGCAGGCTTCAGTAGTTGTGGCACGTAGTCTCAGTAGTTGTGGCTTGCAGGCTCTAGAGCACAGGCTCAGAAATTGTGGTGCACGGGCTTAGTTGCTCCATGGCATGTGGGATCTTCCCGGGCCAGGGCTCGAACCCATGTCCCCTGCATTGGCAGGCGGATTCCTAACCACTGAACCACCAGGGAAGGCCAAGATCTAATAGCTTTTATTGTAAAATTTTAGCCATGAGTCAGGTAAGCACAATAATATAAAACTCACTGGTAAAATAATAAAATATAATAAAGTAAAAAACAATTGTTGGCTCTCATCTTTGCCCCAAGTCCTGTTTTCATCAAAATTGTGTTTCTGAGAGGTGGAACAAGTTAAGGTTGCCTGCTCAATGTTAGGGCTAAAGGTTTTTACCAATATTTGTGGAGGGGAGTTCATATTTTTCTTTTCTCTGATATGTAGTCACTTTAGGTATCCCTGAGCCCCCTGAGAGCTCCTGGTAGGGACAGGCACCTAAAATTCAAGTGACGGTAGGGAGTTGAGGGCCAGAGTGGGAAGGGAAAGGCCTGGCAGGGTGGACAGAAGCATGCAGGAGGTAGAAGTTTGAAGCGGGACATATCAAAGCGTTCATGGCAGCTGAAGGGATGGTCAAAGATAATAAAAGGAGGAGGGAGAAGCAGAAGCAATGAACAAGAAGAGGTCTTAGAGAAGCCAGTTTGGGGAACACATTCAAGTTTCAAATTATCCTTAGTAAAATCATACCAACAAGAAAGGAAGTGGACAGAGTTAGTGCCTTAGTGGCAGAGCATAGAGTTCTCAGAAGTTTGTGAAGTGGATCGTTTCAGTCTACCGAGAAGCTCCCACGTTCTTAACTAACTGTACCTTGTGAATAGAGAAGTCTGGGACCCACTCTAACCCAGCCTCCACAGTATACTCAGAATCTTAAGAATCAAAATTTGACTTTACTGTGCTTCAACAGGCTGTCATCCAGAGCACTGGCTAGGGGTTGGACTTAACAGTGGATCCCTTATTAATTAGTCATGAGCAAAGACACAGGCTTCAAAGATGCACACTTGGAGTTTTGGGTGGGAGGTCCAGAGGTCCACTGATGAACCTGATCCTGTCTGAATCACAGCACTGTAACTGAACACTTGTCAAAATGGTAAGGACATCTTCAAGACTACTGAAATAGTGGTATTGCAATACAGAAGAGAAACCAGGCTCAACTTTGACTGCAGCAAAGACAGGTAGTGATTGATAGCCAAGGAACAGGGTGAGAGATCAGTGGATGGAAAATTACTAAGAAGAGGCATCAAAGGCAGGGGGATTCTTGCTAAACTGACCCAATAGGATTTTGCTACAGGCAGGCCAAGGGCTTAACATCAAATGTTGAGGATGAAGAACTCGACCATATACTAAGGGTATCAGATATCAAAGGTAGGGGGATTCTCACTAAATTGACTTAGCAGGATTCTTGTTAATACTCTGAATTGGGAGATAGGGATTGACATATATACACTAATATGTATAAAATGGATAACTAATAGGAACCTGATGTAAAAAAAAATAAATAAAATTCAAAAAAGACTAGGTCTTAGTTTCTTCATCTGTTCAATGGGGCTAAAATTTATAAAGACTTCAGAGGAATGTTGTGGGGATTAAACAAGATAATACATAAAAATAATTTAGCACAGTACCTCACATATAGTGAGCATTCCATAACCCTTAACCATTGTTATTAATATCCTCCTCATGACCTGTGAGCATTATAATATTAGCGGGGCTTGGTAGGTGTTCCTCCAATGGTTGTCAGTCTGCAAACTATTACTAGCCCATGATGAAATAAGTACCGAAATTGAGAAAAAGCATTTAAGTAATTTTATAGCAATTTGCTAGTGTAATTTTATGCCAATTGAATGTGATAATAAAAAGGGCTTTTGTTTTATATGCTTTTGGTTTTTTTTTTTATTTCATTTTTTGGAAATCCATCTTTACTGTATTTTATAAAAATAACTATCTGTAGTGGATTTGAAAGGGAAAACAAAGAACAATTTTTCTTTACTATAAGTAGTTTGAGGAATGCTGGTCTAGACTTGAGATAGAAATCAGGGACCTGTTGGCATACTAATTTTCTAATTGACCAAGAATGTGGTGGTCTGTGTTTAAAAACCACAATAACACAGCTAAAATCTGGCCTTTCCTTGTTCAACATAGGTTTCTCTTCTCTCTTTACAGTGTTTGTTCTATCTTTACACAGAATGTCTCTGTATACCCAGGGTAGACTGTAAGCAGTGTTCCTTAATTTTTTAAACCAATTAATTCACTTATTCAAAAACTTAAGCATTTGTTGTACATGCATACAATCCTAATTATAACCATAATAATCACAGACTATTGGGTGAGGTAATACTTGGTATCTTTTTCAACCTGGCTCATGCTGTAGAGTATTGTATTTTGCAAACTTAAACTCACCTGGTGAAGTGCCTTTGTGGCAAAGAAATTGTAGCTTTCCTTTCTTAAGCAGATGAGTGAATGTAATTGAGAAATGACTTAAACACTACCTACACGATCATTAAAAATGAAGTTTAGTCAATCCACTGTTATTTCTTCTCTAGAGCACTAACTCTGAGTTTGTCTTACTTTTTTCCTCTTTACTTAGTCAACTGGCAGGTGTGGCATCCTGTACGCACCCTCTTAATAACTTGTTCATGGAGATATGCAATCAGAACTGCATATTGGTTAAATTTCAATTATTGTAAAACAAGATTTTAAGAAATCTAAGGAGAGGGTACTCTGAATTATGCCAATTAAGGACTATTAAATTTACGGTATGTAAAATATTCTGTCCTGCTTCTTTTCTCCTGAGTGATTGATATTACTTGTATCTTAGAAGGGAAACAAAGGGAAAATGATTTTTCAACGTACGATGAACTACAATTATACTTATACTAAATTATCTCCTTTCAAGAGAGGCTTTTTTTTTTTCTACCTATCAGGAGCTCATGTTTTTTCCTAGGTGGTACTTTAATGTTTTTTGTTTGTTTGTTTGTTTTTGTTTGTTTTTGCGGTTGTGGCCTCTCCCGTTGCGGAGCACAGGCTCCGGACCCGCGCGCAGGCTCACGGGCCCAGCTGCTCTGCGGCATGTGGGATCCTCCGGGACCGGGGCACGAACCCGTGTCCCCTGCATCGGCAGGCGGACTCTCAACCACTGAGTCACCAGGGAAGCCCTAATGTTTTTACAGTTTGTATTTTCTTAACAAATCTTTTCTGACACCAACTTGAAAACATCTTTTGATCTCAGATTCATAATTATCCATGGAATTTTCTTAGTCCCCTTTTCACAGCACAGCAGTTTCTTACAGGAAACAGTAAAGAGCGGTATGTTTCTCAGAAACATTCAAAGTCCTTGATGAATTTAGTGTGATTGCAGGCATTTAACAAAGCTTTTGTGTTTGTCCTTTTCATGCCATATGAGAGTAAGGCTGGTCGTATTGATTTCACTACTGGCTTTGTGTATCTCATTATCACATGAGATAATGGCTATGAAATCAGTTTAGATATGCATTAAATGTATTCAAAATGCAGAATATTAATATGTCATCAAAGAAACTCTGGGTGGTACTTTTTTGTATTTCTTACTTGTAAGAAATATATAAATCAGTGCTGAGCCAGCAATATAAGTTTGGATGACCTTGTGATCTATAAGCAATACATTAGTAAGGAGATTCTGTTCAAAGGTTGGATCTTTGCTTTATTTACACTTTTATAACCTCGAAACTTCTGTCCCCAAGGCTGTAATCTGGAACTTCTTTCAAAATCAACCCTACCCCTACCCCCGCCCCCACCCCAAATCTGGGGAAGTAAGTGTAGTATTCTTATTTATTATAAACATTCAGCTTAACTAAACAGAAAATGCCATTTAGGGATCTATGATTACTGAAAATTTACTTCTATTTGCCCAGGTGGGTGCCAATTCTTACCTTCTCAGGAGTATTAGTGGTTCAACTTGGGGTAAGGATATTACTGCAGAGAGCCACTTATTTGAGGACAGAAGGAAACATTTGGGGGTAGGAAATAGAATCCCATGGAAGTTTCTTTGAATGCAAATTGTTCTCTCTATTCTGTCTTGAATGCACTTTCATTGTCTCAAGTCATGTTCTAGGCCCATGGACTTGAGGACACGGGGAAGGGGAAGCTGGGACGAAGTGAAAGAGTAGCATTGACATGTATATACTACCACGTGTAAAATAGATAGCTAGTGGGAAGCAGCTGCATTGCACAGGGCGATCAGCGTGGTGCTTTGTGACCACCTATAGGGGTGGGATAGGGAGGGCGGGAGGGAGGCTCAAGAGGGAGGGGATATGGGGATATATGTATACATATGGCTGACTCACTTTGTTGTACAGCAGAAACTAACAGAACATTGTAAAGCAATTATACTCCAATAAACATGTTAAAAAGGCCCATGTGCTCTTGAAGTTCATGTTCTAGTTGGAGAATATAGTCATTAAATAAAATAAGATATATTGGTATTAAGATGGTGATGATACAATATGGGAAAAAAATCAAGCAAACTTGAGGGCACAGAATATGGGAGTTGGGCAGTGGAATGAGGGTCACTATTTTAAATTAGGTATTTAGAAAAGGGTAGGCTTTGAATATGGAGAGCAGAGAAATGTGAGGAAGGAGTAGTCTATCTCTGAAATATTCCTGGTCAGGGTAGAAGTAAATGCTCTGAGGTGGGAGTGTGCCTGGTCTCTCCCGTAAACAGACAGGAGCCCAGTGATGTGGAACAGGGGGAGTGAGGGGAGAGTAAAAAGTATAATTGGGTAGAAGGAAATCAAATTTTGTAGGGAATTACAGGCAGAGATTTGGAGGAGGTTGATCTGGGAGGGATCTCAGTAACAAAACCTGTAAGGAAGTGAAGGAAATGGAATTTAGCAAAGGGAAAAGTTGAACCAAGATGGAATTGCAACAGAAATTCAGAAAATCATATGAGAGCTAAGTTGATCCTTTAGAGTTGTTCCAACTGAGGCAAGGAGCCCGGACCCTTGCACTTCTGCATTAGCCAGTCGTTGGATGAGAGCTGTCTCTGGGAAGGGAGTCCAACTTTGGATGAGCCTACTTCTTTTGGCCAAGGGTAATTGCTGCAAAGAGACTCACCTGTACATTATTAGCAGCCCATACTCCCAGCAGCTGGGGAAATAAGAGTCCTTTTCCTGAAGATAGATCTTCTGAATGACACGCCATAAGATTCACTTCAGTGAGGTATTGGGAATTTTCAAGCAGTGTTGAAATTATCTTACTTGTCTCATAAGCATCATTCTAGGCAGTATAAAGAATAAAAATAGAGCGATCCCTTTAGAGGTTATTTCAATAATCAAGGCAAGAGAGATGATGGATTGGATGATATACTAGTAATAGAAATGATAAGAAATATTAAGAACCTGGATGCATTTTGATGTAGAGACAGCAGGATTTGGAGACGGGGCAAATGAACAAAACTATCATGCATGATTCCAGAGTTTTTAAAGCAACTCGGAGGATGGAGTTGCCATTATCTGAGAATGCAAAGGCAACAGGAGCAGCACACTTTAGACGGAAGTTCGGGAATCCTATTTGGTACATTTAGAATAAAACATTTAAGTGGAGATGTAAAGACAGCCATATATGCGAGTTTGAAAAATAGGTTGGCACCCATCATATTTATTTACAACAAATTAAGCCTTTTTTCTGCTAACCTGAGGAAAGTGAGGTCTTTATTTGTCTATGATTTAAAACCCTTCAAGGACTTCCCATTAAGTTGTTGAAGCTCCAACAGTTTAGCTTAGACATTCTTAATAATTTGAGTCATCAAATTAAATAATTTCAGTGAATTATTTCAAAAATACAAGGAAAAGTATGCAGAATATTATGGACACCCATGTCTACCACCTAATTATAACAAATCTTTTATTTTGTCATTTTAAGTTTAAATTGCACTTTGGTTCTTATCCTTGCTCTCCGTTCCCAGCTACAGTTGGTTCTGCCTTTGTATGTTCTTCCGGTATCATTTTCCTTTTTACTTTAAAGGTAATCACTATTTTGGATTTGTTTACCATCCTCATAAACATTTTTTATCACTTATCAATAATATATATGCAACTACAAACTATATTCATTTTACATGTGCATTGTACAAAATATATAGTAGAATAATATGTTCTCTATGTTGTTACATTTCATATGAATAGTATTACAATATATTTTCAATCTGCAGCTTTATTTATTTAACATAACTTTTTTGAGATTTATCTAGGCGAATAGGTAATGATACAGGTGTAGATATAGATGTAGCTCTAGGTTATTGGCATTGATGCTTATGGTAATCCATTATATGGCTTTACCACAATGTATTTATTCATTCTTCTGTGATGGACATTTGGGCTGTTTCTAATTTTTCACTATAGCACACAATGATATAAAAAATATTCTTTGCTATGTCTCCCTGAATATTCCTTAAAGTTTTTCAGGAGTATGTACTTAAGAGGGGAATTACTTGATAAATGGAAGTTATACATCTTCTACTGTACATAATATTGCCATAATACTTTTAATAATAGACCAAATTACATTCCCCTCCATAGGGTATGAGAATTCTAGTTCCTCTGCATTTTTGTCAACACTTGGCATATTTAAACTTAAGAGACTTATGGTCATGATGTATTATATATTACTGTTTATATTTTTATTTCTCAGACTTCTAGTGAAATGGATCCCATGTTAATTTTTCATGGGCTATTTGTCTTTTTTCTTCTGTGGATTGTCTATTCAGATCTTGGTCTATTCATTGTATTTATTTATTATTGATTCATGGGATATGAGGGAGAGAGAGATTTGTGTATTCTGAACACCAAACGTTGTCATTTTAGTGCATTGTTAATATCACCTCTTTTAACATGGTTTGAGGTCTTTTGTTTATTATATAAAAGTTTCAGCTTTACGTAATCATCTGTAATGCGTCACTCTGCTCTTACAGTTCATACTTTGTCTATCTTGCTAATACATTCTCAATATTCTGGTTATTAAATATGTTCTTATTTTCTTTTGAAAATTTTTTTAAAGTTTGCTTTTTACATTTAGATGTTTAATATCTGGAAATAGTCTGGAAATTATTTTTGTGAACTATTTAAAGTACTGATCCATATGAGTAATTTTTTCAATATTATTTATTGAATAATGCCACCTCTAAATAATAAATAATGTAATATTATTTATTAAATAATATCAAGTTTTAATATATTCGTGAGTCTTTTTTTCTGTGATTGCTAGTCTGGTTACTGGTCAATTTGTCTATCTCTGTGCTAACAATTTTAATTACAATTATGTTGTAAATTTTGATATATAAATAGGGTAAGTTTTCTCCCTCCAATTTTATTCTTCAAAATAGTCTTATTATTCTTGGTCTTGTGGTACTAGATAGCTAGCCAGATAGATAAATAGATAGCAAAATAGATAAGTTAATTAAATTCCACAAAATGCCCTATTTGGATTTTAATATAATTCACATTGATTTAATTCAATAATTCAATTAGGAAATCATTGGTAACTTTGATATTTTGCTATTTTCTCTGTAAAGGCTTATGCATTTCTGGTTAGATTTATTTCTAGGTACCGTACTTACTTTTTGCTGTTTTTGGTTTTAATTTGAATGTGATTTTTTTCTTATTAAAAGCTGTAACCATAGCCCTAGGCAACAATCAATCACCACACTTTAAAAGTGTTTATTATATTATGATTAGACATATACAAGCCTGTCCTTTAGTAGATTATAAACTCTGTGGGTGCCATACATGTCGTATCTTCAATAAACATCGGATGGTTTGGAGGAATGACTGAATGACTGTATTTCAATTACTCTTGCTGCATATTATTAAGAAGTCCTTTGTGGTTCATTTCTCTCTGCTGTTACCTAATCTATTAAATGAAGTTGGTGAGAAATTAAGGCTCTCAGGGTCTGTGATGGGCTACAGATTCTTTTGCCTCTCAGTGTGGACTTGACTGGCTGAACTAAAGAGTGGTAATGTAGGGGTCTCTTCCACAACACTCAGGATGTACTGCTACAACCTGATGCAGTCTCCAGTTCTGTGGCATTAATAGTAGCTGCAGTTTTGGTGGATTCCTTATGGTGACTTATCCTTTCCTGAAATGAAAATGTTTAGATGTGGCCACACTGCCCATGAGGCGCAAGCTGTGATATGGAAGTGGTCTGAATTTGATCATGCAGACACTAAATCTTTAGATGTTTCTTCAGATCTTTTCCATGAATGGATTGTTTCCAGATTTATTCTGTGCTGTGTAGCAAGTAACCTCTGGGGAGGTCTGTCTTCCTGGCAGGTGGGGCATTTTGATTCATGAATTCTCCTTCTAGAACAAGGATAACATTAACAAATAGAAGAAAAACACAATAGTGAAGAGAGATTTGAATTTGCAATTTTTTTTTTTGAATTTGCAATTTAAATAAAATTGCAACAAGAGGCATTGATTGATTCTGAACGTCCTTTCAAGGTTGTACAAGAAACCTCAAGCTTGAGGACTTTTGATTTCTGTGGTATTTTTGCATTAAAAATAAAATATTCTTTGGAGTACTTGCAATAATGCACCAAGTTTCTAAAGAAACTACTTAACAAGGCCTCACAGCACTTTTTTTTGTAAAAGAACGTTTTGGGTTTTTTTCCTCAATGTTCCTCATCTCAGGAAGGTCAAGTTGCCACCCCCATGTTTGTAGTCTATATCATTTGGTCTGACTGTTTTTCACTAATCCTGTCTCTGATGAATTTGATTTGTATATTCCTCATTTTATTCTTCCATTTCACTGCAAGAGATAATTAAAAGTGCTCTGATGCAGATAAGGAAAGGCAGTCATAGTACAGAAATTCTCTCCCCCAATATGAATGTTCTCTTTTCTCACTAAGATTGAAGGGAAACATATTAAGGTAGTTGTAGCATGTAAGCCTGAAGCTAAGAATGTCTCTATTTTCTTTCTTTCTTTCTTTCTTTTTTTTTAAAGATCTGTTTATTTATTTTTATTTTTGGCTGTGTTTGGTCTCCGTTGCTGCACACGGGCTTTCTCTAGTTGCAGTTAGCGGAGGCTACTCTTCGTTGCGGTGCGCGGGCTTCTCATTGCGGTGGCTTCTCTTGTTGCGGAGCATGGTCTCTAGGCACGCGGGCTTCAGTAGTTGTGGCACGTGGGCTCAGTAGTTGTGGCTCACGGGCTCTAGAGAGCAGGCTCAGTAGTTGTGGCACACGGGCTTTGTTGCTCCGTGGCGTATGGGATCTTCCCAGACCAGCGCTCAAACCCGTGTCCCCTGCATTGGCAGGCGGATTCTTAACTACTGCACCACCAGGGAAGTCCCTCTATTTTCTTTAAATAGTTCCATATTCTTACCCAAGGGAGAAGAATCAGCTTCTTGTGGGTAATGCAAACAATTTTCAACAACAGTGATAAAGATCCTACTATCAACACTATAATAATAAGAATTATGAGTAATATTGGACACATCCATTTCAGGAACTATCTACGTTATCTCACTAAATACAACTCTTTTTTAGATAAATATTATCATTTTACAGATGAGAAGACTAAGATATAAAGAAGGCAGATTTGCTCCCTAAGATCACACAGCTAGAAATAAGTAATTTGGGCATCTAACTGATGCTCTTCTGACTTTCAAGCCAATACTTCTAATTACTGCACTTTCCTTCCTTATTAAAATAGTGGTAAGACTATGTAGAAAAGGAACAAAGGATATTACTATATATTTGACCTTATAGATGACACAAAATATCATAGAAATGATACTTTTTTCTATAAAATACTTAGAACAATTTGGACTCATTTTTTTTTAATCGGGGTATAATTGCTTTACAATGGAGTGTTAGTTTCTGCTTTATAACAAAGTGAATCAGTTATACATATACATATGTTCCCATATCTCTTCCCTCTTGCGTCTCCCTCCCTCCCACCCTCCCTATCCCACCCCTCCAGGCGGTCACAAAGCACCGAGCCAATATCCCTGTGCCATGCGGCTGCTTCCCACTAGCTATCTACCTTACGTTTGTTAGTGTGTATATGTCCATGACTCTCTCTCGCCCTGTCACAGCTCACCCTTCCCCCTCCCCATATCCTCAAGTCCGTTCTCCAGTAGGTCTGTGTCTTTATTCCTGTCTTACCCCTAGGTTCTTCATGACATTTTTTTTCTTAAATTCCATATATATGTGTTAGCATACAGTATTTGTCTTTCTCTTTCTGACTTACTTCACTCTGTATGACAGACTCTAGGTCTATCACCTCATTACAAATAGCTCAATTTCGTTTCTTTTTATGGCTGAATAATATTCCATTGTATATATGTGCCACATCTTCTTTATCCATTCATCCGATGATGGGCACTTAGGTTGTTTCCGTCTCCGGGCTATTGTAAATAGAGCTGCAATGAACATTTTGGTACATGACTCCTTTTGAATTTTGGTTTTCTCAGGGTATATGCCCAGTAGTGGGATTGCTGGGTCGTATGGTAGTTCTATTTGTAGTTTTTTAAGGAACCTCCATACTGTTCTCCATAGTGGCTGAACCAATTCACATTCCCACCAGCAGTGCAAGAGTGTTGCCTTTTCTCCACACCCTCTGCAGCATTTATTGTTTCTAGATTTTTTGATGATGGCTATTCTGACTGGTGTGAGATGATATCTCACTGTAGTTTTGATTTGCATTTCTCTAATGATTAATGATGTTGAGCATTCTTTCATGTGTTTGTTGGCAGTCTGTATATCTTCTTTGGAGAAATGTCTATTTAGGTCTTCTGCCCATTTTTGGCTTGGGTTGTTTGTTTTTTTGTTATTGAGCTGCATGAGCTGCTTGTAAATTTTGGAGATTAATCCTTTGTCAGTTGCTTCATTTGCAAATATTTTCTCCCATTCTGAGGGTTGTCTTTTGGTCTTGTTTATGGTTTCCTTTGCTGTGCAAAAGCTTTGAAGTTTTATTAGGTCCCATTTGTTTATTTTTGTTTTTATTTCCATTACTCTAGGAGGTGGGTCAGAAAGGATCTTGCTGTGATTTATGTCACAGAGTGTTCTGCCTAGGTTTTCCTCTAAGAGTTTGATAGTTTCTGGTCTTACATTTAGGTCTTTAATCCATTTTGAGTTTATCTTTGTGTATGGTGTTAGGGAGTGATCTAATCTCATACTTTTGCATGTATCTGTCCAGTTTTCCCAGCACCACTTATTGAAGAGGCTGTCCTTTCTCCACTCTACATTCCTGCCACCTTTATCAAAGATAAATTGTCCATATGTGCGTGGGTTTATCTCTGGGCTTTCTATCCTGTTCCATTGATCTATCTTTCTGTTTTTGTGCCAGTACCATACTGTCTTGATTATTGTAGCTTTGTAGTATAGTCTGAAGTCAGGGAGCCTGATTCCTCCAGCTCCTTTTTTCGTTCTCAAGATTGCTTTGGCTATTCGGGGTCTTTTGTGTTTCCATACAAATTGTGAAATTTTTTGTTCTATTTCTGTGAAAAATGCCAGTGGTAGTTTGATAGGGATTGCATTGAATCTATAGATTGCTTTGGATAGTAGAGTCATTTTCACAGTGTTGATTCTTCCAATCCAAGAACATGGTATATCTCTCCATCTATTTGTATCATCTTTAATTTCTTTCATCAGTGTCTTATAATTTTCTGCATACAGGTCTTTTGTCTCCTTGGGTAGGTTTATTCCTATATATTTTATTCTTTTTGTCGCAATGGTAAATGGGAGTGTTTTCTTGATTTCAATTTCAGATTTTTCATCATTAGTATATAGGAATGCCAGAGATTTCTGTGCATTAATTTTGTATCCTGCTACTTTACCAAATTCATTGATTAGCTCTAGTAGTTTTCTGGTAGCATCTTTAGGATTCTCTATGTATAGTATCATGTCATCTGCAAACAGTGACAGCTTTACTTCTTCTTTTCCGATATGGATTCCTTTTATTTCCTTTTCTTTTCTGATTGCTGTGGCTGAAACTTCCAAAACTATGTTGAATAAGAGTGGTGAGAGTGGGCAACCTTGTCTTGTTCCTGATCTTAGTGGAAATGGTTTCAGTTTTTCACCATTGAGGATGATGTTTGCTGTGGGCTTGTCATATATGGCCTTTATTATGTTGAGGAAAGTTCCCTCTATGCCTACTTTCTGCAGGGTTTTTATCATAATTGGGTGTTGAATTTTGTCAAAAGCTTTCTCTGCATCTATTGAGTTGATCATATGTTTTTTCTCCTTCAATTTGTTAATATGGTTTATCACATTGATAGATTTGTGTATATTGAAGAATCCTTGCATTCCTGGAATAAACCCCACTTGATCATGGTCTATGATCCGTTTAATGTGCTGTTGGATTCTGTTTGCTAGTATTTTGTTGAGGATTTTTGCATCTATGTTCATCAGTGATACTGGCCTGTAGTTTTCTTTCTTTGTGACATCCTTGTCTGGTTTTGGTATCAAGGTGATGGTGGCTCGTAGAAGGAATTTGGGAGTGTTCCTCCCTCTGCTATATTTTGGAAGGGTTTGAGAAGGATAGGTGTTAGCTCTTCTCTAAATGTTTGATAGAATTCACCTGTGAAGCCATCTGGTCCTGGGCTTTTGTCTGTTGGAAGATTTTTAATCACAGTTTCAATTTCAGTGCTTGTGATTGGTCTGTTCATATTTTATATTTCTTCGTGATTCAGTCTTGGCAGGTTGTGCATTTCTAAGAATTTGTCCATTTCTTCCAGATTGTCCATTTTATTGGCATAGAGTTGCTTGTAATAATCTCTCATGATCTTTTTTATTTCTGCAGTGTCAGTTGTTACTTCTCCTTTTTCATTTCTAATTCTATTGATTTGAGTCTTCTCCCTTCTTTTCTTGATGAGTCTGGCTAGTGGTTTATCTATTTTGTTTATCTTCTCAAAGAACCAGCTTTTAGTTTTATTGATCTTTGCTATTGTTTCCTTCATTTCTTTTTCATTTATTTCTGATCTGATTTTTATGATTTCTTTCCTTCTGCTAGCTTTGGGGTTTTTTTGTTCTTCTTTCTCTAATTGCTTGAGGTGCAAGGTTAGGTTGTTTATTCGAGATGTTTCCTGCTTCTTAAGGTGGGCTTGTATTGCTATAAACTTCCCCCTTAGAACTGCTTTTGCTGCATCCCATAGGTTTTGGGTCGTTGTGTCTCCATTGTCATTTGTTTCTAGGTATTTTTTGATTTCCTCTTTGATTTCTTCAGTGATATCTTCATTATTAAGTAGTGTATTGTTTAACCTCCATGTGTTTGTATTTTTTACAGATCTTTTCCTGTAATTGATATCTAGTCTCATGGCATTGTGATCAGAAAAGATACTTGATACAATTTCAATTTTCTTAAATTTACAAAGGCTTGATTTGTAACCCAAGATATGATCTATCCTGGAGAATGTTCCATGAGCACTTGAGAAAAATTCTGTTGTTTTTGGATGGAGTGTCCTATAAATATCTGGACTCATTTTAACTTTTGTTTCTTTGCAGAACTTGAGTTTCAATTACATGTTGAGCACCAGATAAAACATATTTGGGAGTTATAATGGTCAGATTGGAACTTTCCATTGAGAGTGTCCTAAAGCCCACTGGAAAAAAAAAAAAAGAAAGATATTCTGTTTGTTAATCATTTGCAATTTTTTTGACCAGTGTACCTTCTTTAGAATCCCCTCCCTCTTTCCCTTCCTTCCTCCCTCTTTTCCTTCCTTTCTTCTTTCCTTCATTCCATCCATCCATCCATCCTTTATGACTAGGGCTGCTGGACATGTACCTACCAAACAATGGTTATTCTTGTTATAAATCCTGTTCCCTAAAGGGGCACGATTCTACACTTAATCTACTACAGGCAAATTCTTCATGGTGTCTGAAGTTCAGAATTTATCATCTTCCTGCTTGTCTCCTTCTATGTTTGCTACTTATAAAGTTTTCATGTTTACTATTTACAAAGCGTTTAATTTACTGAGCTGGATTGGCTGTGTACTGAGCTAGACGCTTGCATCATGGCTCCTCCAGAGGGCTTAAAGCGCACAGCCAAAGCAGCCATGGAAGAAGGGATCAGGGTGTCAGGAGTGCAGGAACCGTCCGCTAAGATCTTCCTCTTTCTATCTCTGCCCTCCCTCTCCCTGGGATTATTCTTTACTGTAGCTGAGAAGGATATTCTAGGCAGAAAAACTTGATTTAATGTAAAAGTTTAACACAGATCTTCCCTTTGGTAGGATTAGTTACACTTGTAACATTGGCAGAAAAGTCACTCTGAAATAACTATACTATTGGTAGAAGGGCTCAGACAAGGGATGGGAAATTCAGTATTTCAACCAAGTACCTGAAAAGGACACCTCCAGTTTTAATTCATGCTTAGAGGCATTTTCAAGGCAAGCAAATAATTTTAGTAAGTGTTTCAAGGTAGGAACTGGTTGTTAACTCCAGTTACAACCTTAATCACTGGGACATTGATAACTCAGAACCATCTTTCTCTATTTGGTTGGCTTCAGTTGCTTTGCTAAGTGCCACTATCAGGAATTAATACAATCAACACATCCAGTGTTCAATATTAAGGAGAATGAATACTGGAATGTATGTATATGCTACTTTGTGGTTAGAATGTCTGTCACTTACTAATAATTTAATGTAAGTTCTTAATTTCTAAAGTCAAATTACAGTGCTCTGGGAGACCAGCCTGTCTTTTTAAATCAAGCAAGAATTTACAATGTTGGCTAATACTCCCAAGGTTATACTACAGTTGCATTCTGTAACTTTGTTTGCTCAAGGACCTGTTCTTGATATCAAGCTCCTATTTATTAGAAATATTTCACGAAGGATGAAGAATCACTATTCCATTTTCAGGGTCCTACTTTATTCAGTATATGATTAAAAAGAAAAGATTTTTTTAAAGCCCCAGTAATTAAATAAAATCATTGTCTTCAAAAAATTGCTTGTCAGAATTTTAAAGAAATTGAAGACTGGGAAACTGATTTACACAATGCCAGGGACAAAAAATTACATGATACAACGGGCTATAGCAATCTCTACAAACATTCCTTTCAACATCTCATTTAAAAAATATCCTTGCCTGATTGAAAATGAATTCTAAAAGTGATGTTTCTATAACTATTATTGATTCTGCCCCCCCCCCCCCCAAATCTACCATTCATTTTCAAATATCCTGATTTCTCCTGGGTTTGAGTTATAACGGTGTGGCCTCAGGATCCTAGGTCAGGAAGGATGTGCCACTCTGGGGCCCTTTCAGTTGAGAAAGGAAGGCAAAGGCAAAGGTTTCCTTACCTTGCCTCTCCTTCCTTTTCAAGTCCTTGGGTGAGAAAGAGTTTTCATGACCACCAAAGTCTATTATTTTCCCTTTCACTTAGTTCTTGGCCTTCTTAGGCTTATAGATCGCAAATTCCTAATTCAGTAGCGAAAGAATTTCTGTGGGCATTGTTGGTAACTTTTTTTTTTTTAACATCTAATATTCCTTCTTCTGCAAGAGCTTCCTGATATTTACCTTGATCTTTTCCCCTTTGTATACTCAGGGATCTCTCATTTTATTTTCTTACGGAATATTTAACAGAACCCATACATACTTAAAACTCATTAATGCAATACTCAATTGACAAGAACAGTAAGAAAGCCTTGGAGATTTAGATGACATTAGTTTTTATCAAGATTCTTTCTTTGCTTTATAAAAATCATCAGTTATTTCATCTTTGCAGTATTTGCAGTGTTCAGCTATAAAACAATCCTCTTTTATGTACTGCAAACAATTCTCTTTAGAAGACCAGTGGGTTTTTAATTATATATCTATATTGCAATACAGACACACATACCACAAAACAAATAGAGACATTTGTATTATGGCTCAAGTTAACCTTTAATATACTTCTTACAACAGAAATAATAACCCAAATGAATTTCTTTTTACAGTTAATGTCACTGAGCATTAAAGTATTCAATTATTTACAGTTTTGCAGACTGTTAAGGTGATCGGCAAGTGTTCATTTTTGAATTATTCTGCAAAAGGTTTATTAAATTTGAAAGAAGTGACCAGCTTGGCATGCATCATGCAGTCTATTTCAGCCTCATTACCTGGACTATTAGATTGCAAGCAAAGAATATTTAAATACCTATTTATTATCTAATTGCTAAAGAAGTCTGATAAATTTAAATTACTTGCACACTGAAAAAAGATAAATTGAGAAGTGACTGAATGATTGATTCATCTCCAGGGCCAAAAAAATAAAACATAAATGTGTCAAGTCCAGTTATAGAGAATTGATGTTTTATGTAATTCCTTTTGAAGTAGAAATTAAATTTTCTTAAAAGGTTATATTAAGAAGGAGATGGGATGGAACCATGAACCAAGACACCATTACTCTAATAAATCTGGGGGAAAATACGTTTTGAAAACTTTTCTGAAGTGTGGTATTAAATTGATTTATTCAGTCCCAAGCAGTAATTATGGAATGTGCTTACCTAGAAACCCTCTGCTTCTATTGATCCTGATGTCTTCTGATGAAGACCTCATAATTCATTACATTCTTGAAGTTTAGAATTGGTGGAATTATTTATGATCTATGGTCCTAGGTACTGGGAACTCAGGCAGTTGGAGTGATAATTTTACATCACAGTGCACTGGCTGTTTCCCTGAGCCAAATAGGTGGCTGATGGATCCAGCCAGCAAATACATAGAAAATGCAGATTTCTTGGAGTTTGAGGAGCTATTTTCCTGTCTGTAATCTAAGGAATCTGTAATAAAAGTGTTAGACTTTTATGATCTACTTTTCCCCTGAGGTGCTTTTTCACTTAAGGAAGGATAGCCCTCATTGTATTGGTTCACTTAAAATTGTAACATGCCCTGAAAGTATAGTACTGTAGACTTCTGTTCCAACAGGTCCTAGGCAGGCATATCTCTAAGCATTAAAATGAAGAGGTCATGCCACTATTACATTTGCTTAGTCAAATTCATATTTTCAGTGGCCATCCCCTTAAATCTAGATTAGCTGTTGCTCTTCACTGTAAAGTTAATATCGCACTTGCAACCATCCCAAATCTGTTTCTCCTTTAACATTTGCTGTTCCTCATGATGGCACCCAAGTCTGTCCAGTTGCCTAGCACTAAGCCGTGGTATCGTCTTTGACTCTGTTCTTTCATCCCTTATATCCAGTTAGTCACAAGGTCCTGTCAAGTCTGCCTCCACATGTGTCCCCCATCTGTTCTTTCCTTTCTATTCCCATGATCACTATCAGTTTCAGGACATCTCATTTGGACAATAGCAGTCTTGTCCTGAACAGTCTCCCTGCTTCCAGTCTCTTCCTCAGCCAATCCTTCCTGCTGCCAAATTAATCTTCCTGAAGCACAGCTCTAAATATGTCATTCTCTAGCTCAAAAACTTTTAATGGCTCCCGTTTGACTCATAAATTAAATTTGAAGTTTTCCACTTGGCCATCATGATTCTGAATAATTTGAACACACCAACCTCACATGGACTCTATGTTTTGTCAACCAGACCAGTAGTTTCCAGATTTTGGGACTTCATGGATTTTTATATTATTATTATTTTGATTTGGGACTGTGGAAATATCCTTAACATATAAGATTTAACAGATAAGATTAAAAAGTAACAATAGTTAAGAATGCCATCTACTATAATTCTGTCATCATTTTTCGTAAAGACTTTTAACTAAAAAAAAATCATAAAGATGACAAATTTGGAATAAATAATTGATTTTAAACTGAACCAGTTTGTCTTTATAAAACACTAACAATCGTGTGCTTATTTCCCTCATTTTACCAACAGCCTCTAAAGAGCTCCCATACTGGCATAGAAACCATAGAACAAATTTATTCCCCAAACACATATGGTGATTTCCCACCTTAGCTGGTGTTCTTCTATATGTTGAAAGTGTTTTGAGGGTAGAGACTGTATCTCATTCTTTTTTGGATTACCAAAGCCCTGCACTTGAAGAACCTGTGTAACTTCCCAAGTATAGCTACTGGCTCATACCAGGTAAAAAATTACTGAATAAATTGACTCACATGTCATCCTTAAGGGTGTTTTGCTCTAAATGATCTTCTGGTTATTCACTGTTAAGTAAGTGTGGGTCAAAACTGGATTCGTCACTGGGTTGTGAATGAGAAACCAGGACTCAGTGAATAACGAATTCCTATTCCGAGTGCCCATTGAATGCCAAGAACTTGATTATTTTGAGAAGTCAGTCATTGTATACTATTCAGATGGAGAGTTGTAGTTAACATGTGTTTTGCCAAGCAATTAGGATACATATTCACAATAGAAAATAATATTTGAAATGAACTCTGTCCCAGAAAATCAGTTGTTATCAAGGGGCTGCAAACTTTTCTGTAAGGGTCAGCTAGTAAATATTCCAGGTTTCTTGGGCCTTACATTCTTTCTTATAACAGCTCAGCTTGGCTGTCACAGGGTGAGAGCACTCATGAATGATATGTAAATGAATAAGCATGGCTGTGTTCCAACGTACTTTTTATTTAGGTACACTGACATTTGAATTTCCCATCATGTTTACATGTTGTGAGATATTACTCTTCTTTTGAAAGTTTTTCAACTATATAAAAATGTATAAAAACCGTTCTTAGTTCATGGGTCATGCAGAAGTAGTCCTCATGTCAGATATGGCCCATGGGTCATAGTTTGCCCAGGTCATTTACAAATATAGCACTAGCTCAGATAGCTTAAACACACTGATGTCAATGAAAAGAGCTTAAATAAGAGTTATGTTAGTTTCAGTACAATCAATTTTACATGAGGGAGTTATCCTTAGATACCATGGTTCTGACTGGATCTTTCTCTATCTGAAGCTATTTCTGAAATGGTTCTTAAATATTAGAACACCATTCAGGAACCAAATGTCTACAGGGTGGAGTTGGGGAGGAGGACTGATTTTCCCCTTATGAATCGGTATTTAGATTTCTGGTTTGTTTTTGGTGGACTGGGGAATTAGGTTGAGTTGGAGATCTGGGAAGACTAATGGCTGCAGGGGAAGAATGCCTTTTAAATTATTGTTTGGGTTTGTTTGGTTCTGTGTTTTATATTCAAAGACTCCCAAGTGATTTGACAGTCTATCTCCAAAGGGATACACTGTATCTAGATTTTAAATATCCATTTCAGGCCGAAGGACCTAGACAGGAATCTCTATTACACTTTCTTAGGAAAAAGTTGGTAGCACTTTTTTTTTTCCCTAGTGGAAGCTTTCCACACTTCTTTTAAGGTACATTTTTAGGCAGTATCTTGTCTTTTTTATACCCTTCTCTTAACAATGTTTTCCTTGGGATCTTCTGTTCCATCTTTGGTGAAAACATCTAATTCTACTGTAAAATATTAATTATAGTCTCTGGTGAAAGGATAAATTCTTATACCTTAAGGATATGTGTAAAAATGCAGGCACAGAAGGTGAACTTCATTACTTTCTTGTAGGGTTCAGCTCTCACTGATTCCAAATCCTTAGAAGTGAAAGGAACCATTCTCTTTGGTTTTAGATTATTGCTTAAGTTAACAGTTCTCTATCATTAAACGTTTGAATCCTTGGGCTACTTAAAACCTTTTGTGAGCTACTTCATATTGTAGAACACACGTTTAATGTAACAAGCAGTAGGAAAAGCAGCCACCTCCTTCGTATTTTCTAAAGTATCATCTATTTTCTGTGATACTTTCCCTTCCATCACAATCCTCCTCTAAATCTTTCTTTCTGTCTAAACTCCTGCATATGGAGCAGCCATTCTTGGATTTCTGTCCTTTTAATTATTATTTAAATTCAATCTCTTAAAGTACTCCCTAATGTGATACAGAAAGGGAAAGATTCAGATATAGCCTGACTCAGAAGCATCACTTTACCCATGTGTTCTAGCTTCAACTAATTGCGTGTACTTAAATAGAACTTTACCCTTTTGAAAGTATACTTTAAAACCTATGTTTTAGGAGGTGTGTGATATGGAAAACAAACATTTATTAAGCATATGATATGGCCCAGTCATTTTGCAGGCTCTGAATAATACAGAATAAATGGCAGGAGGGCTCTGCTTTTAAAGAACATGTAATGCAGTGGTCAGAGAGGACAAAATAAGAGGATGTGCTCTGGACTAAAATTGTTGGAGTATGAATTCCAAATTCAGACAGTTACTAGTTTTGTAGTCTCGGGTATATTATTTAACTTCTCAGCACCTCAGCTTCCTCATCTGTAAATTGATTAAAAAACACAACTTTTATAGTGTGCTCTGAGGAATAAATAAAATGCTGGATGAAATGTGCTCATTATAGATCTCATCATAGAGTAAGTCCTGAAAGATGAACTCTTTTCTTTTCCATTATAATAATTTTATTACTATTATTGTTGTTAGAAAAAAGCAGGTGACAGTAGAAGCACCTAACCTAGTTTGAAGCCTGTGGGTGTAAAGTATTTGGGAAAGCTTTTTGGAGGAGATGATGTCTAGTCTGGGTCATAATTTGCAGGGCTGCAAACAAGTCACTTAAATGACTGAACAAGCCTTCATCTGTTTAAATGGAGTTAATCAGTTCCACCTGGACATATACTGTACAGAGCAGTGCTCATTTCCTTCTCTCCTCTTCATCCTCATAGCAATTTTTTTTAAAGAAGATGTTGGGGGTAGGAGTTTATTAATTAATTAATTAATTTTTGCTGTGTTGGGTCTTCGTTTCTGTGCGAGGTCTTTCTCTAGTTGCGGCGAGCGGGGGCCTCTCACTATCGCGGCCTCTCTTGTTGTGGAACACAGGCTCCAGACGCGCAGCTTCAGTAGTTGTGGCTCACGGGCCCAGTTGCTCCGTGGCATGTGAGACCCTCCCAGACCAGGACTCGAACCCGTGTCCCCTGCATTAGCAGGCAGATTCTCAACCACTGTGCCACCAGGGAAGCCCTCTCACAGCAATTTTATATATATGGCCCATATCTGTACATGTCTTTCCAACTGTTCTGGCTAGATGCCAAAAGTGTTTTCCTTAAGCTTCCTGCTTAGACATTTAGAATACAGGATTGAAATGGAAATGTCAAAATAAACTGGAAATGAAATGTCTTATAAAACTAATAGTCTGTTTTCAAGTCTGAATACTGTTCAGAATTTCTGAGGTCTCATGAAGATTAATTGCCTGGGGAGGTGAATGTATAGCTTCTGATAACAGACAGAATGCAGGTTATCACAGGTCTTGATAACTATTAGCGTGCAGATCACCCAAAAGGACATTGTGGAAATTAAACATTCACAATGCATTTTTTCCAAATCAGGACAAAATTCTGGACAAGGCAGGTAGGATTCTCAGATATCCATGGGTGACAGAGATCAGCTATGTAATTGAGCATCTTTGATTCCTCATTCATATTGGCAAATGTTATTTTTCTCTAGTGAAAATGACAGAATACTTCCCACTGGGTGAGGTGAGATGAGTCTAAATGAAACCTATAATTCATATGATTATAGCCACTGCAAATGAAAGAATCTGATTTGCCAGGAAGCCTAATAATAGGCAAGACCGTGGGGGCAAAACAGCACAGATTAGTCAAACATTTTCTACATTTATGGAGAAAAATCTGTCTTTTATTTCTGCTCAGAGCCATGCAGAGAAGCTAATGTTTCCACTCAATCTATAATGCCCATCACCCCTACTTAGACACATATTTGCATAGATATGGTTCTCTCTTCTAAAGGCTGTTTGTGTTAATAATTCTGACAAAGTTTCCTTCTATTCTTAGCTTTGTCTTTGATTCAAATTTGTTTTCTTGAACCTGATTAACGATTATTTTGCTACTCTCTTTTTTCCTGAGCACCCATACTGGAAGACAGTTTCTCTCTTTGGGCCTCCGTGACCTCATCTGGAAAACATAGGTGACCAAGATTCCTTTTAAACTAACATCCCATGTTTCTCTTCTGTAATTCTCAAGGCAGCATTAGACACTGGTTTTCTTTTTATACTCAAAGCACCTAGTTCCAAAATAACAAAAACCCCTAATAAATTTTATACCATAAATTTAAATACTTTTTTCTATAACAATAGTCAGTACAAGGGCATATGTAGCTTTTCAAAATAATAACTGTCAGTTTGTTTAATGTGAGGCAGTTGAACCTATTTTTGGAGAACTAATTCTAAATGATTCGTTTTGAGATTTAAAAATAATATTATTTTCATTACTAATGACTTATTAAAACACTGTAATGAGCATAATTCCACAAATGCTGAATTTTAGAGAAGCTTGAAAAGACTCCCAGAAACTTAGATGAATATTTGTTATTGTTTCAACTCATAGGTAATCCTTTAATATTTGATAAAAACTATTTTTTAACTATGCCGTATATTGTTATTCTGTTGTTCTTCTCCCTCTACCCCTTTTTAAAAATGAAATTGTTCAGTTTCTATTTTTCTGATTCTTCCTTCTTCTAATTTCTATTGCAGCTCCCCTGGCCATTCCCCAAATGAATTCTCTTTCTCCAAAACTTATCACAAATAGAATCTTTTCCAAGTTTATTGTCATTGTCATAAAAACGCAAGAAAGCTTTTATTTTGTTCTTTTTTCTGGGAGCTTAAAAATGTCAGCAGAAAATAATAAAAAACCGCAATCATTGGTTTTCCCAGGTAAAGATTTTTCCTATATCTTCAATTGTTAGTGTCTCTAGTCTATATAGGTATTCTTAAAACCAATTAAAATATTTTTAGGTTACAAGAGCTGTCTAAAACGCAATACTAGGGAGCACATCACTGAGTTGCTAGAATGTGTCAGGTGATTTTCTGGATGGACGACGGTACAGTTGTTATCATGTGTGTGATTATATTTTTCTGAGGAAGGTGTTATCTTCATTTCATAGGAAAATGATAAGGTAATCGAAGTCTGAGCACAGTTTCCAGGTTAAAGTCTTTAGTTATCTGGTAATCATTGGAATAGTGGAGAGGTATAATTTAAAGCCAGGTGTAAGAGACTCCAAAGCGCATGCATGGTCCATCAAGATCTTTGATCCTAAGAAGCCCAAGTATATCAGTGCAGTGACTTTAAGGAACTTTTAAATGCTAAAGCTAAATATCTGTGGTGACTAAAAATTACTTTTTGGCCATCTAAAAATTTACTTCCAGCTCTTTTCTTAATAGGGGTGATTTATTTATGGGACAAAGAACTGTCAACCAATTATGTAAAGCATCACAAGAATAGTGGTACAGGTGATGCCCTGAGTATGGTTTTAATGCAGTGGTAGGGCCCAGAGACTATATCTTCACAAGACAAATATTTGTGCTTTTTTGAGGCTTGCAGGTTTCCCACAGCATTACTAAACTGCAAGCAAACCTTCTTCTCTTGCTCTTTACCTCCTAACAGGATTCTTTGATTAATCCAGTTTATCTCAACCATAGGAAGAACTCTCCTTTCCTCCAGATTATGATATGATCATCTACCATCTACTAGGGAAAAACAGAAACTCTGCCTCTCCCTCTAGCTACACAGATTTTGTTAAGTTTTACTTTCTGTAATTTGTAAAATGAGCACCACTGTCTTGTTGCAGACATAAAACTATACTTTTATGTTTGATGATTTGCTTTCGAAAACTCTCTCCCTTAAGCCCTCCAGAAGCAAGAGGAATAATTGCTACAGTTGAGTCTATGTAGACACAAAGTGTTTGAGAAAATACATAAGACTCTTTTATTGCAGAGATTATTATGAAAAGATAGTAGAGGAAGCAGTTTGAGACGTTTCAAGAAGGTACTCATAAGGTTGTTTCTGGGTAAACCAGGATTGAAGATCTGATTGACATATCTTTTGCTGACTTTAAGATTATGCCCTGGAATGATCTGAGGCATCCCTATTAACGTGTCCTACAACTGAGCTACATCATCTGTCATCTTTACCCAAAAGATGTAGGAAACCTATTTTAACTGAGTCATATGAAAGAAGATTTAGTAGCTGAACTACATTTTTGCACCCTGTATTTTGAAGAGAGATGGTTTTATTATAATCTCAGTAGAAGTGTGGTATGGCTTCTTCAAAACAGTTAATGGTTTCCCTTCAAACGTTGATAAGATGGTTGTAAAAGTGGCTTTGCTAAGAGCAGAGATCTGTAGCTATGTGCATTGAGTAGACCCTGAAATAATGCTTGGGTGAGTATCATGAAGAGCTGGGAGGGGCCCTTTGGCAGACTTTCCATAATACTGAAGCTAACCCAGCTTCTGTACCCTAAAACCAAATGAAATCTCAGAGACAGAGTTTTGGTGAAAAGAATAGCTTTATTGCTTTGCCAGGAAAAGGGGGGCACAGGAGGCTAATGCCCTCAAAACTGTGTGTCCTGGGGCTTCCCTGGTGGCGCAGTGGTTGAGAGTCCGCCTGCCGATGCAGGACACACGGGTTCGTGTCCCGGTCCGGGAAGATCCCACGTGCCGCGGAGCGGCTGGGCCCGTGAGCCATGGCCGCTGAGCCTGCGCGTCCGGAGCCTGTGCCCCGCAACGGGAGAGGACACGGCAGTGAGAGGCCCGCGTACTGCAAAAAACAAAAAAAAACCCTGTGTGTCCTGACCTGAAGAGGGTAATGAGGAGTTTTATAGTAATGGTTAAAGAGCCTGTGATTAACTTGTGGACATTCTTCTGATTGGTCGGTGGTGAGGTAATTGGGAGTTAGCATCATCAACCTTCTGGTTCCAACAGGTCTGGGGTCTACGTGCTTGTGGGCAGCTATCATTAACTTCTCCCACCTGGTGGGGATTTCAGTATCTGCAAAATAGCTCAAAGATATTGTTACATATATCCCTTGAGGGGGGAACCAGGACCCTGCCCCAAGGCTGCACTATTGTTTCTTGACTGTTCTCTGCCCTTCCCTAATTAGCAACTGTTTGAACCTGCCTGTTGGAATTCAGGGAAGGTCATGGAAGCTGAACAAAGCCTATTTACAGCTAACAGGAAAACAGAGAACACAGAAAGACTTTTGTGCCCAGAACTCCCACAGGGTCCTGCACGGTTTCAATATATGTATGAACAGTGAAGGTTCTTTAAATTTTCCCACAAGGTTCACTCCAAAATTATAGACAGCTATGAAATAAAAGCCATTGTAAATATGCGACCGTTTGCTTCAGGAAGTTTATTCAATTCTCCATTTCTTCCAGCCCTTGCTTTTCACTGTTATTTACCTTATAACATATCATCGGTTACCTTCATTTTCTTACCCTCATGGCTGAACTCTTGGCTTGCTCCTTCTACCCCATTCGAACTTGGGTGATTGGTTACTCAGACCTAGATTAGTACAGACTAGAAACCCCTACGTTGTATGAAAAGGGGAAACAGACATTTGTATCCTCATCTCATTTACTGACCCTGGTACGTGTAGGCTGTGAATCAGTTAGGCAACACAATTATAAAATGTCCCATGGGAAGATTAAGCATATGCTCAGAGCCTCAAGTGCATACAGTTAGTGAATATATATTTTTATTTTGCTATGGAAAGTGGCCCCACAAAACTGTAGGCAACTTCAACTCTAGCTAAGTAAAAATAAAACGTAGCTCAGCCAGTAATTCAGAATAGAGGATTTTGGCCAACATAAAGCACAGGATTATCAGACATCTGTGTGATCTCCATTTTGGGAGAAGAATGTTTTTTTTTTTTTTTTTAAGCAAAAGGGAAAATAATCCTCCCAAAGTCTTAACTGAGAGAAAAATGTTACCCAAATTCTAAAGGAGATGATTTCACTATAGTCATACTGTCAAAAAATCAGATAAAGACCAAATTAACATTTTATTTTCTGTAAACAGAAAGAAGTACTTGGAATTTTAAAAATTTGATCTTAGAAGCAAAAACACTATATATATGTATGTATTCTTGAGATATATCTCTATTGACATGTATATCTACTAAATACTCCTAAAAATTGTTTTTAGATAAGGAAAGTAGGACTCAGAGAAATTAAGCAACATACCTTGATTCTCATAGTTAAAAAGGTAGTTAGACATATTTTAAAATTAAACTCAAAACTTGAACTCAAGTCTACAAAGTTCCAAAAGCCACTTTCCATTCCACTGTATCATGTCTTCCTAATACAAAAGTTTTGATGGAGAGTCTGTCAGAATTTTCCAGACCGTTTTAAGACATTTGATGAAAAGGACAATATAGCCAGTCACTTCCAAAAATAATCAAAAATCCATTTTTAGTGAACCAGCTAAATCACTGCCAAAAATAATGGTGTCCTTAACAGAGAAGGAAAGTCCAAAATGGCAAAGTGGTGAAGTATCTTTGGGATCCTCTGAACAGGTTGAATAACATCAGGTGCTTAAGCTATTTTGCCAAAATTGAAATGCAGTTGGATTTGCTTTCCCTTGAAATTAAATGTCCTTAATTTGTATTCTTTCATACTATTTAATTTCATGCTGTTAAAATTAATAATAATAGTAATACTAACAAGAAGAAGAAGAAGGAAATACTCCATGTATCCAAATAATAAACACTCCAAAACCCTCCACGGACTGGGGTAAAGAGAAGGTCGTAAGTTGGGCAGGAATGATTTGAAATCACTGGATTTGGGGCACAGAAGCAATCTCCAATACACGCCAGGAACAGATGGTAATGATAAAATCAGTCTTCCAAACTGGTTGCATATAATTTCAGATTAGAAATCATTACTGTTCTGAGGGCAATAGGAAAGATATTTTGTAAGTTTTGTGTATTAGACTTAAAAGTCAGTACTGCAATTTCTACTTCATTGTTCCACCTCACCAATGTTAATGGGTAATCTAAGTAAAACTGGCTCATTTTGCTCTCACCGTAGAAATGGCCTGGTCTCCAGCACAGCGATACAAACAAATGGCCACATAATAATTCCAAAATTTTGAAAAAATCATGTACATCTTTACTGAAGTTTTCCTTAAGGGGACTTCAAAGGGAAACTACACAACACAGCACACAGCAAACTGTCCTGAAAATTCTTTCTACTCAGTAACGTCCCCAAAGTTATGTCCATCATGAAACAGCTGCCTTGTAAGGCACAACTCTGCTAACTAAAGTCCCTAATCTCATATCAGGCTCCACTTATCACACTCTTTAGAGATGGCAGGTCCCTTAATACTTTCAACATTGCACGAAAATAGCACCATTAACTATGAATGAGGCATGGGAAGATCTTTGTCACTGCATTTCTTTTTAAATTTCATGATTGTGTACTTATTATAGTTTCTCTTTAATGGAAGCAGATGACATGACCACACAATATTTCCCTTATTTGGGGGGGATTCTATCCCCTAAATCTCCACTTTGCTCAGTGTCCTGACATCTCAGACCATTAACTTGATCCATTGAGATGTGTCTATGACCCTGAACCTTAACACTGCAACACAGGCCATCTCTGTTAATTATGTCCTCAGCAAAGAAGAAATTCATTTAATGACTGTGTGGAACCTATACTTTCGATCATATCTATATTCTGAGCAATACAAATTGAAGTTTGTATCTGTGTGTGTGGTAAAAAGATGCATAGTTTTAGTTATTTCTGTGTGGACTTGAAGCCATTGTACACAGGAAGGTTAAACAAAAGTAATACCATGGTAAGTGGTCCCATACGCAAATAGCACTGGCCATTTTCCTAGCCAGGCACCAAATAGCATATGGTACTTTCCTGTCATCTTCGTCTTATTTTCCTCCTCCTCCTCTCCTTCTGCTTTTTTAACTTGACCCAATAATGTCTAGGATTTCAAGAAAAGGTTGTAAAAACATTTATGAGGTTATTAAGAGAAATGTGACTACCATTGCTGCATTTATTCCTAGAGATGAGAGAGGACTCTTGCAGGGCACACAGCAGTGCTGAAAACTTCTCAGTTGTTCACATTCCTCTTTTCCTTCTCTTTTCTTCAAAATGTTATTTGTTTATTTTAGGGTGGGAGGCGCACAGGCATAGTCTTCTGTTTCTGAGTTAATGGAGAGAAAAGAAGCTGTGAATCCACAGCATGTAGTGCTAAAGAGGACATTTGGGAACCTCCCACCCCCTTTAGACAACAGAAGAGAGTGTTAAAGTTGAGAGAAATGAAATGGCTTATCCAGTGTCAAACAACAGGGCAGAGACTGTCTTTCCCTCTTACCACCATCCGACAGGTACCTAGCATATGCCTGGTACATAATGTGCGCTTTATATATGTTCACCTAGTGAATAAACTGATGAATGAATTTGTTAATGGCATAGCTGGTACCAGCGCTCAGACTCTCTAATTCCTTCTATTTTTCCTTGTTTCAGTTCACTGTCAACAAAATTTCACTTGGGTTGTGATCCTCTTTCAATCCTCCTTGCAAATTAAGGAAATGGTCATGAGAGTAAAATGAAGGACAACAGAAAGTCAGACAGTTTACACTTTGGGGAGGAATGATTGAGTGTGAGGCACAACTGTAGGAAAACTGCTCAAGACAAATGAAACTATTTGAAATTCAGAGACTTGCTAGACTTGAAACTTGGGTGAAGAGTTCAAAAAATGGTGAAACTGTGATACAGCAGAACCAATGATAGACGTTTATACTTCAGCAGTATACTCAAATCAAAGGCCATGTATGTGAGCTTCACTTAGCTTTACTGAGCACTAAGCTTATTATCTTTGAAATCAGATCTTAAGTGAAATGCACAGTATCAGATGATCTAAATTCCTAGTATTTGGTATGTAATCAAAATATCAAATTGTAAAATATATGCATTATTTTATGTTTTATTACATATGCAAAATATATTAAATTTTTATAAATGAGTACACTTAAAATGCATAACGTATTTTTAAAAAAACACTAGAAATGTTACCCTCTAGATAAAACTACTGTAAACATTTTCATTTATATACATCTACATTTTCCCCATGTCATTATATGCATCTGTGTTTTTTACTTTTGAAAAATTAAAATGATAAAATATTAAATTTCTTTTTACCCTCCCTTGCTTAGGGCCCTTTCTCTCTTCTAATTTCACTGGTACATGAACTTGTTTTGTTAACGGTCAACTGGTGTGGGAATACTAATGAACTAATTGTTCTTGTCCTGAAAAAGGCACAGATATTCTGAACTGTCATGCCTTCATAAAAATATATATTCTGCATGTAAATGTGTGTGTGTGTGTAGCTGCTCCATTTTTATTTCCAGTTAAGCATTTCTAATGAAGTAGATATTAAAATGTTTTTGCAAGTTCAACATATAAAAAAGGGAGGTTAGGATTAAGAGTGAAAAGAGCTTAGAATTAAACATCTCCCCCTAGATCATAAAGTGAACAATTTAGAGCTGAATGTGGTAGAATATTTATGACAAAGTAAGACTCCTTATTCCTAAATTGCTCAGTGATTTGGTCACAAAGCATCTTCTAAGGAAGGAAATGAATTCACTGATAAGTGATAGCAGAGTTTCAATCAGGGGCTATTGAGGCATGGGGGGTAACTGGAAGAATCTATTTTGTCTTTGGAGCAAAAGAGGAAAAATGAACATTTACCATATTTAGGAGACTATGTCAAATATTTTAGAGCTGGGCTGTCTAATATGATAGCTACTAGGCACATGAACCTATTTACATTTAAATTATTTAATAATAAATATAATAAAAGCTCAATCACACTAGTGGTTTTTCAAGTGCTCGATAAGCCACCTGCAGCCGGTGGTTGCCATGTAGGAAAGTGTAGAGTTAAAATATTTCCTCACTGCAGAAAGTTCTATTGGACAGAAAGTTCTCTATTGAACATAAAACTCATATCCTCCATGGTTTAGTTGGAGGAAGAAGGCATAAATACTTAAGGTTAAATGATAGTAGAAGAGCTTTCATAAGGTCATGAATGTTTAACTGCCAAAGGAATGCGAATGATGATTTTAGCTAAGGTGATGTCAATCCATGGAAGTCTGTAATCGAAGTTCAGTCATCACGGACCAGATGGCACTTGAAATGGGCATCAGAAAATTTCGATTTGCAATATAGAGAATAAGGTGAATTTTTTCAGACTTTAGATCCAAGGACAAAAAGGAGGGACTCACACTAAATATAAGATATTTGCCATTTTCTTGTCTGCTTGTGCTTATATTATGAATTTTTTTGAATCTATGATGTCTTTCTGCAAATTTTTTAAGCCACAGACATTTTCTGAGGGTTAGTAAAATTAGCTAAATTTTCTATTTTCTTAACTGGACAAACAGATTCATTAAGTTGCAAAATACCGAAAGTAAAAATTTTACGTTGCCTTTATTAAACCCAATGACTTCTAAAGTCACCTCTTCTATCAGGACATCTCTCATTGCATATGATGAGTATCCACAACAACAGTATCCAAAGCAGCAGCCACAAAAGCAATGTAAGGATGAGTGAAGCTTACTTTTTAATTTTTTGATAAAAATAAATACAAATAAATTAATCCTAATATTTTCTTTCTTTACCCCAGTGAATTATCTTGTGCAACCCACGTTGAAGACTGCTAGAGAGATAAAATTGGAGTCATTCTCTCCACGCATAACTCAGGTAATCATTTGCTTCCGTAAAATGGTGCATGTCATCTATACCATAGGAAGATTTAATTACCTTTCATGATAGCAAGGAAACCTGACACTGAATTGGCTTTCCTAAGAGCTCAGAGAAGCAAATGAAACATTGGATGAAATGATTGCATGTGAAACCTTTCTTTCAAGAGAACCAATTGCTATAATTGAAACATCTCACAATATTTGATTTTGCTTTTGCCCTATAACCAAATGTTTCAATTAAACTGATTTGTCTTAGCGTGGCTGAGATCATTTCCAACACTTTGTCTAAATTATCACAGGCTTCAGCCCGCAATCTCAAACTCAGACTTCAGAGGACACAGCCCAAGCTCTGGGTAGCTTGTGGACTGAATATAACAGGAATCTTTATCATTCCCATATGGGAGTTCTCATTAGTAACTATAAGCATTTTGTTTTCCTTACATTATACTTGAAACAGAAATTCTTCCACAGAGCGCTAATCAGCAACCGCAACCCCAAACAGAATTCCAAAGCAGTTTTTCTATTTAAAGAGGTGTCTGGTTTCACACATAGTAATGGAAGATAAAAACACTCTTCCTGCTTGCATTTTGGGGCTATTCAAAATATTGAAATGTTGTATCTGCAGAGATGAAGTTCAGCTCTCTCTTTGGGACTCCTTATCTATGCTTCCCCTGAAGAATTAATGAGGACTAAGTTCAGATATAGTTGTCCAGTTACTCTGAGCTCTGGAATTTTATCTATTAGCTTAAATTAAAATTTAATCACCTGAGAATATTATGGAATACAGGGGATCCTAAACTGCATCTGGATTGTGAAGGAATAGTCCACTTCCCACGAGCAGTCCTAATTTGGGTTTGTAGCACATCAATGACATGAAAGGACCTTAATGGAACGTGGTAGTCTGCATATTGACTGATACTCATTGTGGCCTGGCACCATGAATCACAGACTTTTAGAATTCAAAGAATGTAAAAGCGAAATCTATGTTCCCCTAGGTGACAATCTTAGTCCAGGGGAGGAGAAATGCCTTGGTTCAAGGTTACAAAGCTTTTTTAAAAGGGTGCCAAGACTAGAATCAAGATCCTAGGGACCTCAATCTTGTCAATATATCTCAAAGCCAGTTTGCATCCCAAATTTGGCATTAGCACCTATTATAGCTGGTGACTCAGTTGGCTGAAAAAGTAGAGTTTTCCCCCGCCTTCACCACAATTTAATAAACATAATTTAAATACAGTAAGGCTGCTTTTTCTGCGGGTTCTGCATCAGGATTGAATTCGATCCACAGTTGGTTGAATCCGAGGATGTTGAATCCATGGAGGTGGAGGGCCAACGACCATGGTATTTTGTATGAGGAACTTGAGCATCTGTGAATTTTGGTATCTTCTGGGGCTCCTGGAACCAAATCCCCTGCTGTTGCTGGAGGGATGACTGTGTAAAGCAGCTTGTCTGTGAATTGATTTTTGCCTTTAGCATAGTAGAGGTTTAAAAATGTCTGAAGTGTGTATACATGCATTCTCCAAATGTTTATATGCTTTATGAGGCTAGGGACTGATTCCGTAGCAGAATCGGATGATTCTGCCCAGATTGTGCAAGTTTTTGTTCCGTGTAAGCGCTCAGACATTGCTCTTCAGGGAGGAAGGGCCTCAGTTCCTGAAGCCCAGAGTATCTACCACCCACCCCTACCCCTGTTCGTAAGATAATATCAAAGAAATTATAGTGGTTGGCATAAAATATCTGAGTGGTGGAGATTAAATCTGCTTTGGAATCGTTCCTGTCTCTTTCTTTTCGTCTCTCCATCTCTGCTGTGAAATGTCAGAAAGGATTTTGGTGCTTGTACACATTTCGGTTCTCTGAGTCTGTGAGCCTAACCCTCATCTCCCGTGCTGCAAATCCAACCAAGCAAAGGTTGATGTTGTCATTGAAGTTTATAAAGATTCTTTGTCTGAGCTAGAACCTTTTGTCTTTAGTAAGTAAAGGTTCTGTGGAACAGCAGCCCTTAGATCTTCAGAGCTATTTACCTAATGGTCAATACACTCAGGACAACTTTGTCATCCTTTTTTAAGGCTATACAGGATCTCCAACCTGGTCTCTTTCCTGGTAAATAATAATTTTGCTCTACTACGTGTACTTGACCAATTTTTCCCTGATTCCAGAGAGTGTTTGATAATTACCATCACCACAGCAGAGTGATCATTTGAAAGAGGAAAAACATAGGGGTAGAAGATTGTTGAGGCATAATTTTCAGCTGGCCAAACAAGATAAAAAGGTGGTTAGTTCCTAAATGTGAAGAGTGGTTAAAATCTAAGCAAACAGGAAAAGTTATTTTTGAAATAACCAAAATAAACTAATACCATAGAAGGCATATTTTCTTGTTTTATTCTATGGTTTCTGTGTCATCATTAGTTGACTCATAGAATGTGATTTCCTGACTGGTCATCTAAATAATTTAATCACCAAGGAGAAGCAAAGGATCTGTAACTGAAGGTTGTCAAATATAATAGGAAAAACTATTAGCTAAAATAATCTTAGGTCATGCCAAAAAATCAAATGAGGTTATTTTAAAAGGTAACTCTGATTTCTGTATTGATGTTATTCTTCACATGAATATACCTTCTTTTTTCTTTTTTTTTTTTTCTGTCCTGTTTGGAGTAGCTTTAACATTAAAACTACTTTCATCAAGTCCATCGAATTCAAGCTGCATCAGGGTTTTATGGATCTCGTTATAGCCCCAAACAAACATGAACAAAATATTTTTCTCCAAAAGCAAAAATAACCAGTTGCCTTGATAAGGGACCCTTGTTTCTTAAAGTCTGACAATGCAGCAGGGATTAGCATGGTTAGTCTTCCTTGCAAACCAAATACTTTATTTGTGAAGAAAAACCCTATGCAAAATTCTGGTGAGACAAAGAAGTAATGATTATTAGTTTGTAGTTTTGGTTGAACAGATGTTGATGGAAGGAAAGCTCAGCTGCTGGAGTTTTTAGCATTAATATTTTCCGAAGTTGTGAGAAAATCGAAGGTATTCTGACCATGTTAACAAAGTACAAAATTGGTAGAAGGCTGAAAGACAAAATTAAGAAAAAAATAATTTTCTCCAGGCTTTTCTGATTTTTTTAAATGAAAATTTTAAATTGAAGTACAGTTGATTTACAATATTACATTGGTTTCTGATGTACAGCATAGTGATTCTGTATTTTTTACAGATTATGCTCCATTAAAAATTATTACAAAGGGCTTCCCTGGTGGCGCAGTGGTTGAGAGTCCGCCTGCCGATGCAGGGGACACGGGTTTGTGCCCCGGTCCGGGAAGATCCCACATGCCGCGGAGCGGCTGGGCCCGCGAGCCATGGCCGCTGAGCCTGTCCGCCTGGAGCCTGTGCTCCGCAACGGGTTAGGCCACGGCAGTGAGAGGCCCGTGTACAGGGAAAAAAAAAAAATTTACAAAATAAGGGCTTTAATTCCCTGTTCTGTACAATATATCCTTGCTGCTTATCTATTTTATACATAGTAGTCTGTATCTCTTAATCCTATACCACTAATTTTCCTCTCCCCGCTTCCCTCTCCCCTTTGGTTACTACTAGTTTGTTTTCTATGTCTGTGAGTTTGTTTCTCTTTTGCATATATATTCATTTGCATTATTTTTTAGACTCCATGTATAAGTGGTATCATACAGTATTTATCCTTCTGTGTCTGAATTATTTCACTTAGATTGCTTCCATATCTTAGCTATTATAAATAGTGCTGTTGTGAATATTGGGGTACATGTATCTTTTTGAGTTAGTGTTTTGGTTGTTTCTGGATATATACCCAGGAGTGGAATTGCTGGATCCTATGGTAGTTCTATTTTTTAGTTTTTTGATGACCCTCCATACTGTTCTCCATAGTGGCTGCACTAATTTACATTCCCACCAACAGTCAGTGTACAAGAGTTCCTTTTTTATCATATCCTCTCCAACATTTGTTACTGGTAGAGTTTTTGATGATAGCTATTCTGACAGGTGTGAGGTAATATCTCATTGTTGTTTTGATTCACACTTCTTTAATAACTAATAATGTTGAGCATCGTTTAATGTGCCTGTTGGCCATCTGTCTTCTTTGGGAAAATGTCTGTTCAGGTTTTCTGCCCATTTTTTGATTGAGTTGTTTTTTGATTCTGATTTTAATATTTGTAAGTCATTACTACATTTGTAAAAATCGCTGTGGAGAATAAAACAAGGAAACAAAGTTCTAGAAACATAGTGGATGGAAAAACTAATTAACCCTCATATATATATTCTTTCATTTGTTGTCTCATCTGATTTCTGTGTAATATAGAAAGTCAGTAATACCTATTACCATTTTACAGTCTGGAAACTAAGGTCTCAGAGAAGCTAAGGTCATTTATTGAATGGATGTTGTAGCCAAAAGCAAGAATGAAAATATACTAACATGAAAAATTATCTTTCAGTCTGGTATAATCCAATATCAACCCTTCTAATTATTAGCATTGAATTCCAATTCATTTGTTATCAAATTCAATCAAGAAATTCATTGGGAGCCTCCCATTGGCTGGTGCAATGTTAGGGGTTAGAAGTAAAGTGAAAGACAGCTCTGTCTTTAGTGACCACAGAGTTTAGTGAGGGAGGAAGACAAGAAAAGCAACGAGTGCAAAACATGGGAATATAGAGCAGTAAGCAAACAGTGCCACTGGAGCAAAAATTCATTCCTTAATTCCTTAATGGGTAATGATTAAGTACCATGTAGCAGACACTGTACAAAGTGACTCTTTGTGCTCTGGTTGTAAATGTAGCCATCAGTATTGGTTCACTAGTGTACTTCTCAGCATTCTAATTAGAGACTCCCAGAAGTAGAAAGATCTCAATTAGGAAAGGGGGTGGAGACTAACTTTTATTGAGCATCTACTCTATGCCCTCCTTATTTCACACAGAAGAAAACCAAGGATAAGGTCACAGAAAATATCAGTGACAGAACCAGCATGATTCTGAATGCACTCAGGCATGACCCTGGTCCTAGAGGACACTGGGTTCAGTTAACTTGCTTGGAAAACAATAGTAGGAACAGCTTCACTGGCTACTGTAAAGCACCCACTGACCACCAGCTGGCTATGCAAATATCCCCACAGTCTCTAGCACCGATGGGATTTTAGTGAATGCCAGAAAGAAATCAAAGAATCAAGATGTTAAAAACAAACAAAAAAACCCTGATAAATTCACACACAGACTTCAAACACAGTAAACTTGCAATGATCAGTCACCTTTCCCCCATAGAGGAATTCATGGTATTAGGTTCTGTACATTCCTGGGGTTATTATGTACCAACAAGTAGAATTTGAGAATTCTGGGAAGAGGGGCTCTGGTATTAAAGAAGTATACACTCTAGGAGATTTTTTTTTCTGGCTGACAGCCCTGGGAGATTTACTGGGACTTTGGTGAGGAACGGGGGATTAAGTTAAAACTTTTTCAAGGAGCCTCAGATGCTACAATAGAGATTTCTAGATCTCTGCAGGCTAATTCCATGTGAAATATAACAATAGAATAAGTCCAGAGGCTTTTCTAAGTACTAACCCTGTAAGACACCAGTCTGGGCTTTAGGAGAATCTTGCATTCTTCCTGGTGTTAGTTTAAGTGTTAATCTTTCTTTCTTTAAAGGTGCATTGCCAATCACAGCTAATCCCATGTGGCGTTTTTGCATTTCATCCTTCCATAGGAATTTGGGGAATAGAGAAGATCATATATGTCTGCCTAAGACAAGACATAGCAAGGTGGACATTTATTCTCTCCCATAATGAGCTTGTCAGAGAATTTTGTAATTGTGCAAGGGCAAAAAAAGAATAGAAGTATGTGAACATATTTTGTATATTTATATCAAAATGTCTAAAAGAATGTAAGAAAGGCAATTTATAAAAGAATGTACATAAAAATAATATATTTATTCTTTTGTATATATTTATATGAGAGACAGATTTAGAATGTTACAGAAAGTTTTGATTTTTTTCTTTTTAATTATTTACTTTCTAACTACGATGCATAGAATCTGGGGTTATGGAAAATATACTAACATTGTATCCTGCCATGAACGGTAATTCTAAAGCAACAAAGCCCCAGCAAAGAGCTCTGCTAGGGAGGAAATGCTTTTAAATAAATCAGCTATCATGTTTAAATGAAGAGGCTATTTTGAATGCTTCAGGAGTTCATCAGCTATCATTGTCCCGACAGCTATATCCAGTAGTCTGAGCTACTTTGGGAACTCATCTCCTTACCACTAAGGTCAAGAAATAACTTGTACGATATGAAGGGAAAGTACATCTGAGATAGGTGGTTCTTTCTAGTTGGAGTTCATGCCTCAACAGGCCCATGACATGTAGATACATGCTGATATGCTTTGAGTTGTGTTCATTGGTAATTATTGCATAAAACTGGGAACATTTCAAGGGTCACATGGTGCCTAGTGCAGCAAGCGGTTATTTTACTTATTCACAAATTCACAAGGGCATGTTTCATGCTTTATTTATGGTACCACATGTATGGTACCACATGTATGGTACCATCTTGTGAACTTAAATAGTCATGTCTGTTAATCTCCATAACTGGTCTGCACAATGACTCCCTAACTCTGACAAGCCAAAAATACTTAGCACAGCATTACTGTGGTCTCCTAGACCTTATGTATTTTTGCCTCTCCCAATTTTATTTCACTGTCCCTCCAACTTCCTCTGCCATATTGGTTTCTTTTCAACTCCTTGAACATACCTGCCTTTTCTCTGACTTAGGGCCTTTTATATCTGACCTTCTTTCTACCTAGAGTACCCATCCTCCAGATTTTTAATGTATGGCCTTCTTAATATCCAAATTTCAGCTCATATATCGCCACCTCAGAGAGATTTATTAAAACAAACACCTTTGTGTCTTCTTTATTGTCATATCCCCAGAACTCAAAACAGTGCCTGGTGTATAGTAGGTGATTAAAGTTTGAATGATTATAAGTCTAATAAAATAAACTACAGCATTATTGCCATGAGTGGCATAAATTAGGAATTTCTGTCAAATACCCTGGGGATAGTTAGTGCCATCAACCAGGCACTATGCTTTCTCAGGGCTCTTCCTTTATTCCATACCTTTTGGATCCAATAATTGAATATATCCAGGTTTTGAAAAGAGCAGAACTTAGTACAGTGCAGTTATGAAAGCAATGTTTTTTCTCACCTTTTCCCACTAATCTTGCCTATGAATCCCCTTTTCTGGATTAATCTCAGTCAGGCCCCTTGGCTTCCTCAGTCATTTTTAGGCAGTAAAAAGGAACTTTGTTCTTGTTCAAGCATTCGTTATGTGACGTAACAACTCTTAAAATCTTTCAAAGTTAACATTTTTTCCCTTCCTACGATCCAGTGTGCTTCAAGTTTGGGAGACTGCAGTAGAAAAAGGGGTCTTGGCTGGCTTCTTTCCTCTTTTTATGCACCACCTCTTCCATTAGCTAGCTGCTTATTCTTACCCTTCCAGGGCTGGACCCTGGGGAGACAAGTTTAGGAGGAAAAGGGCAAAGCTTCACATGGCTAATACAGATGCACTGGCATCAGTGCCCTCTAGGCATCACTTGACCAAAGATGACTCTTCTTCAGGGACATTTTGCAGGTCCTTCAGATATCTTCTAGGCTTCAGTTCTCTTGTCCTGGGTAAAGCCTCTCCTTTGCTGTCCAATTGTGATTCACTTTCCACTTTTTATATTGGAGACACTTCATCCCTCTCTGTGGTCTTCTTCCGCAGGACTTTGAAATAAGACCTAGTCTACTTCACTTTCTGAGGATCCACATCAAATTTCCAGAAAATAATGCAAAAAATTTTTTTCCTGTAATAGGTGAAGGAAAATGCAACTTCACTTTCCACATAGCCCTCCATACTCCAAGGTTCAGAAAGGGGCGACTGCAGCCATAGATTCTCACCTTGGATACTCAAGGTTGAGTTAAACACTAGTCACTGTGGCCGTTCTATTCCAGAGGATACCTTTCAGGCTCACTGAATGGTCCCCTGAAATTCTCCTCCCTTGATTTGAATTGAGGAGGAAGCCTGCCTCTACCTTTGCCCATGATTGGGAATATAAGTAGCACAGGGACTGCTCTCTCCAAATAAATCCTCTGTCTCTTTGTTCTGTCAGTCTTGGCCAGGCTTTTCTTTACAGATTTCTCGGGAGTGCATCAGAAACCAAGCCACCGCTCCTCAAAATCCAGCGGAAATGTAGCTTACTCTCTGAAGAGTACCTTTGAAGCCTGTCTTGTCCGACATGGGCTGATTGAAAAGCCCACCAATCCTTTCCGCTATAGAAAGAGAGAACACACAGCAAATTAACAGCTTTCTTCAAAACTATCCTCTTCCTTCTCGCCTTCTCACCTGAAGTCTTTTATACTCCTGAGGTGGATGTTAGGTTAAGGCGGTCTGGACAGTTTTCCAATCTCTTTGCAAGTCCTGACTAGCAGGTCTGGCACCTTATTTCTCGACATGAGGATGATTAACACTTATTGCATTAGTCTTGGCCTTCGGGGAATCAGCCAAAGATGAGACAAAGCCTTATTTTAAATTTCTGCTGCATTAAAAAGTACATTATTTAATAATATAAAATCAGTAATTCTCTCCCCTGTACTGCCATATTTCTGCTCTTATGTGAGTTTACAACATTAAATAATGACTAAAGAGTCTTTCTGGAATGAGCAGTGCCTAATCAGAAGTGGAATCTATTATTGGAGGAGAGATTGAAGCATTGTTAATTACTAGATATCATATAAAGATATAGATTCAGGGAGCATATACAGGTAAACAAGACCTTGTAGCAAATGAGACAGAATGGGAAGGAACTGTTGAATGTTTTACACATTTTGATCGCAGGAATTGTGCTCAGGGTGAGTTGGAGTTTGACCAGGTAGAGCAGAAGTTCCGAGCAAAAGCTGAACCTCAGACTTACTACCCTGTCAGTGGAGCTCCTTGACTTTGGGGGATGTAATTTGAAAGAAAACAGCAGCAACTTATCACTCTAGTGCTTTGGAAACCTCTTCATCTGAACTCATGGTACCTATTATCTGTGCCTCTCATTGGATACTGATCTTTCAGTTCAATAAGACATCATCTTTTATATAATCCATGTATGCATGTCTCGTTTCCACAATTGTTTTCCGCTCAGAGCGGCAAGGAATATGTCTTTGTATTCTCCTTAAATTCAAGCTTACAAGTAGTAAGTCCTTAATGTCCTTAAATTCAAGCTTACAAGTAGTAGGTGCTCAGTCAGTGACTATTGACTGATGACTAGTTTTCCTTTCTTTGTTTATTCATTAGGTTTCTATTATGTGAAAAATACTTGCTACTTAGTTCTCAGACTAAATAGCAAGAGTCAAGTCACAATCCGCCGAGTGTCACCTTAAAGAGGCTCCCACTGTCGAATGATGTGCACATTTAATCATCTATAAATACAATAACAGGAATCAGTTATAGCACATCAAATATGGTTACACCTGAGATTTTAATAAGAAAAAAATATTATTAAAAGGATAGTAGCAACCAGTTCATTATTTGGAAACTGCTAAATAAAGAGAAGGAGCTAGTATTTATCCTGCTTTATATATACCAATTATATCATTAAGTAACCAAATAGATGAGGAGAAGTAATGAATAAAAAGAAATGTTAATGTTAAAATGCCACCATTTTCAATCTCTAATCAAGAAACAAGTCTAGGCATTTAACATCAAAGACTGCCTACATCAAAAAAACCCAGAAACAACTGGATATTTTCTACCACCTGATGGAAAAACACATCACTTATGAAATAGTCTTTAAAAAGAGTTGAAATGTGATCTGAATCTGATCAAGCTTCTAGAACCAATTTCCAATTTACAGGAAATACAGAGGACAGAGGAGGATGTTAAACTATTTCATGGGAGTTCAGTCAAAAAAATCTTAATTTTCTAATACTCCACAAGAAAAAGGATCCAATTTATTTGAATAATAAACTTTAGGAGAGAGCTAGAGGAAAGAGGGAAAGAGAGAACATATGGAGTAAAGAAGACTTAAGACACATACCAACCCATCCCAGTGTATGGGCATTATTTGAATCCTGATTCCAATAAATGGTAAATATAAGCAAGACTTCTGTAAGACAACTGGAAATTTGAACACTAGTTGTAAACTTGGTTATACTAAGAAATAATTGTTAGACTATTTTTGGTGTGACAGTGGTCTTTTCCTTATATCTAAAGGTCCTTATCTTTTAGAGATGTGTACTGAAATACTTATGAATGAAATTATAAGGTAGATGAGATTTGCTCCAAAATAAGGAAGAGATAGTAGATGGGGCATAGATTCAACATGATTCACCATGAGTTCATAATTGTTGAAGCTGACTGATCGGTATATGAGAGTACATAGATACTATTCTATTTATTTATCTGTTTCACATTCTTCATTAAAAAAAAAAATTGAGGGCTTCCCTGGTGGCGCAGTGGTTGAGAATCTGCCTACCAATGCAGGGGACACAGGTTCAATCCCTGGTCTGGGAAGATCCCACATGCCACGGAGCAACTAGGCCCGTGAGCCACAACTACTGAGCCTGCGCGTCTGGAGCCTGAGCTCTGCAAGAGAGGCCATGATAGTGAGAGGCCCGCGCACCGCCATGAAGAGTGACCCCCGCTTGCCGCAACTGGAGAAAGCCCTCACACAGAAACGAAGACCCAACACAGCCAAAAACAAATAAAATAAATTAATTGAAAATCACAGCCGAATTAAAAAAAAAAAACTTAAAAAAATAATTGAAAAATACTGGAAGAAAGATAATAATTACTGTATATCTTCCTTCATAAAACCTAATGTGTTAATTCCCAGAGAGGTAATTTTGTGCATTTCATTGTGCATACCTGTTTTTTTATTTTTATGAAAAACATGCACTACAGAGCAGCAATATAGGAACTTTTAACGCGGTGTATAGGTCCAAGAGTGAGTCAGGAAGTCCATAACTACCCGGAATTGTATGCAAAATTAATTTTGGATGTGTGTTTTTGCATTTTAGAGGTCAAAGAACTCTAAAAGCAAAACGACTTTAACAACAAACAATTCATAGGTATTATTAGTTTTTTAAAAAGGAAAGACTACAGAGAAATTTCAGTTCTCTTAGTATGATCTGGCAATTGAAATGGAAAAAAAAATGCATTTTCAAAATGACTTACTAAATCAATGAGAAAAATGTTTCCATTTTGTCAAATCCAGGCATACCAATGTGTAATTTGAGACACACCTGGTGTTCAAGCAAAAACAGTGATACTTCCTGTGTACTTGAGGTTTTCATTGTCTGGTTCTGATTTGTCCAAATTCTTACCCTCAAAACTTACCTCTTTAGATCATGTGTTTCACTCATTTAAGGCAACCTCCCTTCTGCACTGTAGCCTCCTCCAATGTACCCTGGGCAGTGTTGATCTACAAGTACCCTCATGAACAACTTTTAGATTTCTGTATGTACCATTTTATATATATATATATATATATAATTTTTTTATTTTTTAATTTTTATTTATTTTTTTCTCTGCAAGTACAGGGTAAGTTCTCTGCTGGCAGAGACCATGTTTTGGCTGCCTGTGTATTCTTATACTTGTGTGAATCTGTTGAGTAAGAAAGCATCACTATTCATTTGCTTCTGCTCTTCATTCCACTTTACCCTTGATCTGGAAGTAAAAGAGCCCAAATCAGATATTGCAGAGGAAACTAAGCAAACACCATGTTTGAAGCAACTACCTGTAATAATCATTACTTGCTTGATTCTCTAAGTATACTCATCTACTTTTATTCTAGTTCAAGTTGAAAAATCAGACACACATGGAAATATTCAGTGCCATGTCCGTAGGCAACATTCTTTTTTCAATAGTTTATTTTTTTCTTGTCTTTATGATTCTAATAATTGGACATTGTTAAGCCCAAAGGGTAAATTCTAAGGTAAAATGACAAGAAAACCTTCCTCCCTTATGTACATTTTCTTGTAAGGTCTTTTGGAATATGATCTTTTTTCCCTTTTCACAGACTCACTTAAAATTTTTTTTAAAGTATATACATTCACAGCTTTACTAGGTTATTACTACCTCTTATTCTCACATTTAAAACTGATTCTCACATTAAAACTGATAATATCTAGGAAGATTCTCATGAGTGTTCCCATCAGCAGGGTTACTTATTTTTTTGCAATGTAACCACTTTGGAACACAAAGGCATTTGAAATAGGCATCCTTGATACAAATTGCAGATTACTTTCTCAGTATTCCTGGCTATGTACTCCCAAATCAATAGAAATTCATGGGATTTGAAGATTAAATGTTGCTGTGCATTGTTTTCTTTCTGACTTTATGAATAAGGCTATAATCCTTCTGCACCATTTTAGCAAGTTCAGGTGGAAAAGTATTAATACTGACATTTGAAAACGAATGTGTTAGGTAGAAGAGGTGGGGAGATGTTAGGACTTCACAGCTCAATTACCTAGGTCCTGTTAAGTTTCATAGACTGCATTAAGCACATCAGAGATATTTTGCTCCAAAGCCCTGCTTATGCCCAGTTTGTTCCTTTTGCATTACCCAAATGCAAGGGCATAGACTCTTTTAAAAAAATGGCAAAGTAAAGCTCAGTCTTTTCCAATGAAGGAACTTCTGATCAGGGTCATCAATACTCAGACTCTCCTACAAAATCCAAGGCAGTTTTGTAACTATGATGGCCCCAGACACTTTTCTTAAGGCCCAATATAGTGTGCTTTATTAAAAATCAATAGGTTCTGCATTTAAACATAATCTTTAGAACTCTATATGTTCTTTTGGCTATAATATACCATGTAGTAAGAAGCAAGGTGTTTCCATAGCTCTCTCCTTCTTGATAAATCACTCATCCATGCAATGTCATAGGCACTGTGATTTGTTATTTCAACCAGTCTCAGGAAGAGGGTATCATTAGAACATATCCATCTTTCTTTGGTAAATTATTTGGAAAGAACCAATTTTCATATCCTTGTTTGCTTCAGTCATGATTAGAGGTTTAAAATGCTCTGTTTCTACTCCTAGATGGATTTTTAAGTGTATCTTTTTTTAAATATATCTTCGCCGACATTTTCTATTTTGAGAGATTTTTTTTTCTTATTGTTTATAGCTATCTTAGTGGTATCTTATTGTGGTTCTTATTTGCATTCCCCTAATGACTAATTATGTTAAGCATTTTTTACATGTGCTTATTGATCATTTGTTTATCTTCTTTGGAGAAGGTCTACTTAAATGCTTTGACCGTTTTTTAATTGGGATAGTTTAAAAATATTGGGATTTTTAAAAATTGAATTGTTACCTTTATTTTTTATTGTTGCATTGTAATATTATATATTCTGGATACTGATACTTTTCAGGTGTATTATTTGAAAAAACTTTCTCCCATTTATAGATTATCTTTTCATGTTCTTGATAGTGTTCTTAGAAAACGTTTTTTTTCCCTTTTAGTGACGTCTAATTTATCTGTTTTTCCTTTCGTTATTTGTGCTTTATATGTCATATCTAGGAAACTATTGTCTAATGTAAGATCATAAAATTTTTCTTCTAACAGTTGTGTAATTTTTAGCTCATGAGTTTAGGTCTTTGATCCATTTAGAATTAATTTTTTTAATTTGGTATGAAGTAGATGTCCAAGTTTATTCCTTTGCAAATGGATATCCACTTACCCCAGGACCATTTGTTGAAAGGAATCTTCTTTCCGTATTAAACGGTCTTGGCACCCTTGTTAAAAATCAGTTGACCATCAACATGTGGGTTAAGTTGTAGACTCTAATTTCCATGTCATTGATTGGTGTGTCTGTCCTTATGCCAGGATCATGCCCTCTTGTTTACTGTAGCTTTGTAATAAGCTGCAGTTGGGAAGTGTGAGTCCACCAACTTTGTTCTTTTACGGAATTATTTTTACTATTTTGGGTCTCCTGCATCTCTATGTGAATTTCAGGATCATCTTGTCCATTTCGACCAAAAAAAAAGGGTAATTGAGATTTTGATAGAGATTGCCTTCAGTTGGAGGTCAATTTGGGGAGTACTACACCATAGCAATATTGTCTTCCAATCTATAAACATGAGATACTTCAATTTATTTAGGTCTTTTAATTTTCCTCTGACAGTATTTTGTAGCTATCAGTGTACAAGTCCTACACTTATTTTATTGAATTTATTCCTAAGGATTTTACTTTCTAATGCTACAGGCATATCTCAGAGATATTGCAGGTTCAAGTCCAGACAACTGCAATGAAGTAAATATCACAAAAAACTGAGCCACACAATTAAAAAAAAAATTTATCAGGGCATATGAAATTATGTTTGCACTATACTGTAGTCTATTAAGTGTGCAATTAAAAATACATTAATGCTAAAAATTGCTAACCATCATCTGAGTCTTTAGCAAGTCATAATATTTTTTGGTGTTGGAGGGTCTTGCCTCGATGTTGATGGCTACTGACTAGGATGGTGACTACTGAAGGCTGGGAAGGCTGTGGCAATTTCCTAAAATAAGACAACAACATCACTGGCTGCGTCAATTGACTCTTCCTTTCGTGAACAATTTCGCTGTAGCTTGCAGTGCTCTTCTGTAGCATTTTACCCAGAGTAGAACTTCTAAGTTGGAGTCAGTCTTCTCAAACCCTGATGCTGCTTTATCAACTAAGTTTATGTACTGTTCTAAATTTTTCGTGGTCATTTCAACAATTTCATAGCACCTTCACCAGGAGGAGTAGTTTCCATCTCAAGAAACTATTCTTTTTGGCTCATCCATAAGCAGCAGCTCCTCATTCTTTAAAGTTTTATCATGAGATTGCAGCAATTCCATCCCATATTCAGTCTCCAATTCTAGTTCTCTTGCTATTTCCATCAAATGTGTAGTTACTTCCTCCACTGAAGTTTTTGAACCCCTCCAAGTCATCCATGAGGGCTGGAATCAACTTCTTCCAAACTTCTGTTAATGTTGATATTTTGACCTCTTCCCATGAATCACAAATGTTCCTACTGGCATCTAGAGTGGTGAATCATTTCTTAATGGTTTTCAATTGACTTTTCCCAAATTCATCTGAGGAATCACTCTCTATGGTGGCTATAGCCCTACAAAATATTTCTTAAAACTGAGACTTGAGAACCGAAATTGCTCCTTGGTTCATGGGCTACAGAATGGATGTTGTGTTAGCAGACATGTAAAACAACACTGATCTTGTTGTACAGTTCCATCCTAGCTCTTAGGTGACCAGGTGCGTTGTTAATGAGCAGTACTATTTTGAAAGAAATATTTTTTTTCTGAGTAGTACTTCTCAACAATGGGTTTAAAATATTCAATAAACCATGTTGTAAACAGATATGCTGTCATCCAGGCTTTGTTACTCAATTTATAGAGCACAGGACAAGTCAATTTAGCATAATTCTTAAGGGCCCTAGGATTTTCAGAATGGTAAGTGAGCATTGGCTTCAACTGAAAGTCACCAAATATATTAGTCCCTATCTCTCTAGAGCCAGCCTGTTCTTTGAAGCTCTGAAGGCAGACATTGACTTCTCTCTAGCTATGAAAGTCCTACATGGCATCTTCTTCCAGCAGAAGGCTGTTTCATCTACATTAAGAATCTGTTGTTTAACGTAGCCACTTTCATTAATTCTCTTAGCTAGATCTTCCAGGTAGCTTGCTGCAGCTTCTACATCAGCACCTGCTGCTTCACCTTGTACTTTTATGTTATGGAGATGACTTCTTTTCTTAAACCTCATGAACTGGATATCCCTGGCAGTCCAGTGGTTGGGACTCTGTGCTTCCATTTCGGAGGGCACAGGTTTGATCCCTGGTTGGGGAACTAGGATCCCGTGGGTGGTGTGGCCAAAGAACAAACAAACAAACAAACAAAAACACTTCAGGAACCAAACTCTGCTAGCTTCAAACTGTTTTTCTGTGCTTCCTCACCTCTCTCAGCCTTCACTGAATTGAAGAGAGCTAAGGCCTTGCTCTGGATTAGGCTTTGGCACAAGGGGATGTTGTGGTTGGTTTGATCATCTCTTCAGACCACTAAATCTTTCTTCATATTAGCAATAAGCCTGTTTCACTTTCTTATTTGTGTGTTCACTGGAGTAGCACTTTTTAATTTCCTTCGAGAATTTTTCTTGCATTTATAACTTGGCTAAGTGGCACAAGAGGCCTAGATTTCAGCCTACCTCTGCTTTCGACATGCCTTCTTCACTAGGCTTAATTATTTCTACCTTATCATTTCCGGTGAGAGACTTGTGACTCTTCACTTGAACACTTTGAGGCCATTGTTGGGTTATTAGTTGGCATAATTTCAATATTTGTGTTTCAGGCAATAAGGCGTCCCAAGGAAAGGGAGAAAGATGAGGGAACTGCCAGTCAGTGGAATAGTTAGAACATATACAACGTTAATTGATTAAGTTCACCATCTTATATGGGCACCTTAAAACACTTGCAATAGTAACATCAAAGATCACTCATCACAGATCATCATAACAAATATAATAATAAAAAAGTTTGAAATGTGAGAATTAGCAAAATGTGACAAAGGTACACAAAGTGAGCAAATGCTGTCAGAAAGATGACAATAGACTTGCTTGATGCAGGGTTGCCACAAACCTTCAATTTGTAAAAAAAAACCAGTATTTGTGAGTTGCAGCAAAGCAAAGCAGAATATAATGTGGTATGCCTGTATTGTAAATAGAATAAGGTATTATGAAATTTCTTAGTTTTATGTTCAGATTTTTAATTGCTAGTGTATTGATTTTATTTTTATATCTATCTTCTGTAACCTAGCTAATCTTATTAACTATAATAGTTTCTTTTGTGTGTGGATTCTTGAGAATTTTTTATATGAAATATTATGTCCTCTATGAATAGATAGTTTTAGTTCTTTCTTTTCTACCTGGATGCCACTAGCATTCCACTAAAATGTTGAATATAAATGGTGAGGGCTGACATTCTTGTCTTGTCCCCAGTCTTAGAGGAAGAGCTTTGTCTTTTACCACTAAATATGATGTTAGCTATGGATTTTTTCATAGCTGTTCTTTATCATGCTGAGGAAGTTCTCTCCTATTCCTAATTTATTGAGTATAGTTATAATGAAAGAGTGTTGATTTTTGTGAAATGATTTTTTCTACATTATTGAGAGGACTGTCAGTTTTTCTCCTTTATTATATTAACATGGTATATTACATTGCTTTATTTCCATATATTGAACCAGCCTTACATTCCTAAGATAAATCCCACTTGGTCATGCTATATAATCATGTTATGTACAGCTGTATCTATTTCGCTAGTACCTGCAGAGTTTTGCATCCATATACATAAGGGATTGTATTAAAGTTCTCCAGAAAAAGAGAAACAATAGGATAAATACACACAGTACACACATATGTATCTACCCTGTTTATATATATATATACACACACACACACACACATATAGTGTGTGTATATATGTATATATATAGCTCCTATATCTTTATGTATATCCTATTGTGTGTGTGTGTATATATATATATATATATATATAATATATATCCTATTGTGATACTGCATGTATGAGAGAGAGAAAAAGAGATTGACTTAAGGATTTGGCTCACATGACCGTGGAGGTTGGCAAGTCCAAACTCTGCAGGGTAGGCCAGAGGCTGGAGACACAGGGAAGGGTTGATATTCCAGTTTAAGTCGGAAGGTAGTCAGCTGGCAGTATTTCTTCTTCTTCAGAGTACAACGTCAACTGATTAAATAGGCCCATACACATTATGGAGGGCAATTTGCTTTATTCAAAGTCTGCTGATTTAAATCTTATCTAAATACTTTCACAAAAACACTGAGAATAATATTTGACCAGATATCTAGGTAACATCGCTTGGCCAAATTGACACATGAGATTAATCATTACAGGGATATTGGTTTGCTTTATTTTCTTGTGATATCTTTGCCTGGATTTTATATCAGAGTAATACTTGGCCTAAGAGAATGAGTTAGGAAGGATTCATATTATGCTTTATGGAAGAGTTTGTGAATTATTGGCATTCATTCTTTTATAAACATTTGGTGGGATTTGCCAGTGACGCCGTCTGGGTTTTTCTCTGTGGGAAGTTTTGTTTACTAACTCAGGCACTTAATTTGTTAAGTCTGTTCAGATTTTCTATTTCCTTCAGTGCCACTCATTTTAGTAGTTTGGATCTTTCTAAGAATGTGTCCATTTCATCTAGATTATTTGTATGTTTATTGCATGTTTATTTACAGAGAGTTTATTTTTAGTGAAATTATATCATTGTACAACCATCATTTCAGTCTAGTTTTTGAACATTTTTATCATACAAGAGCTCCCTTTGGTATATGTCAGGTCAGTTCCTCACCCACTCTTAGCCCTAAAAAACAACTAATGTGCTTTATCCTTCTATAATTTTGCTTTTTTCAAAAAAGAAATTTCATATAAATAGAATTTTGCGCCAGGTAGTCTATTGTGTCTGGCTTCTTTCATGTAACATACCATTTTTGAAGATACATTCTTGTTTCTTGTAAAAGTAGTTCTTCATTGTTAAGTATTTTCCATTGAATTGCCACACTAAATTTTAGTTATTTATCCATTAATTGAAAACCATTTCCATTTTTTAAGGTTTTTGGCTATTATGAATAATGCTGCCATGAACATTTGTGTAGACATATGTCTTTATTTCTTTGGAAAGAGACATAGGAGTGGGATTGCTGGGTCATATGGTATTGGAAGTCCATGTTAATTTGTTTTCAAGAACTGCCAAAGTGTTTTTCCAAAATAGCTGTACATTTCCACTAGCAATGTAAGAGTTTTTTTTTTTTTTTTTTTTTTTTTTTTCCGGGTACGCGGGCCTCTCACCGTTGTGGCCTCTCCCGCTGCAGAGCAGAGGCTCCGGACGCGCAGGCTCAGCGGCCATGGCTCACGGGCCCAGCCGCTCCGCGGCCTGTGGGATCTGCATCGGCAGGCGGACTCTCAACCACTGTGCCACCAGGGAAGCCCAGTGTAAGAGTTTTGCTTTAACATGCTCTCACCGACAGTACTGTCAGTCCCTTTGAAATGCAAATTAAAACCACAATGAGCTACCATTACTCAGCCACCAGGCTAGTAGTATCTCATTATCATTTTAATTTGTATTTTCCTAATGACTGTTGATGTTGAGCTTCTCTTCATGTGCTTATTAGCCATTTGTATTTCATCTTTGGTGAAATGTCTTATGTGGTGAAATTAAATCTTATGTAAATATTTTTTCAACTGGGTTTTAGTTTTATCATAGAGTTACGTGCTTTTGATATAATCTAGATATGAGGCTAATAATCAATATATGATCTGCAAAACTGTTCTCCTAGTCTATGGCGTATCTTCTCATTTCAAATAGTTTTTAAAGAGCATATTTTAAAAATCTTAATTAACTCCAGTTTACCTTTTCCTGTTTTTTCTTTTATGGGCCATGCTGTAAGGTCGGATCTTAACAAACGGCACCGCGAAACAGAGGAAAGCTTCAAGTGAGCTTTATTAGGGAGCGCTCCCGGGCAAGGTTCACTGGTCCGAGAGAAAGGGGCCAGAGAAGTCGCGTCCATTACTGGATGACGGGGATTTTTATTGGGGTAAAAGTAGAAGGCGGCTTGCAAGGGGAGGGGGTTTGCTATACAGGGTAATTCCTTATTAGGTGAGGATACAGCAGGGCCAGGTGTTGGTTGGTCTGTTGTGGGGCGTAAGCCCGTTTTCCCTTCCCGTCAGCCCCATTGTTTTCTGGGCAGGAAGTTAGAGTCTCTTGTTGATTCCCAGAACAGGTGAGGTCGTTATGTCCCGATGCCTCTCCTACCTCATACTGGTCGATGTTTTCTCTTACCCCCCGGGCCTCCTTTCACCCGGGCCAACGGACCTTACACATGCTTTTTTGTTGTATATAAAAACTTACTTCTAAACCCAAGGTCATGAAAATTTGTTCTCTGTTTTCTTGTATAACTTTTATGTTTTGGATTAAAGTATCCAATCAAAAGACATAGAGGGGCTGAATGGAAAAAAAACCCAAAAAAACAGGATTTAACTATTTGCTGCCTGCAAAAGACAGTATACTACAAGTAAAGAAAATTATAGGTCAGTATCCCTAATGAACATGGAAGAAAAATCCTCAACCAAATTTTAGCAAACTGAATTTAACAAAACATTAAAGGGATCATGCACCATGATCTAATAGGATTTATCCTTGGAATACAAAGACGTTTCAACATATGCCAACTGGTCAGTGCAGTTCACCCCATTAACAGAATGAAGTATAAAAATCATATGATCAATAGATGCAGAAAAATATTTGATTAAAAATCAAGATCTGTTTATGATAAAAAAAAAACTCTCAAAGAATTAGGTATACAAGAAATGTACTTCAACATAATGTAGTTCATAAATGACAAGCGCACAACTAACATCATACTAAATGGTGAAAAGCTGGAAGCTTGTTTTCTAAGATCAGAAGCAAGATAAATATGCCCACTCTTGCAACTTCTACTCAACAGAGTAGTAGAATTCCTAGCCAGAGCAGTTAGGTGAGAAAAATAAATTAAAGCATCCAGATCGGAAAGGAAGAGGTAAAATTGACTCTATTTGCAGATGACATAATCTTATGTATAAAAAACCCGAAAGACTACATCCAAAACTCATAGAACTCATAAAAAAATACAATAAAGTTGCAGGTTATAAAATCAATGTACAAAAATCAATTACATTCCTATCCTCTAACAATAGATTATATGCAAAATAAATTAAGAAAACATTGCTATTTCTGATAGCATCAAATAAAAAATGCTTAGGCATAATTTTAAATAAGCAGATACAAGAACTGTACATTGCAAACATACTGTTGAAATGTTGACAAAAATTGAAGAGGACACAAAGAGAAAGATACATCATGTTCACAGATTGGAAGAACAGATATTGTAAAAATATCCATGCTACCCAAAGTGATCTACAGATTCAATGCAATCCCTATCAAAATTTCAATGGTTCTTTTAGAGAAATAGAAAAAAAATTCTGAAATTTATATAGAACCCCCAAAGACTCTGAATAGCCAAAGCAATCTTGAGCCAGAAGAACAAAGCTGAAGACATCACACTTCCTGAGTTCAAGTTATATTACAAAGCGATAGTAATCTAAACAGTATAGTACTAACATAAAAACAGACACATAGACCAATAGAACAAAACAAAGAGCCCAGAAATATACCATACACCAAAACCAACTCAAAATGATGAAAGACTTAAATAAAAGGCCTGAAACTTGTATAAGTACTAGAAGAAAACCTAGAGAAAACTCCATGACATACTTTTGGCATAGGGTTTTTTTTGTTTTTATTTTTTTTGTTTTGCATATGACACCAAAAGCGCAGGCAACAAAATTAAAAAATAAGAGTGATTACATCAACCTGAAAAGCTTCTGCACAGTAAGGAAACAATCAACAAAGTGAAAAGACAACCTATGAATGGGAGAAAATATTTGCAGACCAAAAATCTGATGAGGGATTAATATTTTAAATATATAAGAAATACATGCTACTCAATAGAAAACAACAACAAATAAACCAACTAGGAAATAGGAAAGGGACTTGAATAGACATTTCTGCAAAGGTATACAAATGGTCAACAGGTGTATGAAAACATGCTCAGCATCACCAATCACCAGAGAAATGCAAATAAAACCACGCAATATCACCTCACACCTATTAGGATGGCTACTATCAAAAAGACAAGGAATGAAAAGTATTGGCAAGGATGTGCAGAAAAGGAAACCCCAGTATACTGTTGGTGAGAATGTAAATAGGTACAGCTGTTATGGAAAAGAATATGGAGTTTCTACAAAAAATTAAAAATAGAACTACTGTATGGTCCAGAAACTTCACTTCTGGGTATTTATCCAAAGAAATTAAAATCAGAATCTCAAAAAAGGAACTGCACTCCCATGGTCATTGCAGCATTATTCACAATATCCAGGATATATGAATGACCTAAATGTCCACCAACCTATAAATAAATAAGGAAAATATGGTTTGTACATGTAATGGTATATTATTCAGCCTTAAAGTGAAGGAAATTCTTCCATTTGCATTAACTTTGATGGATCTGTAGAACATTATGTTAAGTGAAATAAGCTACACACAGAAAGACAAATACTGCGTGGAATCTAAGATAGTCATACTCATAGAAACAGAAAGTAGAATGGTAGTAGCCAAAGGCTGGGAAGAGAAGTCAATGGGGAAGTGATTGTCAAATAGTACAAAGTTTCAGTTATCCAAGATAAAAAACGTTTGGTGATCCACTATACAGCATAGTGCCTGTAGTTAACAATACTGTATTGTATACTTAAAATTAGCTGAGTGGGTAGATCTTATGTTAAATGTTCTTACCACAAATAATGATGATGTTGATGGATATGGAAGGAAATATTGGGAGGTGATGGATATGGTTATGGCTTTGATGGTGGTCATGGTTTCACAGGGGTGTACTTATCCCCCAACTCATCAAATTGAATACATTAAATATATACAGCTTTTTACATGCCAATTATACTTTTATATATAAAGTGGTTTAAAAAATGAAAAACTTATATCAAGACAATGTGGTTTTGGGTATGAGTGCAGACAAATCAATGGAACAGAATAGAACATACCCGGAAGTAAACTGTGACTTTTAGAGTGAACTGATACTCGACAAAGAGTGTTGAGGGAATTCAATGAATGGTCTTTTCAATAAAAGATGGTAGAACAATTGCATAGCCACATACAAAAACAATGAAAAAACAATACCTTAGGCTGCCATGACAAAGAATTAAATGTAATTTCAATTTCAACTAATCTTTGAGTTTGCTGATTCTTTCTTCTGCTTGATCAAGTTTGCTGTTGAATCTCTCTTTTGAATTTGTTAGTTCAGTCATTGTATTCTACAGCTGCAGCCTATCTATGGTTCTTTTTTTATGGTCATTCTCTTTTTGTTAAAATTCTCATTTTGCCCATGTGTTGTGTTACTGATTTTGTTTAGCTGTCTATTTATAGTATTCTCTTATAGCTCACTATTAGTATTAGTATTCTCTTGTAGCTCACTATTAGTATTAGTATTCTCGTATAGCTCACTATTAGTATTAGTATTCTCATATAGCTCACTATTAGTATTACTATTCTCTTATAGCTCACTCTTAGTATTACTATTCTCTTATAGCTCACTATTAGTATTAGTATTCTCTTATAGCTCACTAAACTTCTTTGAGATACTGACTTTGGATTCTCTGTTTGGTAAACATAGATATGTTTTCCCTTTGGTGTCAGACACTGGAGCATTGTTTTATTCCTTCATTCTTGCCTTTTGAAGCCTTGCTTTGTTGTGTTCCTATTTCACTCTGGTCCTTACTGACTGGCTTTGGGGGAGACAGGCCTTCACTAGCCAGCTCACCTAGAGATATGGGTCTCTCAGGCCTTTTCTATGGGTGCACCTGCTCCACTCCTCTTATGCTGTCTTGAGGGTGAAGTTTTAGGATTGAGTGCCTTCCCTTGATCCTGAAAAGCCAGCCTGAACTGGCTGCTGCATAGAGCTTCCTGTTTGCTCTTCCTAAGGTAGTGCCCTGAAGTGCTTAAGGTTGTGCACCTTTTCCCAATTTGGCAGAACTGAGATGTCTGTTGATATTTATTTGGATATTATCTGCAGGAGCTCATGTATGCCATCTGTGAGGCCTGGCACACACCATCTGCAGAGATGCACTTTCACACAGTCTGGGGGGGACAATAGGTCACCACCATGGCTGGTGTGTGGAATACTGGGAGCACAGGTAGGACAGCTGGGGGTGCCTGGTAGGTAGAGTCCTCTGGGGTTTGTGGGCAGGGCTCTCAGTGGAGACTGTGGAACACTGAGTAGGACCTGAGACTGACTGTTGAGATTCATGTGCTGTTAGCAGTGGGTCCCCGTCTCTTTTCTCTGTTCCTAGCTGTTCCCAGACTACTCAGCTGTGCCAATTCCCTCAGTGTTCTGGGTAGGGCAAATCTGAAGGGGGCCTCTTGGGTAATGTCCCACAAGTCTGGGGAAGCCAGACAAGCACTTTGCCTTTAGAGAAATTGTGGGCCAAGTGGTTCTCTGCCGGCCCTGAACTGTGCCACCTTAGGAGAGGGGTGATGGGGATAAAGTGAAACTGTTCTTCTTACCATCTTCAATGCATCTATTCTCAGACTTTTTGCACCACTGAGGTGCTGGGATCTCTCAGATATAGTCTGGGCTCCCATAAAGTTATTCCTGCCCATGGTGGTTGTTAAAATCAGTGTTTATTTCAGGGATAGGAGAGCTGAAACCTCCTATTCTGCCATCGTGCTGATGTCCTCTGAAATAATGAGTTGTGAAATCAGGCAGTGTAAATCCAGCTATCTAGATCCTTCGGATTTTCATATATAATTTAAGTTTTTAAATTTTTAAATAAAATATTGCTGGCATATTGGTAAGAATAGTACTGCCGTGGACACAAGGCCCAAGACACAAACACTTCTAGATTCTCTGCTTATACCACATTTGCTACATGCATGTTGGTTAAAACAATTTACAAGTCCAGAGTCAAGGGATTGAAAGGCAAAGGCACACTGCAAACTGATGGATACAGAAAAGGGAAGAGTTTGTGGAACGGTGGTAAGACCTCATAAGAGGGAAATGACGATGTAATATGCCTAGACAAATGGGGCCTGAGACAGCCTTGCAGATGTTTCCAGGGCCACAGCAAGGCACAGAAGTATCAGGAGATCCCTTTGTACCCATAAATGGCACAGAGTTAATAGAAAGAGCTGGTTAATATAAAGGGGCTTTGTGGATGGGCACAAAGGATGACTTAACAATGACAAGGTAAACTAACAGCTTGATGAGTCCTCATGACTTGGTATTCAGAGTCAATGTAGAGAGAAAAGCTGTGAAGGGCAGATAAAATGAAATAGATTGAGTATTCCTATAGCTTGGCAGAAAAGGGGCTTGAAACAGAAATTTAGTTGCAATGCAGAAAATTAAAGAATATTCTGTTTCTTGAAGTTCTTAATTTGTGGTCTAAGATTCATTCTGCTAGTTTGAATTTTCTCTGTTATTTATCTGCTTTGTCCCCTACAGTGATGATCATGCTAGAGTGTTTGGCCAGGGGAAAGGCTGCTTTTTCATGGCAAGAACCAACACACTACATTTACCTTTTTCCTTATCTGGAGGGAGGTTCCTTTTCCAAAATTTCACTGCCTTTGGTAATACTCACAGTTTTAGAGCTCTTGTCATTTTCAGTAGCTAAGCCAGTGATTTCACTGAGTCCCTAATGAGTTACACCTAGGTGAGAACATCATGAGGCCAGGTGGCCGAGGCTGGGTTCTAACCCACATAATGAACCTTTCGAAATCATATCCTACCCATTTTATCTTTTAATAGTTTTATTTATCCTCTTGCTCTCTTTTCTCCCTCATCTTGCCCATTCTAAAATTCTCCTTTGTTTTCCTCCCTTCCTTCTTTTTCTCTCTTCCTTCATTCCTTTCTTTTCCTTTTCCTGTTTTTCTAAGCTGTATTTTTAATGGCACAGGTAGCTTTGGTGATAAAAGCTGTAGAGCCCAAATTGAATGACCAGATTTAACACTGTTCAAAAAATTGTCTTTCCTATTACACGGAAAAGACAGTCTAATATTAATAACATTCCTTCATTTGAAGTATAAAATTTATTTAACTGACATTTAAGTTGCTTCCGAATTGTTACCAATATAGATTGAATGCCATAGTGAATACCTATTTATCGTTCATCTATCTATCTGTCTATCTTAGTGTATATCACTGATTATTTACTGGATAAATAGAGTTAAAAATCTTGTTTAATAAACTTTGTTCAATTGCTTACCATTAATAAGAATGTGTTTCTAATGGAGGGGTAGGTACACTTTAACACTGAAACCTCTTCTAAGGCTTAAAGAAATAGTAGCGCAAAGTTGAGGCATGCTGTGAAGATGCCCCTGTTAGGAGCTCCTATGGAGTGTAGCCTGGGCAGTGGGAGGATATACCTGAAACTCATGGGCTAATCCTATAGTTAGAGACACAATCAGAATCACAGGGTGAAAAACATGTTAGGAGGAATAGAACACACCCATATATAAACAAACAATTTCAAGATATAGGAATCATGAAAACACTACCAGATGATAAAGAACTGGGGAAAAAAATCTGCAGAGAATGAATGGGAAAATTCAGCTGAGGGTAGTACAGATTGTTTCCTAAGGAAAAGAATCAACACCCCTGCCCCGGAAGTTCACAGGCAATGGCTCAAACCCTAACATGTGTAATATTCACCTGGGCCTGGAGGTCTGAGTGTGTGTGTGGGGGTTACTTAAGGGCTTCACTCCAGAGATACTGATCTATTATAGCTGAATCGGGGTCCAGGTGATCCTGGTGGAGATGTTCCTTTAGGGACATGCATTTCCAATATATGCATATGATTTTAAAGGCAACTGAATTGAGGAATCCCTGCAGTTCCTCCGCAAACACAAAAGAGTTTAGTTCAGATCCTTTCAAATATATGTTGGAGGCCCTTTTAACTGTCACTGATGGCTTGAGGGTGAAGAAGTGAATAAAGTACCTTATGTCTTCCTTGCTCAGGAACTCATCCCAGTGGGCAGCTGCTTATCTTACCTACTTTTAAAACCTCATCTGGGGCTTCCCTGGTGGCACAGTGGTTGGGAGTCTGCCTGCCGATGCAGGAGACGCGGGTTCGTGCCCTGGTCCAGGAAGATCCCACATGCCACGGAGCGGCTGGGCCCGTGAGCCATGGCCGCTGAGCCTGTGCGTCCAGAGCCTGTGCTCCGCGGCGGGAGAGGCCACAACAGTGAGGGGCCCGCGTGCCGCAAGGAAGAAAAAAAAAAAGCCTCATCTGACTACAGGCAGGTGCTGTGTAGAGTCTGAAAGCTCAGTTTTTATTCATCAGTTTGCATCTCCTTCTGTACCCTCTCCTCACCCTCCCTCCTTTGTACCCTCAACAAAGGCACTCATTAAGTGACACTCTAGCCCAGCAGATAAAGCCAGATTTCTCTGAGCTGAAAGCTGCCTCCCTTCTATGAGGATATGTTCCGAGGCATTGTACACAGACAAGCAGCATTAGCATTGGATCTGCTTTATCCTGCGGTAGCAGAGGCCCAGTGCTTCAGGCTGAAAGCTATTCCATGGTGTACGTGGGAAGATAGGGGCTTCTCCGTGCTCAGCTTGTTGCAGGATCAGTGCCTAAGCTTTGTTTCCAGTGGTGTTGTCTGTGACAAATGCCTCCCCAAAGGCAGACTGCGTCTCTTTACCGATGCCCAGCCCCCATCCTCAAGGTTTCAATTAGCATGTACCTTTTAGTGGTTCTCTAAAAGAAATGCTTTTGCAACAGAGCTAGCAATGGAATCTCTTGCTAGCTCCAGACTTTCTCTGAAAGTACCGAATTATTTGTGTAATATTATGCAGATTTGGTCTTTTCTCGTGTCATGGTTCTGTGACAGGCCAAAAGAAGGAAGAGAGGAAATTAACTATTTCTCCTGCTTGCCTGCGAGTTGAATGATGAGATTCTTATGTTAGCTAATTGCAAGGCAGCCACAGAAGCACAGAGCAGGGTGTAACCCAGGTGTGAGCTTCCTGTGGTCACTCAGAGGCAGAGAGGCCTTAGATACAGTCATATCTCTGTCAAGTGGAACAGCTGGATTTAATCTCATCCAAGCGGGGCCCTCGGAGGATGAAGTGTGCTATACAGTAGCAGCCTTCCTCATGAAAACTGACATGCAATGTAACCTAAATCTGAGTGGGCAGAAGCGCTGTTAGGAGTGTCCCTGCACGTGATCGCATCGGCTGCCACACAGCCTCACTTCTGCCTGCCCTTGCTGTTTTCAGCTCTGCCTCTCACCAGCACCAGGCCCGCCTCCCTAGTCTAATTCTACATGGGAATTTTTAGCCAGTTCTCTTTGGAAAAGAGACTGAGGCCTTGACATTTAAAAAAAAAAAAAAAGATAATTAACAATGGAGACAAGGTTTGATAGAACATACAAACAGAACTGAAACAAATTTCTAAAAGATATTCTACTCATCTCATAATCTGCATCTCTCAGGGTCAAGAGAAACCAAGGTGCAGACTTCCATTCCATTTCTGAGTCTCCAGTTATATTGTCAAATGAGAGAAGTTTATGCAAATTGGGATATTTTAAAATTTTCCATTTAATATATTGACACTTTAAATTTTCCATTTAACGAATTGACACTTTCTATAAATTTTTGTGTGTGTGTGTGTGTGTGTGTGTGTGTGTTACGTGGGCCTCTCACTGCTGTGGCCTCTCCCGCTGCAGAGCACAGGCTCCGGACACGCGGGCTCAGCGGCCATGGCTCACGGGCCCAACCGCTCCGCGGCATGTGGGATCATCCCGGCTCGGGGCACGAACCCATGTCCCCCTGCATCGGCAGGCGGACTTGCAACCACTGCGCCACCAGGGAAACCCTCTATCAAATTTTAATGGCTTTATATATAACCTGTTATCTAAGAGCAAAAGTCTACAAGGAGGACTTTCGTGACTAGGCTCAGGACGGTTCTCCTTGCCTCCTGCCATACTGTGTTTGCTACCTAATGGCTGATGCAAAGCCTCTCATCATCCTGGACTCTCTCTCTCTTAGGTTGTCAAATATCTCCATAAGGGGACTCAGCATCTTGTTTCACGCCACAGTGGAGGAGTTTCCCCCCATCAGGACTCAGTCAGTGTTCCCAAGCAGAAAGGAGACCAGGTTCAAAGCATCCAGGCCCCTTAGGCTCTGCCTTTCAGGCTGAGTATACACAGCAGTGATCTCTCTCCTAAGATAAGACCCACTTTATACACCCCATCTGCAAAGAGCCCAGTCACAGAGTCATAGCAGTAGGAAACCTTCACCATTTTACCGCTGGAGCCGTGTGTGAGAACTCCGTGCAGGCCCAGCATGGGGAGTACCAGTGGTCTCTACTTGTAAGACATCCTCTTGCCTATGTGCCCCAGGACTCCTGCGTGCATCACCCCAGGTTACAGGCGGCCTGACAGCCAGTCTTCTAATTTGCTACCTAAGAATGCATTGTATTTCAACGTTGGTACAGAAATTCCCTCTTCAGTACAGAAATTCCCTCCTCAGTTTTTCGTATACTTCCCCTCAATCATCAACATAGCAGCATACCTAACAGTAGGATGTCTTCATAAAATAGCTGCCTTTTCCTAACAGTGACAGTTTGTTCAACCGTGTGCCAGACTCAGTTTCTTGAGTTACCCAAAATGGACAAGTAGCCACACACAACCCCCCCCCCCACTGTTTCATGTAAAACGATTTAAGCCTTTATTTTTCAAAACTCTTCACAAGGACACTGCAAACACCAAGTGGACATATGACCACCAGCTCACTCCTTCTCACTAACAAGCATTGTTGGCTGTAGAAGGGTTGGAGGGTTTTGGTATTGCAGCTCCCAGAGATGGCTTCTTTTGCTCCCTCTTCTGTAGGTAGCCAGCTGCCTCTGACATGGCCATCTTTGGAAATTTTAGGTAGACTCAAAGGGCAAGTTTGCTTAGAATTTCAACTGACTTCCCTATCATGATCCCATGGAGAGCATCCAAGTTTGGCTACAGTTATTTAACTTCACATTGGATAAGGTAGAAATACAATGCAACACATGGTGAAATCCTATCATAATTAGATGTTAGTTTAGTTCAGTTTTAGATTTCAAGAGGCCAAATGTCACATAGCATGTCTTTGAGTTGAACGAGCATTAGATTGAATTTTTTGTTTGTTTCTGGAGCTGTGTACTCTGTGGGAATCAGGGATATTTTGACGTTAGCATTCCAGCCTTCTTACTGGATGGAGTTAGGAGGGGATCTGCAATCCTATGACTGAGGTGGGCTTTGCCATTCTGTACTGGCTTATAGCCACCTTGAGGTAGATACTGTTATTATCGTGGTCTTATGGAGGCCTTGGAGATTTAGGTGATCTGCTCAAAGTCTCTCAGCTAATTAAGGCTGACGAGTAACACTTGAACCTAGGTTTAATCTGACCCTGGGGCCTGTCCTTCTAACCACTACACTGTATTCTATTCACCAAAACAGGAGACATAGTCCTGATTTTTGTTCTCACGGTTTGACTCTTGAATCTGTCCTATGTGTAATTTATGAAAATCAGAAAAATTATAGCCAAGTTCAAAGTAGTAAAAATTCTCAGTTTCTTTTTGAACTTCTAAACGTTTAAAGAATAATAAATATAGCTTGAGATTTCTGATTAAGAGATGATAACTGACAAATTTACCCCTACAATTCCTTACCTCTCTGTATCATGTATGATGGATGATGACCTGGTAAAGGGAATATGATAGCACTTTGTTATTCATTCTTTTGAAGAACCAGCATATAGGTGACTCTGCTCTCTCTCAGGCCTGTACTTACCAATAGGCTTTGACCTAAATTTAAAAGAGCTTTTTATTTTTATTGGACATGATGAAGGAGCACAAAGAAACAAAAGATTAAACACGAAACATGCCCAAACCTCTAAAAGAAGGTTTTTGTACAAAACAGTTTCAAATGCCACTATATTTTTTTACCTTCTCAGTAGCAAGCACTTATATTGCAAACAGAAGACTAAAGGTAGTTATTGCAGACATTTTATCGGATACAAAAAGCACACACAAAAAAAGAGTATGGGTTTAAAAATAGGGTTTTATAAAAACCTACCTAGTAACACTGCTGCCAAGTGGTTTTGTAAATTATTATTCATTTGCATAGACTTTGAAGGAGCAGTTATGCTTTCAGCCGTCAGTGCTTTCAGCCTTAAAGTATGAATTGGGAAAAACACAAAAATATTCTGTTTGTGCTGAGAGATAGATGCTCACAGTTGTTCTCAAGTGTGTTGGGATATAGGCTTATATTTTGTTAGTTAATAAACTGATCGTGTTAATACTTCTCAGAGATTGTAATTGTTTGGCCATGTTTGATCACAGGATCTTAGTATAGTCAATATATGAAAAACATCTGAACTTAAGTGCAGATTTGAAGCAACAGTATTCCCAGCATTTTGCTTAGCTATGTTCTATTGAATCTTCCTTTCAATATTTTGGACAGATACCATGGGTTTCCTGTCATGTTTTGTTATGACAAATCCCAGTTGCATTTAATCCAGGTAAAAAAAAATTTCCACATCACCCTGCCCCCGCATTCCTTTTTTGCATGACTCAGGAACTTGCTCTGAGGACAAGACTGGTCAGTGTCCTACTTATCCTCCACCTTGAATTTCACTTTGGTACTAAAAGATTCAGCAGTATGTGTATTTATGGAAAACTTTTTCAGGGTTGGTACTAGAGACAGAGAAATGAATCTGTCCTTTACTCTCAAAACAATCATAGTCTGATGGGAAAGAAAGACATTAAAACATTTCTACTGTAATGTCATGTAATGTAAGTCACAATGAAGGGACAAATAAAGGGAAAACAATAAGGAACATAGAAGTCAGTTTGCCCCAGAGTGGATTTCAGGGAAGAGACCATAGAAAAGAAGTTGCAGCTGTGTTTTGAAATTCACTCAGTGGGTCAGGTTGAGAAAAGACATTCTGGGAAGCAGGGCTAATGAGCAGACAAAAAAGACAGATGTAGTCAGATTTTTCAGAGAATGCAAGTAAGTATTATGTAAAATAAATGAAAGCCGAGGGTATTATAGTATAAACTAAAAACAGTTATTTTGTTTAGGGGCCCAGTCTCTAATGTGAACATTCCATTACCATGGGTTTCTCTTTGTAATGTCGTGAACACAGCTGAATTCCACTTGTTACAGTATGTAATATGAGAACTTTGGGAAATTCAGAAAGAAAGGACCATAGCATAGGTGCTCATAAAGGAACTTGAACATGTACTGAGGTGATATATTTTCACTCCCTCACTCTTGTATTATGTATTGTTGCTAACTGTGTGTAAGCTACATGTTGGGGACTTAAAGAGTAATGACAGAGCTGCTCTTTTTAAGAAACTTGCAGATGTGTTGAGGATGTAAAGAAGTGGGAAGTGCCTTAAGAAAGGGGTAGAGCGCATGGATCTCAGAGGAGGGGGTCATGATTCCCAAGTAAGAGGTCAAGGGAATAGCTTCCTTTTTGCTTTAGCAAATGGCGCTTGATTGAGGCTGCAAAAAGTAAGTACAGTATTAGTACAAAAATAAGTATAATGTTGATAGCCCTTGGGTGGCAAGAACTTAAGCAAAAGCATAGAGGTGGGAAAGCATAGGCATAACTCAGTTACAGAGAGAAATATGACCCATATAGGAGAGTAGGAGAAACAGAAGTGGAAAGTATGTCATGACTGGAGAATAGACAACCTTGAATGTCAGGCAGCACATTTTCATTGGTAATCAATGGAGAATCACTGATTGTTTTTTGAATATAAAAATAATACAGACCAAGCATGTGTCAGGCAACATGATGGATGAGTTCAAGAGGGAGGAGCACAGAGGACAGTTAGAAGGCTGCTCTAAGCGCACAGGAAAAGGAAGGTAGGAAAACTGTGCAGGTAGAATAAAAAATTTGGAAAGCATTACATGGTGGGAGGTCGTGGTAAAAGATGATACTAAGAAAAATCAGAGGAACAACTGTCACTAATTGAGGAGAAGGTGAGAGTTGCCTACATTAAGCTGTATCCTATATCCATGTTTAAGTATACACAGCAGTGATCTGTATCACTGCTTGTCTTATTCTCTTAATATTGTCTTTCACAGAGCAGAAGTTTTTAATTTACTTAGTAATATGCATCCAGCTGTGGCCTACATACACATGACATAGCTTCTTTATATGTGTTGGCAACTATCAGAATGAAATCCATGCAACTACCTGGCGATCAGTTAGTCCCCAAGAGAGGATATTATTTAAAAAATCAAGAACTCAAAAAGATAAGACTTCAGTAACCTACCTTTGCCTTTGGACAGGTGTGCTCCAGGTTTGAACTGCATGAGCAGATTCAGATACAAAGGTCCTGGCATTTACACACTGTAGGCAATACGATTTGTAAGAAGTTTGGCAATGAGGAGATTTGCTTTGCCAAAAATGTTAACTACTCAAACAAAGGAACATTTATCCCAAATTAGTTATCTTTATTTTATTAAAAGAGAATACTATCTCTTTATGGGTAGAAAAGAGCTACTGTCATTCCCACGCATGAGATTGAACCATAAGAAATTTACTCTTGTGGAGATAAACATGGTCAAATATCACAAGGATTTCTCCTCCACATGCCCAGTGAGAATGTTATAGAGGAAAGAACATTGAGTAAAGCACACAGAGAACCTGAATTCTGGTTCTGATTCTCCCATTAGCTAGATATAGTCAGTTCAATTTCAAAGCTTGGAACAGAGAACCATAGAATGGTAGAGACAAGAGATATTGTACTGATGAAAGAAACTTATTTTATCAGATCGGGCAGCCATTACTAATAGCAGTAGTTTCACTCATTTAGTATCAGCTACAGAGGAATGTCACTTGTGCTGATGAAGGAAGAAGATTCTGAAGCCAGATTACTTCGGTTTGCATTCTGGATCCATCACTTACTATGTCCGTGAATTGGGCAGTTAACCTTTTTGCTTCACAGTTTTCTCACCAGGAAAATGAGGATAATAAAAGTACCATCTTGGGTTTCCCTGGTGGCGCAGTGGTTGAGAGTCCGCCTGCCGTTGCAGGGGATACGGGTTCGTGCCCCGGTCCGGGAAGATCCCACATGCCGCGGAGCCGCTGGGCCCGTGAGCCATGGCCGCTGAGACTGCGCGTCTGGAGCCTGTGCTCCGCGACGGGAGAGGCCACAACAGTGAGAGGCCCGCGTACCAAAAAAAAAAAGAGTACCATCTTATTGGCATGTCGTGAGAGTTAAAACTGTACATATATGTATATATAGTTTATAGAATAACGTCTTCTGCATAATAAGCACTTTGTCCATAGTTGCTGTTATTATCAATATTGTAAGGAAGTTGCTATTATCATCAATATTGTTAGGAAGTTCTTTGCTAGAAGATTCTTGCTACCTTCACTTTTCCTTCAGCCCTAATGGACTAGTGCTTAACTGTCAGTGGTCAACTTTGAAACCATGTACAAATCCTGGGGGGGATGGGAATCAATAGTGGGAGTAGATGGGAATCCATGGTGACAGTGGCTAATTGTGGTGCTTGAACACGGAGAATCTTAATTGAAATAAATCAGTGGTATCAAGGAGTGGGATAAAGGCCCAATTGGAGAGGTTTAAAATAGAAAGTAACAAGGGCCAAATTACACTTTAAAACTTTCGATCGAGTCATCATCCCTTAGAGAGTGTTTTATTACAGAAAAGTAACCAAGCAACTGCTGTACAGAAAGGCAACCATGTTTCATGAGTTGCCGATGGTCTTGAAAGCACTTAGCTGACGTTCAGCCCAATTGGTGACAGGATGTGCTCTCCAGCCACTTTAGCCAAGGGGAAGTGAAAAGAAGTTATTGAAATCCGAGAATACAAGAGTAAGGGGAAAAATCACCTTCCCGGTCAACTGTTAGTAATGAAGAAATTCAGTTTTGTTTCTCAATCTTTGCCTTTTATTTGCTGCCCGCCCTTTCTCTCTGCCCTTAGCTCACAGAGTAACTTCCAGCTCTCCCAGCTACAAATCTCCTGATTGCTGCAAAATAGAAATTGCTCATGAATCTTGGTGCACAGCAGACAATAGGGGCGACATTAAATACAGAGAAAAAAAAATGGTTTGGGCAGGATATCTTTAAAAAATGAACAAGCAATTTTATTCTAAATTTTGAAGATCAGCATTTGCTTACTCAAGTCTTGTCATCTGGGTTTCTGCCACTGATGGTAGCATCAAGGTCAACAATCAATAAATTCGTTAGGACTTACAAGGATCTTTGATTAATATTCCTTGTCTAATTCCCTGAGAAATGTACTATATCTTCTAGCTTAATGAAGACAAGCTGAGTTATTTAGGTGTTAGTGAGGCTTATTTGCATATAATTAACTAGATTCTTTTTGTTTATAGCAAGCAGTAAAAAAACTTTGTACCAGTAGATGTTCTTTTCACCAAGTTCTATATGGTTAAGCAAATGCTTTTGTTCCATGAGAACTCTCTGAATGAGAAAAAGGGCTCATTTTTCTATGAATTAAAATCAGACATAACCATATAAAAACTGGAATCTTTCTTGAGAGCAAATTTCATATTTCTCCTTTTCAAATGAAGAAACTTTTAAAAAAAAGTAGTTTTAGGTTCATAGCAAAATTGATTAAAAAATGTAAAATTGCCATTACCTCCCGTTCCCACACAAACGCAATTTCCCTCGCTATCAACATCCCCCATCAAAGTTTTGTTATACACTTGTTATAATTGATGAACCTACATTGATGGTTTATTATCACCCTAAATAGTTTAAATTAGAGTTCACTCTTAATGGTGTACATCCTGTGGGTTTGGACACATATATAATGACATGTATCCACCATGGTAGTATCATACAGAAAAGCTGCACTGCCTTAAAATATTCTTTCCTCTGCCTATTCATCCCTCCCTCTCCCCTAACTCCTGGCAATCTTTTTACTGTATCCACAGTTTTATCTTTTCCAATATGTCACATAATTGGAATCTTACAGTATATAATATTTTCAGATTGACTTCTCCCACTTAGTAATATGCATTTAAGCTTTCTTCATTATTTTCAAGGCTTTTTGCACTGAATAATATTCCATTGCCTGGACGTACCCTCATTTAATTTACCTAGTGAAGGAAAGTTTGGTTGCTTCCAAGTTTGAACAACTATGAATAGAACTGCTATAAATTGCTGGATCATATTTTGAGTATGTTTAATTTTGTAAGAAAGACCCAGACTGTTTTTCAAAGGGCTGTACCATTTTGTATTTCCACCAGCAATGAATGAGAGTTTCCGTTGCTCCACATCCCTGCCAGTATTTGAGGTTGTTAGTGTTTTGGATTTTGGCCATTCTAAACAGGTATGTAGTGGTATCTTGTTATTTTAATTTGCAATTCCCTAATGACACATGATGTTGAACATCTTTCTACATACTTATTTGCTATCTATATATCTTCTTTGATGAGGTATCTGTTCAGGTCTATTGTTCATTTTATAAATTGGGTAGTTCGTTTTCTTATTTTTGATTTATAAGAATTCTTTGTAAATTTTGGGTAACGGTCCCTAATCAAATATATCTTTGCAAATATTTTCACCTAGTCTGTGGCTTGTCTTATTCTCTTAACATTGTCTTTCACAGAGCAGAAGTTTTTAATTTTCATGAAGTGTAGCTTATCAAATTTTATTTTATGAATCACGCCTTTGCTTGTATATATAAAAAGTCATTGTCATACACAAGGTCATCTAGGTTTACTCCTATGTTATCTTCTAGGAGTTGTATAGTTTTCTGTTTTACATTTAGGTCTTTGATCCATTTTTAGTTAAGGGCATAAGATGTGAGTGAAAGTTCACTTTTCTTGCATACATATGTTCGGTTGTTCCTATTGTGTTACCTTTGCTCCTTTGTCAAAGATCAGTGGACTCTATTTCTGTGGGGCTCTGGGGTCTCTATTCTATTCCATTGGTCTTTGTCTATTCTTTCATTAATACTACACTATCTTGATTATTGTAGATTTATAATAAGTCTTGAAGTTGAGTAGTGTCAGTCCCTGGACTTTGTCCTTCTTTAATATCGAGTTAGCTATTCTAGATCTTTTGCTTCTCCATGTGAACTTTGGTCTCAGTTTGTTGATTTGTGCAAAATCACTTGCTGAGATTTTGATTAGGGTTGCATTGAATCTATAGATCAAGCTGGGAAGGACTGACATCTTGACAATATTGAGTCTTCCTAATCATGAACATGAAGTACATCTCCATTCATTTAGTTCTTCTTTGATTTCATTCACCAGAGTTTTGTAGTTTCCTTCACATAGATTTTGTTTCCTTCATATAAGCATTAGATTTATGTCTAAGTATTTCATTTTTTGGCTGCTAATGTAAATGGTAATGGGTTTTTAATTTCAAATTCCACTTGTTCATTGCTGGTTTGTAGGAAAGTGATTGATTTTTGTATACTAACCTCATCTTCTGTATCCCAGGTATAATTATTCATTAGTTCCAGGAAATTTTTGTTGATTCCTTCAGATTTTCTATACATATACAATCATGTCATCTGTGAACAAAAACAGTTGTTTTTTCCTTTCCAATCTGTATACCTTTTATTTTCTTTTCTTGCTTTATTGCATTAGCTAGAACCTCCAGTACAATGTTGAAAAGCAGTGGTGAGAGGGGCATCCTTGCCCTGTTCCTGATCTTAGTGGGAGAGCTTTGTGTTTCTTATGATTAAGTATGATGTTAGCTGTAAGTTTTTTGTAGCTGTTCTTTATCAAGTTGAGGCATTCTTTCTCAGTTTGCAGAGAGTTTTTTTTTTTTCTATCAAAGATGGGTGTTAGATTTTGTCAAATTTTTTTTAGCATCTGTGTATTTAATTTAATCTGTGTATTTAATTTAATCTGTGTATTTAAAGAAGAAATTTTCTTCTTTAGCCTGTTAATGTGATATGATCGATTAATCAATTTTTGTATGTTGAACCTGTTTTGCGTACCTGGGATTAATCCCATTAGTTTGTCGCATGTAATCACTTTTATACTGTGTTGGATTCAATTTGCTAATATTTTGTTGAGGATTATTGCATCTAGGTTTATGGGAGATATTGGTCTGTAACTTTGTTTTAATGTATTTATCTAGTTTTGATATTAGGGTAATGCTGGCCCCATAGAAAGAGTTATTATGTATTCGCTCTGTTTCTATCTCCTGGAAGAGATTGTAGAGAGTTCCTGTAATTTCTTCTAAAGAAGAAGTAATTTCTTCTAAAGAAGAAATTAAGTAGAATTCACCAGTGAACTCATTTAGCCTTGGTGGTTTCTTTTTTGAAGGTTATTAATTATTGATTCAATTTCTTTAGTGGATATGAGCGTATTCTTCTTGAGTGAATTTTGACAGATTGTATCTTTCAAGTAATTGGTCCACTTCATCTACGTTATCAAATTTGTGGGCATAGAGTTGTTCATTGTATTCATTTGTTATCCTTTTAGTGTCTATGGAATCTTCAGTACCTCTCTTTAATTTCTGTTATTAGTAATTTGTATCCTCTCTTTTTTCTTAGTTAGCCTTGCTAGAGGCTTATCAATTTTTCTGATCTTTTTAAAGAACCAGATTTTAGCTTCCTTTTTTTCTCTATTGATTTCCTGTTTTCAATTTCTTTGATTTCTCTTCCAATTCTTATTATTTCTTTTCTCTTGCTTTGTGTTTTATTTGTTCTTGTTTTTTTAGTTTCCTAAGATGAACACTTAAATGGTAGATTTTAGATCATTTTCCCCAATATAGACATTCAATGCTATAAGTTTTCCTCTAAACACTGCTTTCACTGTACTTCACAAATTTTGATGTTATATGTTCTTTTTAATTTAGTTCAAATGTTTTAAAAAGTTTTTTCCTGAGGTTTCTTCTTTGACTCATGAATTATTTAGAAGTGTGCTGTTTAATCTCCAAGTATTTTGTAATTTTCCAGTTATCTTTTTGTTACTGGGTTCTAGTTTAATACCATTGTGCTCTGAGAACAGATATTGTATGGTTTCTATTCTTTTAAATTTGTTAAGATGTGTTTTATCATGTAGAATTTGGCCTGTGTTGGTGAATGTTCCTTGTGGCATTGAGAAGAATATGTGATCTACTGTTGTCAGATAGGATAGACCATATATATATGTATATATATAATACCTAGTTGATTGATGGTGCTTCTGAGTTCAATTATCACCTTATAATTTTCTGCATGCCAGATCTGTCTATTCATGATAGAGCAATGTTAGTCTCCAAATAACAGTGAATTCATCTATTTCTCCTTGCAGTTCTGTTTTTGCCTCATATGTTTTGACACTCTTTTTTTTAGATGCGTACATATTAAGGTTTGTTATAGCGTACCTTGGAATATTGACCACTTTGTCATTATGTAATGCTGCTTTTTATCCCTGATAACTTTCCTTGTTCTGAAATCTTCTATCTGAAATCATTATAGCTACTCCAGCTTTCTTTTGATTAGTGTTAGCATGGTATGTCTTTCTCCATCTTTTTATTTTTAATCTATATATTTTTATATATTTAAAGTGAGTTTCTTGTAGACAAAATATAGTTGTACCTCATTTTTGATTCACTCTGATGATCTTTGAATTGTATATTTAGTTCATTGATGTTTAAGATTACCATCGAAAGATTAATATTGGTCATTGTTGCTGTCTTCTGGTTGTTGCCCTTGCTTTTTGTTCATACTTTTGTCTCCTATACTTCTTCTGGATTTTGTAGTGTGAACTGAGTGTTTTTTGTGATTCCATTTTCTCTCCTTTCTTAGCATATCAATTATCATTTATATAAGAGACTTTTGCCTTTTAATATGCCTTGCAATTTTTGTTGAAAAGTGAACACAATGTACTGGGAAAAGGAACTGAGGTAAATAGGCCTTTAGTGGTGGTGAGATATGGATGGAGGGGAAACCTTTTATAGTCCTATGATTAGGTCTTGGTCTTTTGATGCACCTGCTCCCCTGGACTGTAAATTTCACCGTTGTTTTTCAGGGTTTTTCTCCCCTCAGATGGGACAGGATTGTCAGAGGGGCTGGAGTTGTATATTTCCTTCTCTAGTGTAGAAGCCTAGAGGGAGCGGGAGTTGGATATTCCTGACCATTCCCCTCCCCTGGTTAAGACCTGGTGAAATAGTTTTTCCTGAGGACAAACCTAGTTAGATGAACACAGTGCTCTTGGCATGTTACGAAATGGTTCCTGTTCCCCTCCCCTTGTCAGAAGCATAAGGGCATTTTTGTCTGACATTCACTGTGAGGACCTGGGAGAGCTCCTGGAAGTAAACCTGACAAAAGTGTTGGAGTCCCCCTATGACTGGGTTCACATGGAGTTTTTAACCCTCAGAGCTGTCCACACTGAGTCTCCAATTTGAAAATTATAGTTCAAATTTGCCTTCATCAGCACTGATTCCCACAAAGATTCCTACATGTGGATTTCTGTCATGATTAAGTTGTAGTGTTCTGTGTCCACCTATCTGTCTCCCCAATTTGGGGGGCAGTAGTACACCCTGTGACCTCACTTCTCTAGTGGATCTAAGAAGAGTTGTTGATTCTTATGTTTATTCACCTATTTACTTGTTAGGAGGATGGAGTGGTAACTTCCAAGCTCTTAGAGGCTGGACTGGAGTATGACATATAACTTACTCTATGAGGGCAGAGGAATGGACAACCAAAAGAACACAAATTAAGAAATGATAGATTCCAGTGGGTGTGAGGAATAGCAGGTCTCAGGCCATATTTGGCTGCACAGCGGTAAAAATTGCTCAGGTTTTGTCTTTTGATTATCTTCAACTACTGTTCAGGTGAGGTAAGTGATTTAACTAAAGATTTACATTAATATACCTCGTATGGTTGTTCTAAGTAAATTATGTGTCTGGATTAGAATATTAGCTCTAAGAGGGCAAGAACTTTGTATGTTTGTGCCTAGCATCTACTCAAGGGTTGAATAATGAAAGAAATGAAAGAACAAAGGAATATAAATGCATTGTAAATTGTAAAGCATTAATAAATGTAAGACAGACATTTTAAAATGCTTCCATCAAACTATTGCAGAGAGGAGTGGAAATTCTGGGAGTGTTGAGGCTATAGCTTTCCTGGAGCACAGAATGTTTTTAATCTCAACTGTTAGCTCAAAAATAAGTTTTAGTAATGCATAATCAATCTAACTTTTTTCTACTATAAAATGAAATTTTGCAATTCCTGGGTAGAATCGATGCTGCCAAAGGTGTGTTCTGTTTGTTCTGTGGTTCAGGGAATTTCTAGGCATCTGGCAAGTACCATGGGGGTCTGTGTTTTCTCATTTAAAAAGCACAGGGTGATATATCATTGGTATAAACTTATATCACAGAACTTTGGGATCAGATTACAAACCATAGTATTCACTAAAAAAGATGAATATTTATCACCCTGCCAAGCAAACATGTCACATGACCATTTTATCAAATAATATCATACGTAATCTAAAGAACTGACAAAATTTGACAAAAGCCTTTTATAAAATCTGCCTAAGCTGAACAGTATTTCTAAACATTTTTTATTTCTTAGATTCTTTTGAGAATGTGGTGAAAGCTATGAATTTTCTCCTGCGAAATAATGGATATGAGCAGATACACTAAAAATTTTTCATTCAATTTTCATGTATCCCCTCAGGGCTTGGACTCCAGGCTGAGGACTCCTACTTGGTCGATTATAAAATGGATTAATCATAATGATAGCATACATTAGACATTCTGAAGTGGAAGCATGACGTGTGGCCTCTATCTCCTTTCTCCTCTTTCTCTTTGTTTGAGAGAGGATATAGGTGTTGGTGTCTAAATAGGATGGGTTATTTTTCTTAAAACATGCATGTGGTAAAAACTACTAATGGTACAAAAGGTTATACAGTGAAAGTCTTCTCTCTATCAGAGGTTACAACTATTGTCAGTTTCTTTTGTATTGGCCAGGAGATACACTATGCATACATAAACATGTGTTTCATACATGTAATATATACTATACACATATACTATACACATACACATATACTAAAATATTTACACTAAAATATTTTGCAGAATTTTCTATGCCTTTTTTTCTCCCACTAACTGTATATCACAGATATACTCAATGATTTTTAATACTGCAGAGTATTCCATTTATGTAGCATTGTTTATTTATCCCATATCCTAAGGACATGCAATTTAGGTTGTCTGTGATCCTTTGCTACTTAAACCAATGAAGCAATTAACATCCTTCTACATATGTCTTTGTGCACATGGGAGTTACTCTATTTTAAACATAATGAAAGAGCTGGGATAGCCATGGAACGACTGGCATTTGTTCTCAGCCTCACCACATTCAGCACAGCACGTTTAGTCATAAGAATGCTGTGGGGAAATTAATTCATTATATTCTTGCCACCTCAGGGTACCAGTCATCCTTTCTATTCTTGCTTCTTTGTCTCTTATTATCGCTTGGTTCTGTGAGGGAACAGAAATGAGGCTGAGCCTTAATTACGTTTCACCATCTAGTTTGCCAGAATTAGAGAAGGACAGAAAAGCTTTCAGTGCTCTGACCCACCCTGACTGCATGGCCTTCCCATAGCAGTGTCCAGCATTCTCTTGTAGGCTGACTATTGTCTGCAGTCTCGTTGGCAATGGCTCACACTGGGAGTCTCTGTGTGTGTGATGAGAGTACAGTGTTGCCACTCTGGATTTCTGGTACATGGATTTTCTTATTCTGAAAGAAAATCAGGAAATTAAAAGGACAAAAATGCATAACTGTCAGGTTTCTCTAATTGATATAATTAAGGTACTGTAACTGTACATCAAGGCCAACAAATTGCTGTGTGGTAACAGATTGTTCTATTCTAGAGGGGAGTAAGCATTCAAGACACTTTCAATCTTAAGTCATAATTTATATCAGTGCTCCTTTGTTCCTCACGGAGGCCCTTCTGACACTTTTGCACATGATAGATAAAAGCTAGTTTCTGTTTGAGTTGAAATCAAGTCCTTTCCTCAGATATACTGATTTCTTACTTTAATTTTATCCTATGTCCAGCTTCCTTAACTTGCACATTGGCACTAGTTTACTTCTGGTGCTTGACCCACTGCTTCATACGCCCTTATTGGTACTTCCAGACTTCAGACTGTTCAGAAAACTTCTGATTCACAGCAGTTCTGGATGTTTCTCCAAGTCCAACTGGCCTGTCTTCTTTGGATGGGCTTTATTCCTGTATTGATTCTTACATTGTTTTGTGTATTCACAACTGATTGTGGGTATCAGGAGAGAAGTCACAATTGGAAAATAAGAAGCAGAATGCAGAGAAATCACCCAGGTTTCAGAGGTCAGAGTAGAGCATGAGTCAGGTAAGGCAGACTCAGAATAGAGTCATGAGAAACAGTGGGTCAGGATGCAGTTAGAAGATCCAAAAATCAGACTCGGGCAAAGTGAGAGAGCTAACAGTCAGGCTAATTGACATGAACCAAGAGATCTATAGATGTTGGAGAGGAAGATAAGAGATGAGAAGAGACAAGGAACCAATGACAGTAGAAGACCTTATAATTCATTCAGTACATATTTGTGATGTTCCTTCTATGTGTTGACAACTTTGTTAGGCATTGGAGATACAGTGAACAGTGAGGGGAAAACAACAAAAATCCCAGTTCTCATGGAGCTTATCTGAAACAATGTTTCTTTATTTAATTAAAGGGAAGGAGGGATCAAATCCTTTTGCATGAATAACCTGAGGTTTGTATGTAGGAAAAATTCATAATTCTTGGATTGTATAAGGCAATATTTCTTAAAATATCTTTGAAGGAAAATAATTTTATAGAAAATTTTTAAAAGTTCTTTGTTCAAATGCATTTAATAAATGCTGACAAACATTAGATTTTTCAAAACTGGAATTCTTCATACCATTAATAGTCTAGAGGGCCACATGAATGTACAAGAGAGCTGTAGAGTGTTTCCCAAACCTGCATGTTAATTGAACCCTTCTCTAACTGAGTATCTTCTGGAACTGTAATTTGTAAAGTACATTTTGATAAATGTTAGGATAAATGTACATTTTGATAAATGTAGGGAATGTGTGAGTAGGATAAAAAAGATAACTCTTGTCACTTAATGCCTGCAACGATTCCATTGGCTCCGCTGCTCCTCACTGCTAGTACTTCTCATGATGTTATCACCTTTGTGTGGGGACAACTTCAGCGGCTTAGCTTCCCTCTCTTCATCTGGCATGAGAGCCATTGGGTCACATGAAGAAAGTCTGAATTACTTTCTGCAGCATGTGGAGAAGTTAGATGCTAGTGGAAAAGAGAGCAGGTGCCTGCTTTCTAGCTGGAGTGGCTTATGACTTTGTACATGAAGAAAGTGTTACCATCTGTACATAAAATCAGCTGTCACCCCAAATGTGAAAATGTGTGAAATGGCTATCCCAGACTGCCATTCTGTTTTGACAGGCGAAGTAGTGAAACGTTTTTCTCTAAATCTGCATTGTAAGATATTCTTTCTAATCTAAGTCAATCCCATCCCATTGCTTCCAAGTAAAATCCCTGTAATCCATATCTAATATGTGCCCCCAACTTAGAGTCTTAATTTTGAGGGAATCTCATAATTGTTTATGGTTGTTTGCTGCATATCTATTTCTCTAGAATAATTTGATATATGGGGTAAAATGTATATAACTTAAATGAAAAATCAATTATTTGAGTTCATTAGTTTATTGAGAACAAGATAAAGAATATCATGTTTGGAGAGCTATACTATTTTCTACTTTTGTTAGAAAAGATTGTTTTATACCTGTTGGTGAAGTATATTTTTTCACTGTTTTCATAATCCCAGAAATACTTCATTACCTAATGGCCCTGGTATATAATAAAACTAGAGCCCTTGGTCTATATACTCATAATCATCAGAACAGGGATTCCTTCAAAAAAATATCCAGAGCAGTGAAAGATAACTTCATGAATTATGTCTGATATTTAAGGGAAAGAGGGGATGCCCTTATTGCTAGTTTGATTGAGGCATAAATGTTGTTTTGGAAATCATGAGCAAGTACGAATGCCTTTCTTTAGAGCACATGATGACAGGTTCAATAGCTACATTAGATTGGTACATTTTTCAGTCTAGTAAGTTTTGATGGAACATGGCTAACCTCATTGTTCAGCAGATTGAAAGCAAAATAAGGTGTTGATTAGCCTTGGTATCTGTGCGATTCATGTGGGTAGGACGACCATCCGTATCCAGTCTGGCACTAATTAATGTATGATTCATAGGAAATGAGAGTTCAGAGGTTATGTGTCCTAGTTTTCACAAAAATTTTCTACTTAGGATGACAAGAAGCAGAAACATTGTCTGTGATGACAAGCATCATGGTGAATTAAAGGATAAAGATCAAAATGTGTGTAAAAGGAATTAACTTGAGTAGATAGAACCCTTCCTCATTACCCTTTCCTTCTTCTTAGAGATGGTTGGGAAAAAGGCAAAGGGAAGCCACACAGACATAAACAACTGAAGATAACTGATGTACCTTTTGGACTGCAGCTTAGCAGGATCAACCTAGGTTCAAATCTTAGTTCTAGTATCATTTACTAGAATAGTTCTGTGACCTTAAGCATATCTCAGAATCATCATCTATAAATACATATTTGTTGGCAGAATAAAATGAGATAATGTATAAAATATGCCAGGCATAGTGATTTAATGATTACCCAGTAGTAATAAATGTTTTTTTTTTCCTCTATCCTCACATCACATTTGTATTTGAAACACATGCCTATTCTACCCCTCTAATTTTCTTCTTGGTTGTCAGAATCTCACTTTCATATTCAACTGCTTTCATGTGCTATGTGTTATGACATATAAATAAAAATGAATATATCAGTCATATATATGACTGGTTAATGTTGTTTGGAAATGCATAACAACATGAATCCTTTTGCTTTACATATGCATTAGCACTCTGTTAGAGTATAACTTTATAGAAATAATAAGACAGCAAGCATCAAGTTTAATGATTGAAAGGTAAAAAAAAATCAGTGTCTTAGAAAAGTTTAAAATCAGCCAATTCACGGTCTCATGCCTCTATTCTTTTATCACAGTGACTCCTTCTCTCTGCTGTCAGCCTGGTGACTATAATGAGCACCCTTGTATTGCTTCTCTGTCTTCTTTTTCCAATTCCCTTTCTCTACAGACACATATGCCAGCCTGACCTAGCCCAGAGAGCACTGGATGGGTTAAAGTGCCACTCTCTCCAGGTTTCACAACAGCATCATTAGTGCATAAATGTCTACAGCTTTTAAAACTAATTTAAAACTCTTTCACATTTATTTCTCATTCTGTCTTGCCTGAGAACCTCTTTTCTTTCTAATATGATGGCTTTTATTGTCTTCAACATATGAGGATGCAGAAGTCTAGACAGAGAGGTAACTTCCTTTGAACACCAAGCATCGAAAAACAGGGTGGATGTGAAGCCTCCTGATTCACAGGTGTACCTTTCACCACGCCATCTTCCCTTGTAAAACCCAAAGTTCAATTGAAACTTCGAATGGAATTCTAAATAGAAGGCTCTGGAGTGGGAGAACATGATAAATTCTTACATCTGTGATTCTCTGTATCCATTGACTTTAAACATATAATTGAGTTGGTTGACAGAACACATGAAATATGGTTAGACTTTTTCCCACCTTTGAGATTCATTTGTTGAGAGCCACCAAGCAATAATCCTCCTATTCAGTCCCATCAGGTGGACTATTTTAAGGTGAAGGCCATTTTATTTTTTGCCAAAACCTACACTGGGATCCCGGTAATTGGCAGAATGGCTTAAGAAAGGGCACTTAACTTTATTTAATATGGAATTGCAGACTTTTGTTCATTTTATAAATTTTAGGAATAAAAGGAAAACTTAATTATTATCTAATTAAAACCCCTCATTTCACAGAGGGAACTTGGTCCGGAAAGTCAGTTGAGCTACCCAGAAAAGCCAATAGTTAGTGGTTGTTTATTTTTACTAGAATCTCGATAGTTTGATTCTTCTAAACTTTGGTTCAATATTCTTTTGTCTTTTTAGTGTATCTCACTAACAGCTTAACTCAAAGGCTTTTTTTAAACCTGTATATCATTATAAAGCTCCTTATAATTTATAACTGTTAATATTCTGATGAAGTGCTAAGTTCTATGAAGTATACTACGTTTCTTTTTTATGTTACACTACTCTTTTTTCATTGAAGTATAGTTAATTTACAATGTTGTGTTAGTTTCAAGTGTACAGCAAAGTGATTCAGTTATACATATATATATATATATTCTTTTTCAGATTCTTTTCCATTACCCATTATCACAAGTTACTGAGTATAGTTCCTTGTAGGTTCCTGTTGCTTACCTATTTTATATATAGTAGTGTATATAAATTAATCCCAAACTCCTAATTTATTTTCCCCCCTCCCCATTATCCCTTTTGGTAATGATAAATTTGGTTTCGAAGTCTGTGAGTCTACTTCTGTTTTGTAAATAAGTTCATTTGTATCAATTTTTTTTAGATTCTACATATAAGGGACATCATATGATATGTGTCTTTATCTGAGTTACTTCACTTAATATGATAATCTCTAGGTTCATTCATGTTGCTGCAAATGGCATTATTTAATTTTTTTAATGGCTGAGTAATATTCTATTGTGTATATATATACCACAACTTCTTTATTCATCTGTTGATGGACATTTAGGTTGCTTCCATGTCTTGGCTGTTGTAAATAGTGCTGCTGTGAACATTGGGGTGCATGTGTCTTTTCGAATTAGAGTTTTCTCTGGATATATGCCAGGAGTGGGATTGCAGGATCACATAGTAATTCTATTTTTCATTTGGATGGAGGTTCCTTAAAAACTGAAAATAGAGTGTACTACATTTCTGGTCACTTGTAATCATTTTTTAAATTGTTGATGTCTAAACTAGCCTTTAAAGGCAGTCATATGTTCACTTTATAATTTTCTTTTTTATCAGCTTTACTGAGGTATACTTAGAGTACAAACTTTGCACATATTTAATGAATACATTTTGATGTCTTTGATACCTGTGATACCATCACCACAATTGAAGTAATAAACATATTTATCACTTCCAAAAGATTGCTTGTGTCCATTTGTTTGTTCCTGTGTGTGTGAAAAGAATACTTACCATGAGATCTACCCTCTTAATGAGTTTTTACGTGTCCAACTAGCATCTAATTTAGAACGATCTATTGGAAAGGATAGAACCTATAGTTAACAGTCCTATATACTTAAAAATTGCTAGGAGGGCAGATCATAAGTTAAGTGTTCTTATCACTAAAAATAAATAAAGAGGGCAGAAGGACATTTTTAAAGGTAATGGTCATATTTATGGCATAGTTTGTGGTGATGGTTTCATGGGTGTATACTTCTAAACTCAACAAGTTGTATATGTTAAATATGTACAGCTTTTTGTGTCAATCATACCTCCATAAAGTGTTTTCAAAAACAGAGAGACATAGAAAGACCTATGAGATTTTAAAAACATATGTATATACGTATATATATTCCCAACTCTACTTTGGAACCAATGAATCAAAATTTCCAGATGACGTCTATAAACAAGAACAAACAAATAAACAAAATACCTTACGTTATTCTGTTGCATTACACATAGAAGCTACTTCACTAAACTACCTCACAGCAATAAAATAAAAGCTTAATGTTTTGGAGAAAATGCCTCTTAGAATTACTAATCTGACAGCAAAGAAACCTCGGATGAGTAATACCCTTATATCTGAGGTCCTGGGACCCCTACCTTGGACACCATACCATACAGGGTCTCCTCTTGCCCTTCTGCAGCTGTACCCCATCACCTTCTCTGGGATGAGAAGTCCATGGAGCTAATAGGATATGTTTACCAAGGGTAAATGCATGTATGTTCCCTTCTAGACCATGTTTCAGGTACCTGGGATCCAGAAATATCTCTGCTCATCCTAGAGTGGGTGGGGATGGAGCCTGGACTTGAAGATAGGTGTCCATATACATACCAGTCAGATCTGGTAGGGAGGGGAGGAGGGTGAGAGCCATTTATTTATACTCTTGTTCCTAAGCCCTGCCCCACCCCCCAAATAATATCAGAAGCAGTCTGGAATTACCTGATATCATAAAGTATTGTAAGTCTACAAAGGCTCAGAGTTTCTCAGTTATCATGATTTTGTTTTAATGATGTTCTTAAAGTGTAATGAGAAACTGTATGCTGATTATGGAAAAACATGAACTAGGTAGAGTTTTTTAGTGCTGCCCAAATGCAGAGTGCCACATTGCTTTCCACAACCATGACAGGACACTCCAACCCTTCCTTTCTTAAGCAGTGCCCTAGGGTTAAAGCAACAAGCACGATGATCAAACCTATCTTTGCTGTGTGTGGTTGAGTGCCTGCTCTCTTCTTTTACAATCCAGTCACTCAAATCACATCATGGCCTAATATATGACTCTGGACATCAAGCATTCCATGCACATGGTGTATCACGGAGCATGAATCCCCTACCCTTCCTTGGCATTGTATGATTCACCAAAAAGTCGTGTGAGGTAGATGTGTCCGTAAAACGTTACTCTTTACAAATGAGGTTATTCAGCTTGGAGCATTTTATTTTCTTGTCCAAAGTCACATGCCTAATAATTGGTAGAGCCATGCCTAATTGAAGGGACACAATTCAACCTATAACAGACATTTCTCTAAAGCTCCCTACATGATGTTGTGGGGAGAGGATATTAGGGATGAAGAAATCAGAGAAAAGAGCATGTTAGGTTCATGTCTGATTACAATTTGGAGGCAGAAATATTCTGGAGCTTAGGAGGTTAATAGGGAGGCTTTTTACTGAGACCTGTATGTAAAAAGGGACCCACCCAAAGAATAAAAATTAAACAGTAACTTTTACATTGGCAGAAGGAAATCCACATCTATTTGAAAAGGCAGAAATGGGGCAAAGTAGAAAGATATAAAAAAAAAAATACACCAAGTAGAAAACACAGAATAAGATTCAGAAATAAATCTAGATATACCAGTAATTACAATATATATAAATAGGCTCAATTCACTGACCAAATGAGAGCCTGTCAGAGTGAGAAGAAATCAAGATACATTAGTATTGTTATACACATTTTTATTTAAAACAATCACTTTTGATTTGTCTGAAAATAATGTATAAGCCCAAAGAAATCCAGGTTAGGACTTTTAATGTCAAACCAAGCTTAATATAAGAGTAGATGAAAGGGAAATTGCATCAGAAGGATAAAAATGATGATTAATGAATATGTGTTTAATAATATCATTTTAAAATCCATAATTAAAAGTTAACAGAAAAAATAAATGAATAATTATATTCAATAATTTAAAATATCCATTATTGAAATTAAGAATTCAAGCAAACACAAATAAACAAATATGTAGGAAATTTGAATATCGTGTACTAGCTATAAATTTATAATCAACAAAGATGAAATATACATTTACTCGTTATTTTCTTCTTTTCTATTTATTTGCAATTTTCTTCTGTTCTTAAATAATTATATGCCTTATAGATTTTTGAATACTTTTAGCAATTTACATGTCAATAAACATGAAAATCTAGATAAAATTGATACATTTTGAGAAACATAAAATGCCAAAATTGTCCCTGGATCCCAATCCAAAAATGGGCAGAAGACCTAAATAGACATTTCTCCAAAGAAGATATACAGACTGCCAACAAACACATGAAAGAATGCTCAACATCATTAATCATTAGAGAAATGCAAATCAAAACTACAATGAGATATCATCTCACACCAGTCAGAATGGCCATCATCAAAAAATCTAGAAACAATAAATGCTGGAGAGGGTGTGGAGAAAAGGGAACCCTCTTGCACTGCTGGTGGGAATGTGAATTGGTTCAGCCACTATGGAGAACAGTATGGAGGTTCCTTAAAAAACTACAAATAGAACTACCATATGACCCAGCAATCCCACTACTGGGCATATACCCTGAGAAAACCGAAATTCAAAAAGAGTCATGTACCAAAATGTTCATTGCAGCTCTATTTACAATAGCCCGGAGATGGAAACAACCTAAGTGCCCATCATCGGATGAATGGATAAAGAAGATGTGGCACATATATACAATGGAATATTACTCAGCCATAAAAAGAGACGAAATTGAGCTATTTGTAATGAGGTGGATAGACCTAGAGTCTGTCATACACAGTGAAGTAAGTCAGAAAGAAAAAGACAAATACCATATGCTAACACATATATATGGAATTTAAGAAAAAAAAATGTCATGAAGAACCTAGGGGTAAGGCAGGAATAAAGACGCAGACCTCCTAGAGAACGGACTTGAGGTTATGGGGAGGGGGAGGGGTGAGCTGTGACGGGGCGAGAGAGAGTCATGGACATATACACACTAACAAACGTAGTAAGGTAGATAGCTAGTGGGAAGCAGCCGCATGGCACAGGGATATTGGCTTGGTGCTTTGTGACAGCCTGGAGGGGTGGGATAGGGAGGGTGGGAGGGAGGGAGACGCAAGAGGGAAGAGATATGGGAACATATGTATATGTATAACTGATTCACTTTGTTATAAAGCAGAAACTAACACACCATTGTAAAGCAATTATACCCCAATAAAGATGTTAAAAAAAAATGCCAAAATTGGCTAAAAATGAAACAAAAAAGAATAACACAATAACAGCAACAAAAACTTAAATTAGTAATGAAAATTCTAACTCCATTTCCGTCAAAAAGCTCAAGTCTGGTTTAAAAGTGAGTTCTGCTAATTTTTCAAGAAACAGATAATCCAAGTCTTATATAAGAGGTTATAAAAAGTAAAACAAAATGGAATAATGAAGGAAGTTATTCAGTCACTTTAATAAAATTAATTATTATTGATACCCAAACAAGTTAAAGGTAGTACAAGAAGAGAAATCATAGGTCAATTTCAGTATTAAATATAGATGTAAAAAATCTGAATTAAATGAATCTAACAGAAGCAAATAGTATGTTAAAAAATACATCATGAAACAATGAGTCTATTCCAGAAATGTAATCATGTTTTAACACTAGAAAAATATAATTGTAGTTAGTAATGGAATATAGGGAAGAGATGCTCATAGATAGCTCAAAACGTGCAGAAATATGACAGTGTTCTACATGATTTTATAATAAAAATAGTCAACTTTGAACAAAAGATAACTTTCTTAACTTAATTAAAAAATCACAAAATTACAAAGTTGGCATATATTAACATACTGCTAAGACTATTATAAAGCCTTATCCATTGCTGGTGGGTGATTAAACTGTTCATTGTGAAGAACAGAGTGTCAGTGCCTAGGATATAGGATATATTTTTATGTCATTAAGACCAAGAAATTTTATTCCAAGATTTATATCCAACAAAAAAGACTGCATAAATTTGTAAAAGGACATGCACAAGTTTTTCATAACAACCTTTATTTTTTGATGGTGGCTGTCCCTAGTAAGAAGCAACCTTCATGTCCATTCCCAGGGGAATGATTAAATAAATATGGTATATGCACAAAATAAAATATGATGCAGAGTCAGAAGCAAAGAACTAGATTTATTGCAATTAGGTTACATCTTGGAAACATGTTAATAAGAAAAGGGAGCAAGAGTAAGATTTATAGCACCATTTATGCAAATTAAAAACACATGTTAATACCATATATTTTTCAAGGATACACATGTATCTAAAGAGGTACACAGAAGGGAAGTTGGAGAGACATAGATTAAAAACACTAGTGTGAACACCTTTCAGGAGGGCAACAGCAGTAGTGACGAGAAATGAAGGGAAAATAATACAATGAAATAGGCCATAAATAAGGTACAGATAAAAGATAAAAGTAAAATCAGTTATGTGATATATGTACAAAATTCTTGTATTTTTATGTGTTCTCTGCAAGGCTTTCTTAAATAGCAAGTTCTCCAAATGCATTTAAAATAGGATTCAAATTTTATACCATTTTTTTTCCCATGAACACATGGAAAAAAGTGTTTTCACTTGTCATGCTCTGAAAAGTGGTCGCTTTGCAGGGAATCATAACTTCTCCATCTTTTCTTGGCTGGAGGATTGAAAAGTTTGCATATTTCCTTTGTCTGTTCAGATAGTAAGGATGAAAGGATGTCTGTGGTTTTTAGATAGCCGTTCGGTTGACCGACTGCCACCTTGAATCAGAATCAAATTTTTAAGGGTCAGGCTAACAAAGTGAATTGGTCTATGAATATTCTTTCCTGGTGTTGAATCGGCTTGAATGAGGACCCTGTTCTAACACAGCCCCAAGCCCCTGTTGCCAATATGTATAAGAAAATAAAGGTAAATCAAATAATAAAAAACACACAACAGCTTTTTCAAGATCAAGTATTATTTCATTTTACTAGAAACTGAGGCACAGGAATATTTAGTATTATAATATTATATATATAATATTATATATTAATATTAATTTAATTAAATTAATATTAAAATTAATATTATATAATAATATAATATATTATATTTTATAGTATACATAGTATTCCCAATCACACCATGAATGAGGAAAAAGACAAGCCAGAAGCAGAACCACAGTTCTTGATCCCCAGCTGGTACTTCTTCCACTATTGTCCTTCCTCTATAAAGTGTTCAAGTGCACATGATTCAAAGAACAAAAACAAGATGCATCATCAATATTTAAGATTCTTCGTATGAAACATTTCATAGAGTTTGGAGATTTATGGGAAGATGCAAAGTAGCAATTTGTGTTTGCAGTAGAGACATTTTAAGTGACTAAAGTTTTAATTAACCACTAATTTTTTTCTTCCCACGGCATGCACGGTCAACTTTACCTGTTTGCTGTCTGAAGCTCTGTGTTTGCAAATTAGAAACTCCTGCTTCTTTCCATTTTAATTTAAAATTGTGAGCCTGACGTAATCAACTTCTTTCCTTTTTTGGTTGTTTAATGAACATTAATGAAACAAAATCAAGGTGTGATTTAACATTCAGCCAATTTATTAATGGTTAGGAGGGATAACTTTGTTTTCAGGGACTGGAGTTGAACTTGACTTATTGAGGGAAATTAACTTTTTCACTAGCATTTAATAAAACCACAGTAGGGCATGGGGCCTGCAATATCAGGTCAACCTATGGTTGATGTGACTGTTTATGTTGAGAAAATATCTTCAAATCAGAGAAACCATCAGAAGTTGAATTAGCAGTTGCTTCTACTTGATTAAAAGGCCTTTCGGATGAGGACAGAGTGCCATTTTCTCATGGCTACTTTACTCATATATTTTCTCTTATTAGCACATGTTCTTTCCAGCTACCTTTTTGTGCATTCACTGCTTGCATATTAAATGTCTTCTAGATACCTGGCCCTACCGAATACTTTATATACTTCTGAACATATATTTATTATACTCAGAAGTTGTTTTTTCTTAAGTCTATGAGAGGCAATATAATAGAGTATTTTCTGGTCAACATTCATACTTTGACAACAATAACAAAAAAACCCCTTACTTTGAATCCTAGATCTGCCCCTTACCAGCTGTGTGATTTTGGGGCAAGTTATTATCTTCTTTGATCCCCAAGTTTGTCTCATCTGTGTCTGCCTCACAGAAGTTATCATTCAATCAGGAAATATTTTTGTGCCAGTTTTTGTAATAGGCCTGGGAACAAACAAGGAACATGTTTGCGCTCTCGCGGAATTTACCATTTAGCAGGGGAGAGAGACTTCAAAGAATAAATCACATAGAATGATTATTTACTTAAATTTTTACCAAGTTTAGTGAAATGCTTATAAGTCTGGAAAACATGTTAGTCTTCCCTAAGGAAAAAAGAATATTAAACTAGGACTTGAATGATGAGTAGAAGGTGGCCGAGAGAAAAGGAGGAAAGTGTCCCAGGGAGAGGATAAAGCAGATGCAAAAGTTGTGAATAGAAAGGAGATTGATTTTCCTGAGCATCTGAGGAAGGCCAGAGCAAAGGCAGGACAGGGGAAGCTGACAGATGTGGGCACAGGGTAGGTTGTGCAGAACCTTCTCAGCCAAACTGAGAATGTTAGATTTTGCCTAAGTGTAATAAACCACCGAAAGGTTTTAAGCAGTACAGGAAAGAAGAGTGTGTTCATTTTCTATTGCTGTTGTAATAAATTACTGCCAGCTTAGTGGCTTAACACAACACGATTTTTTTTAGTCTGCCAGTTTTCGTTTTCAGAATCACGACGCAGGTCTCACTAACATGAAATCAGTGTTGGTAGGACTGTGTTCCCGTCTGGAGGCTGTAGAAAAGAATGCATTTTCTTCACTTTCCAGCTTGTGATTATAAACTGTGATTATAATGCTTGTGATTATAATAGGCCTAGTCTGGTCATCTACTATAATCTCCCTATTTAAGATCATTTCATTAACAATGTAACAACCTTATTCCCATCTACAACCTTAATTTCCCTTTTTCATGTGACATATTCACAGTTTATTCTGGGTATCAGGATATGAATATTTTGAGGGGTTATTATTCTGCCCACTACAGGGAGAAAACCTAGTAAGGGTGTGATCTCAGAAAAAGGCCTGCAGAGAAACGCAGGAGTGTAGATTCACTTAAGAATTATTCCATATGGGTCACTCCAGGGAGAAGTAAATTCCTAGGTACTTGCAACTGGAGGGCACAGCTCTTAAGAAGAGGGTGGTGGCCTTTGAAAGAGCAAGTAAATCAGGGAAGGTACAATGTGCGACTATTTTATGTAGCACTAAGAAAAAATGTGCTGGTAATTAAATGACAATAGTTCTTCAATTGTAAGATGGTTCTTGATTTCAACTATGATACAATGTGGACAATGTTCATCTACCAACTGATGAAATCAGAAATTATATTAATTTATATTATATATTTAATTATATAATTTAATTTAATTATATAATATAATTATATAATTATATTAAATCAGAAATGATATTAAAATTTTAATAAGCACTTATTCTTACTAACATCACCATTCCCTTTTATATTTTTTACATGTGCCCATATAGAATATGTTGTCAAGTTGTACACTCCCATTTGTTGACTTCCTTTATTCTCCTTATTCTTTTGGTTAAACAAAGGTATTTGCGTCGGGCTCATCCATTAACTTAGACATGGCGAACACAAGGTACATATGCTATGCTGCCAACCCTCCCAGCTTTTTAAACTACTCTTAACCCTGGGGAGACATCACAAATCAATCAAAAACATTCTTACAGAGCTTCAGGAAGGCTTAGGGTCTTTCTCACAGGTGAGGTGACAGCATATTTGCTTGTTGAAGCTAGGGCTCTTCTGAGAGTCACAATGAGAGCTATTAATAAATGGTTGAGGCAACACGGGATGTATTGTGTCTCCACTCATAAAAGTTCCATTGATTAGAGTTAGCATGAAACTTGAAACATATTTTCCAACTTTGTCTAAAAATAGGGTTCTATTGGAAACAAAAAAATCTTTGGGCTAGACTGGCGGCCATGTGAATTTATGATCTCCTTGAGGAATCTCGATCATTCTTGCCTCCAAGCAACTCTCCTGTCTGTCCATCCCCATCTCCTGACTTGCTTTCTATCATTCCTTAGCTGTGTTTGCTTAAATTGTAGCCTTATCACTTGGGAACTCTGAACACTTCTTTGCTGAGGCCGCTCCTTACAATTTTTGTGCATGGGTCCTTCAATACCGGTGTCACCCTGATGATTACAGTGGCTTAGGAATTGTCCCCAATCATACGCTGATATAACAGTTGGATTTATTTTGTGTCAGATAAACATGGAAAAGTCAAGAGACAATGAACCACAAAACAGACACCATTTGCGAGAATGATACTATACAATAAAGATAGACTGAAAAAGTGAAGTTTATAATTTGTAAAATGTCTAAATATTTTCTTTTATTTCTGACTAGAAATCTTTGAAAAACTTATGGGAACTATAAACACTCTAAAAGACATGAACCGCATATTGAAGTGAGGTGAGAAAAATAATTCCATTAAATGGCTTGATGTTTTGACTATATAATGCAAATAATCTAAACAAGTGAAAAAACATGTAAAAATACAACATATCTGGTTACCTTGTGTTCTTTGATTCAAAGTACACAATTAAACACATACTTCTGTATTTAAAGAAGTTAAATAAGAATTGGGGCCATGATGTTCCTTCTTCATTAAAAAAAAAGTTAAATCATACATTAGGCTGATTTCTATTCTCTTCTGTTTCAAGGCCACATGGCTATGTCTCTTCTGTCTTGAGGGTAGAAAATGAAGGCCACATGGCTATGAAACACTACTGTTCTTTTTCATGGCAAAATTGCTTTGTTCAGCTGTTTTGAAAAGAAGAATCCAAGGATAAAGAGTTCTGTCATAAACATGAAGGCTTATATTTTAATTTCATAATACAGAGTGAAGGAGGAAGTTAGGAAGAAGAAAGAGACAAAGATTAGAAAGAAGGTAAAGGAAAAGAAAGATAACGAATACTTAAAAAAAAAAAAAACCGTCTAGACAGCTGAAGACAAAGGCAGTTACCTACCTGCCCTTCTGTCTCTCAGTATTTCCTATCAAGCAATACAGACCATTGAGAACAGATACAGATGTAGATATACATATATATCTGTACACATATCTCATGATATATCATTTATATATATCATGGTATATACATCATGCCCTCTGCGTAATTTAAAGGTAAGAATGTCCGATTTTCACAATAAGAAGAAGAAAATAGCCAGATTCCAGCGGTAATTGCTCATCCTCCCACTCTACTCCTGCCCCCGCTTAAAGCTTTGTGACAAGCAAAGACATATGGAGAATAACAGCGGAGAAGAGAAAGCTTAAGCTTACTCTGAAACCACCACTATTAGTATAAAAATCCTAAAAGCGTTTCTTGGTAGATCAGAGCATGGACTACACGAAGAGACCTAAAAATATGCATGATTTAAAGGGCAGTTTGATAGGCGTAGCTTCTGAAGGAGGAAAAGGGCCAAAATAAACACCTTTTGACAACTGGGGGAAGGGGAAGATAAGCAAAAAGACAACATATAGGGTTTCAAAATAAAATTGCGGGTCTGCAAGCCACAGAAATGTAAGGACTTAACTCCACCCCCACCGCCAGAACAACAGGAAAATCTATTCCAGTGTCTACACAGATGGAATAAAGTATCTTTAAGAACCTTAGAAAATACAGCACCACAAAAATTCACAACGTTAACAAAACCGTACAGATCTATTGAAAAATTCAGAAAACCAAATTCCAGACACATCAACTGCAGATAATTCTCCAGAAAAAACAGGAAGCAGAAGAAAACTGCAAATATCAATAAAAGTCCAAACAGAATTAAATACGCTCAAACAAGCATTCGAGGGTATGAAAACCGCCTTGAATCAGAAATTCAACAACTGTACACGTAAAATAACATCAAGTGAAAGGTTTTCCACAACGGAGCATATTCTTTAAAAAGTCTTTCTTTTGTTTGCAAGCTCTAATATTTAAAGTCTTCTAGTTGTACATAAAAGAGATGTCTATTTACTAATTAATTCAGTTACCAATGAGTGTTTAAAATAACATAATTACCCTTTTCACACATGCCATAAAACAGCATTATTTGAATTCTTTAAATCATCTTTGCCATTCCTGTTTTCATTACGATTGAAGTTACTTTTTGGGTCTTCTAACACGTTTACCTGGAATATACCACTGTTATTTTTCTCTAAAATATTTGAGATAAATTATTATTTCTGTAAATATTTTTCTTTCTCTAAGTTATTTTTGAATCTATCATCGAGGCTGCCCCTAAAATGTATAGTCTGAGACATGGTACTAAATCATGAGAAGTTAGGACAATTTTTTTTTTAACTACGTCTAAAATTAAATTGAAAAGTTGGGCTGATTGGTGGAGCTAGTTGCTATGTTGTTTTTAAAGTAGTCTTCAACAGGTTTATTAAACCTCATTAAAAATATTCAACATTTACAATTGGAAGTAATGATTAGTAATTTATCTTAAATGTATTTGTTTCCTTTCAAAATTCCGTTCCTTTCAAAAGACACAGGAATTTATAGTTATCAAAACTAATACTGTTTGATGTCTCTTCAATCTAATATGCATTCCCCAGACAGTCCTTTGATGGAGAAAATGAATTCAGAAACCACCTCATAGTGTGAGATTTATAAGGTGACTTTTATTTTTTTAAACTGGGGAGTAAATGGCACATAGTATGTTTCTGGAGTATTGTACTTTCAGAGGAACATGTCAAAAATCCAACAGAATTTTTAAAAAACTTTTCATGTCAGTGATTCAGAACTGTTTACACACTTCTGAAACGGGATTGTTACTTCAAATCATGCCTCTGTGCATTGGGCAGGCTGAACTACATAGATTCAAATCATCCTCTGACATCTCTCCCTATCCTATGGTTCTGATTAAAGCAGAATGGCTTCAGGGAAACTTTACAGTAGCAGATAAAAGTTTATGGTTTTTTGTGGAAACGAAATGATGTCTGACAACTGGTCAGAGATAAAATGAGATGCTTCCTGAAGTGGCCAGGTTCAGGGTACACTGCTGGGCAACAGCTGGAGATAAATCTGTCAGCACGATTCTATTTTCCTTGTTTCCAGGTCCAAACAGTTCCCTTCGCAGATATGTTTTTCTCTTTTACAGAGCTGCAACTCAATATTTACTTTTATTGGAGAAACGTATGTGGTAGATGTGACTTAGTTCCCAAACTCAAGCATGCAAGAGAACATGGGTAGGGAATTCTCTCCCAGTCGTTCGCGGAAGGTTCACGTGCCTCTAGGAAAATCCAGCAAGTCTACCCTCCAGTCTGGCATGGTTGTTGCCGCGGACCATATTATTTGAGGCCACATGCTTTCTGGAAGAATGCTGCCTCTTGGATTCCACGCCACATGCTGGCATGTGATTCTTTCTTATATTGGCACAGATATTGGTTTTCTCATGATTAGTAGAAGCAGCTGTGGGACCTCTCCAAACAGCCACATAAGCAATTCGAATTTTGAAGACGGGAGGAAGGACAGAAGGGCAGATTCCTCGTGGTGACCGGAGACAACAGAAAGATTTATAGGGACATTGAAAGCCTCCTCTTCTGTTTCCCCACATATGGCTAGGAAATACTTGGGGGAGGTGTCCCACCTTGCTTGGGAGAAAAGGTGCTATCAAGATAATAAATTTTTGCATTACAAATTTGAAACATTGATAACAAAACATTTGGTATGTAATTTCCACTAAATAGTGGGTATGCCATCCATATACAGCTACTGTGTTTTGTCTTTTTAATGTAAAGATTTTGCCTCTTCCCCGTGGGGAAGCATTCTTTGCTTAATCAGTTTCTTTAGTTAGGAGAGCTTCAGAAATGGCTAGATTTAGAGGTGCTATCAGCCTGAGATGATTAAAGACCTAAAGGAAGTCATTTGCATCACTCACTGAAAGACAAAGTTAAGGGCTATATGTTTTGTAAAATACCCAGACACAGACATTGATTTTGCGGTGGACCACCAGCCTCTACACCCAGTCCTGGGGAAGCAGAATTTAATGCCATTTTGAAAAGTTAATTAAACCCACTGATGTATGACCAATAAAAATGTAAGCATGTCAGAACGCTGGTATTGTGCGGAGGCCCTCCAAGAGAGCAGACTTCATGACTGAAAGGCTGTCTTAAGAATGGTGCCAACCCCGGCCCTCGTCTCTCCAGAGAAGCCCAGAGAAGATAATACAATCAGGAAAAACGATTGAGAAGTCTAATGGCGTAATGCAATATTAACTACACCAAATTATAAGCCAAGGCATCTGAACTCCTTCCTCCCCCCATTCATTTATTTAGAAACATGTATTTAGTTCCTGAAATGCACTAGGCAGTGTGCCAGCTCTGAAAGATGTAGTCCTCGATAAGAAAAACGAGGTCTTTGATTTCAAGGAGTGAATATTCAGTGGTTTACGATTGTACTACTGTATGTTCTTCGACAGGTTACTTTTCCTCTCTGGGCCTCAATTTCCTTATCTGTCAGTTGACTAATAATCTGTGATTCTATTTTTGTCACAACCCTGGGAAACAGGGCATGCAAGATGATACATAGATTTGGAGGAAGGCAATGGAGGGGTCATGGATCTGATTTAGGACCAGGCTTTGGAGAATCCTGGCTTGGAACAAGGGCTAGAGACAGAGATTTAACACGGAGAGGAGCTGAATCCACAGGGGAAAGGCTTTATCGGCTCTCTTCCAGAAGGAGGGTTTACATGGGAAGGGAAAAGTGGATGAATGCAGGGAAAGCACTAGGCTGTCACGCTACCATGTTACTGCCCTCAGTCCTCACAATAACTTTGTAAGTTTGGAATTTCCCCTTGTTCCCATTGTAGAGATGAGGAAACTGAAGTGAAGCAAGATGAAAATGTCAAAGATTACACACTTAGCACCCTGTGAAGTCTGCTCCACCCCAGTTCACTTTAAAGCCTATGTGTTTCTTTCTCATCATGTGGACTCTTCTTGAATGTATAAAGAAAAGAGAAGCAGCAAAGGAGGAGAAAGCACTTCCTGCTGGGGGGAATTTTTGTGGAGTTATGTGGAAGAGGTGGCATTTAGGCTGGGTCTGGTTAGGACATATGACAAGGAAGAGCAGAATTGGATATTATAGGCAAAAAATGCAATATAGATAAAGAAACAGAGTGAAAAACTGAAGACTGCAAAAAGAATAGTAAGACTGAAACTTATAGTGTAGGTAAAGAGACGAAAAATAAGAGTGGAAATGTAGTTTGAAACAGTTTGTTCAAGGCTTTGAATACCAGGCCAAGTAAATATTTTAGACTAATAGCCAAATGACAGAGGGTACAGCATTAAAGGTTTCTGAGCAAAGCAGTGATGTATTCTGAATTGTGTTTTGGAAAGATTAATTTCCCATCACTTTCAAATTGCCTGAAGTTCTTTTTTTTTAATTAAAAAAATTTTTTAACATCTTTATTGGAGTATAATTGCTTTACATTGTTGTGTTAGTTTCTGCTTTATAACAAAGCGAATCAGCTATACATATACATATATCCCCATATCTCCTCCCTCTTGCGTCTCCCTCCCACCTTCCCTATCCCACCCCTCTAGGTGGTCACAGAGCACCGAGCTTATCTCCCTGTGCTATGCGGCTGCTTCCCACTAGCTATCTATTTTACGTTTGGTAGTGTATATATGTCAATGCCACTTTCTCACTTCATTCCAGCTTACCCTTCCCCCTCCCTGTGTCCCCAAGTCCATTCTCTACATCTGCGTCTTTATTCCTGTCCTGCCCCTTGGTCCTTCAGAACCTTTTTTTTTTTTTTTTTTTTTAGATTGCATATATATGTGTTAGCATACGGTATTTGTTTTTCTCTTTCTGACTTACTTCACCCTGTACGACAGACCCGAGGTCCATCCACCTCACTACAAATAACTCAATTTCATTTCTTTTTATGGCCGAGTAATACTCCATTGTATATATGTGCCACATCTTCTTTATCCATTCATCTGTTGCTGGACACTTAGGTTGCTTCCATGTCCTGTCTATTGTAAATAGTGCTGCAATGGACATTGTGGTACATGACTATTTTTGAATTATGGTTTTCTCAGGGTATATGCCCAGTAGTGGGATTGCTGAGTCGTATGGTAGTTCTATTTGTAGTTTTTTAAGGAACCTCCATACTGTTCTCCATAGTGGCTGTATCAATTTACATTCCCACTAACAGCGCAAGAGGGTTCCCTTTTCTCCACACCCTCTCCAGCATCTGTTATTTGTAGACTTTTTTTTTTTTTAACATCTTTATTGGAGTATAATTGCTTTACAATGGTATGTTAGTTTCAGCTTCACAACAAAATGAATCAGTTATATATATACATATATTCCCATATCTCTTCCCGCTTGCGTCTCCCTCCCTCCCACCCTCCCTATCCCACCCCTCCAGGCGGTCACAAAGCACCGAGCTGATCTCCCTGTGCTATGCGGCTGCTTCCCACTAGCTATCTACCTTACGTTTGGTAGTGTATATATGTCCATGCCTCTTTATCGCTTTGTCACCGTTTACCCTTCCCCCTCCCCATAGCCTCAAGTCCATTCTCTAGTAAGTCTGTGTCTTTATTCCTGTTTCACCCCTAGGTTTTTCATGACATTTTTTTTTTAAATTCCATATATATGTGTTAGCATACGGTATTTGTCTCTGTCTTTCTGACTTACTTCACTCTGTATGACAGACTCTAGGTCTATCCACCTCATTACAAATAGCTCAATTTCGTCTCTTTTTATGGCTGAGTAATATTCCATTGTATATATGTGCCACATCTTCTTTATCCATTCATCCGATGATGGGCACTTAGGTTGTTTCCGTCTCCGGGCTATTGTAAATAGAGCTGCAATGAACATTTTGGTACATGACTCTTTTTGAATTATGGTTTTCTCAGGGTATATGCCCAGTAGTGGGATTGCTGGGTCATATGGTAGTTCTATTTGTAGCTTTTTAAGGAACCTCCATACTGTTCTCCACAGTGGCTGTATCAATTTACATTCCCACCAACAGTGTAAGAGGGTTCCCTTTTCTCCACACCCTCTCCAGCATTTATTGTTTCTAGATTTTTTGATGATGGCCATTCTGACTGGTGTGAGATGATATCTCATTGTAGTTTTGATTTGCATTTCTCTCATGATTAGTGATGTTGAGCATTCTTTCATGTGTTTGTTGGCACTCTGTATATCTTCTTTGGAGAAATGTCTATTTAGGTCTTCTGCCCATTTTTGGATTGGGTTGTTTGTTTTTTTGTTATTAAGCTGCATGAGCTGCTTATAAATTTTGGAGATCAATCCTTTGTCAGTTGCTTCATTTGCAAATATTTTCTCCCATTCTGAGGGTTGTCTTTTGGTCTTCTTTATGGTTTCCTTTGCTGCGCAAAAGCTTTTAAGTTTCATTAGGTCCCATTTGTTTACTCTTGTTTTTATTTCCATTTCTCTAGGAGGTGGGTCAAAAAGGACCTTGCTGTGATTTATGTCATAGAGTGTTCTGCCTATGTTTTCCTCTAAGAGTTTGATAGTTTCTGGCCTTACATTTAGGTCTTTAATCCATTTTGAGCTTATTTTTGTGTACGGTGTTAGGGAGTGATCTAATTTCATACTTTTACATGTAGCTGTCCAGTTTTCCCAGCACCACTTATTGAATAGGCTGTCCTTTCTCCACTGTACATTTCTGCCTCCTTTGTCAAAGATAAGGTGACCATATGTGCGTGGGTTTATCTCTGGGCTTTCTATCCTGTTCCATTGATCTATCTTTCTGTTTTTGTGCCAGTACCATACCGTCTTGATAACTGTAGCTTTGTAGTATAGTCTGAAGTCTGGGAGCCTGATGCCTCCAGTTCCTTCTTTCGTTCTCAAGATTGCTTTGGCTATTCGGGGTCTTTTGTGTTTCCATACAAATTGCAAAATTTTTTGTTCTAGTTCTGTGAAAAATGCCAGTGGTAGTTTGATAGGGATTGCATTGAATCTATAGATTGCTTTCGGTAGTAGAGTCATTTTCACAATGTTGATTCTTCCAATCCAAGAACATGGTATATCTCTCCATCTATTTGTATCATCTTTAATTTCTTTCATCAGTGTCTTATAATTTTCTGCATACAGATCTTTTGTCTCCTTAGGTAGGTTTATTCCTAGATATTTTATTCTTTTTGTTGCAATGGTAAATGGGAGTGTTTTCTTGATTTCACTTTCAAATTTTTCATCATTAGTATATAGGAATGCCAGAGATTTCTGTGCATTAATTTTGTATCCTGCCACTTTACCAAATTCATTGATTAGCTCTAGTAGTTTTCTGGTAGCATCTTTAGGGTTCTCTATGTATAGGATCATGTCATCTGCAAACAGTGACAGCTTTACTTCTTCTTTTCCGATTTGGATTCCTTTTATTTCCTTTTCTTCTCTGATTGCTGTGGCTAAAAATTCCAAAACTATGTTGAATAAGAGTGGTGAGAGTGGGCACCCTTGTCTTGTTCCTGATCTTAGTGGAAATGGTTTCAGTTTTTCACCATTGAGGATGATGTTTGCTGTGGGCTTGTCATATATGGCCTTTATTATGTTGAGGAAAGTTCCCTCTATGCCTACTTTCTGCAGGGTTTTTATCATAAATGGGTGTTGAATTTTGTCAAAAGCTTTCTCTGCATCTATTGAGATGATCATATGGTTTTTCTCCTTCAGTTTGTTAATATGGTTTATCACATTGATAGATTTGCGTATATTGAAGAATCCTTGCATTCCTGGAATAAACCCCACTTGATCATGGTGTATGATCTTTTTAATGTGCTGTTGGATTCTGTTTGCTAGTATTTTGTTGAGGATTTTTGCATCTATGTTCATCAGTGATATTGGCCTGTAGTTTTCTTTCTTTGTGACATCCTTGTCTGGTTTTGGTATCAAGGTGATGGTGGCCTCGTAGAAGGAGTTTGGGAGTGGTCCTCCCTCTGCTATATTTTGGAAGAGTTTGAGAAGGATAGGTGTTAGCTCTTCTCTAAATGTTTGATAGAATTCGCCTGTGAAGCCATCTGGTCCTGGGCTTTTCTTTGTTGGAAGATTTTTAATCACAGTTTCAATTTCAGTGCTTGTGATTGATCTGTTCATATTTTCTATTTCTTCCTGATTCAGTCTTGGCAGGTTGTGCCTTTCTAAGAATGTGTCCATTTCTTCCAGATTGTCCATTTTATTGGCATAGAGTTGCTTGTAGTAATCTCTCATGATCTCTTTTATTTCTGCAGTGTCAGTTGTTACCTCTCCTTTTTCATTTCTAATTCTATTGATTTGGGTCTTCTCCCTTTTTTTCTTGATGAGTCTGGCTAGTGGTTTATCTATTTTGTTTATCTTCTCAAAGAACCAGCTTTTAGTTTTATTGATCTTTGCTATTGTTTCCTTCGTTTCTTTTTCATTTATTTCTGATCTGATTTTTATGATTTCTTTCCTTCTGCTAGCTTTGGGGTTTTTTTGTTCTTCTTTCTCTAATTGCTTGAGGTGCAAGGTTAGGTTGTTTATTCGAGATGCTTCCTGCTTCTTAAGGTGGGCTTGTATTGCTATAAACTTCCCCCTTAGAACTGCTTTTGCTGCATCCCACAGGTTTTGGGTCGTTGTGTCTCCATTGTCATTTGTTTCTAGGTATTTTTTGATTTCCTCTTTGATTTCTTCAGTGATATCTTCATTATTAAGTAGTGTATTGTTTAGCCTCCATGTGTTTGTATTTTTTACAGATCTTTTCCTGTAATTGATATCTAGTCTCATGGCGTTGTGGTCAGAAAAGATACCTGATACAATTTCAGTTTTCTTAAATTTACCAAGGCTTGATTTGTGACCCAAGATATGATCTATCCTGGAGAATGTTCCATGAGCACTTGAGAAAAATGTGTATTCTGTTGTTTTTGGATGGAATGTCCTATAACTCCATCTCGTTTAATGTATCATTTAAAGCTTGTGTTTCCTTATTTATTTTCATTTTGGATGATCTGTCCATTGGTGAAAGTGGGGTGTTAAAGTCCCCTACTATGAATGTGTTACTGTCGATTTCCCCTTTTATGGTTGTCAGTATTTGCCTTATGTATTGAGGTGCACCTATGTTGGGTGCATAAATATTTACAATTGTTATATCTTCCTCTTGGATTGATCCCTTGATCATTATGTAGTGTCCTTCTTTGTCTCTTCTAATAGTCTTTGTTTTAAAGTCTATTTTGTCTGATATGAGAATTGCTACTCCAGCTTTCTTTTGGTTTCCACTTGCATGAAATACCTTTTTCCATCCCCTTACTTTCAGTCTGTATGTGTCTCTAGGTCTGAAGTGGGTCTCTTGTAGACAGCAAATATATGGGTCTTGTTTTTGTATCCATTCAGCCAATCTGTGTCTTTTGGTGGGAGCATTTAGTCCATTTACATTTAAGGTAATTATCGATATGTGTGTTCCTATTCCCATTTTCTTCATTGTTTTGGGTTTGTTATTGTAGGTCCTTTCCTTCTTTTGTGTTTCTTGCCTAGAGAAGTTCCTTTAGCAGTTGTTGTAGAGGTGGTTTGGTGGTGCTGAACTCTCTCAGCTTTTGCTTGTCTGTAAAGGTTTTAATTTCTCCATCAAATCTGAATGAGATCCTTGCTGGGTAGAGTAATCTTGGTTGCAGGTTTTTCTCCTTCAACACTTTCAATATGTCCTGCCACTCCCTTCTGGCTTGCAGAGTTTCTGCTGAAAGATCAGCTGTTAACCTTATGGGGATTCCCTTGTGTGTTATTTGTTGTTTTTCCCTTGCTGCTTTTAATATGTTTTCTTTGTATTTAATTTTTGACAGTTTGATTAATATGTGTCTTGGCGTATTTCTCCTTGGATTTATCCTGTATGGGACTCTCTGTGCTTCCTGGACTTGATTAACTATTTCCTTTCCCATATTAGGGAAGTTTTCAACTATAATCTCTTCAAATATTTTCTCAGTCCCTTTCTTTTTCTCTTCTTCTTCTGGAACCCCTATAATTCGAATGTTGGTGTGTTTAATGTTGTCCCAGAGGTCTCTGAGACTGTCCTCAGTGCTTTTCATTCTTTTTTCTTTATTCTGCTCTGCAGTAGTTATTTCCACTATTTTATCTTCCAGGTCACTTATCCGTTCTTCTGCCTCAGTTATTCTGCTATTGATCCCATCTAGAGTACTTTTAATTTCATTTATTGTGTTGTTCATCGTTGCTTGTTTCATCTTTAGTTCTTCTAGGTCCTTGTTAACTGATTCTTGCAATTTGTCCATTCTATTGTCCATTCTATCTCCAAGATTTCGGATCAACCTTACTATCATTATTCTGAATTCTTTTTCAGGTAGACTGCCTATTTCCTCTTCATTTGTTAGGTCTGGTGGGTTTTTATCTTGCTCCTTCATCTGCTGTGTGTTTTTCTGTCTTTTCATTTTGCTTATCTTACTGTGTTTAGGGTCTCCTTTTTTTTTTTTTGCAGGCTGAAGGTTCGTAGTTCCTGTTGTTTTTTGAGTCTGTCCCCAGTGGCTAAGGTTGGTTCAGTGGGTTGTGTAGGCTTCCTGGTGGAGGGTACTAGTGCCTGTGTTCTGGTGTATGAGGCTGGATCTTGTCTTTCTGGTGGGCAGGTCCACGTCTGGTGGTGTGTTTTGGGGTGTCTGTAGACTTATTATGATTTTGGGCAGCCTCTCTGCTAATGGGTGGGGTTGTGTTCCTGTCTTGCTAGTTGTTTGGCATAGGATGTCCAGCACTGTAGCTTGCTGGTCGTTGAGTGAAGCTGGGTGCTGGCGTTGAGATGGAGATCTCTTGGAGATTTTTGCTGTTTGATATTATGTGCAGCTGGGAGGCCTCTTGTGGACCAGTGTCCTGAAGTTGGCTCTCCCACCTCAGAGGCACAGCACTGAGTCCTGGCTGCAGCACCAAGAGCCTTTCATCCACAGGGCTCCTTAATTTGGGATGATTCGTTGTCTATTCAAGTATTCCACAGATGCAGGGTATATCAAGTTGATTGTGGAGCTTTAATCCGCTGCTTCTGAGGCTGCTGGGAGAGATTTCCTTTTCTCTTCTTTGTTCTCACAGTTCCCAGGGGCTCAGCTTTGGATTTGGCCCCGCCTGTGCGTGTAGGTCGCCGGAGGGCGTCTGTTCTTTGCTCAGACAGGACGGGGTTAAAGGAGCCGCTGATTCGGAGGCTCTGGCTCACCCAGGCCGGGGGGTAGGGAGGGTCACAGAGTGCAGGGCGGGCCTGCAGCGGCAGAGGCCGGCGTGACGCTGCAGCCTGAGGCGCGCCGTGCGCTCTCCCGGGGGAGCCGTCCCCGGATCCCGGGACCCCGGCAGCGGCGGGCTGCACAGGCTCCCCGGAAGGGCGTGTGGCTAGTGACCTGCGCTCGCACACAGGCCTCCTGGCGGTGGCAGCAGCGGCCTTAGCATCCCATGTCCGTCTCTGGGCTCCGCACTCTTAGCCGCGGCTCGCGCCCGTCTCCGGAGCTCTCCCAAGCAGCGTTCCCAATCCCCCCTCCTCGTGCACCAGGAAACAAAGAGGGACGTAAAAGTCTCTTGCCTCTTCGGCAGGTCCAGACCCCTCCCCAGACTCTCTCCCGGCCAGCCGCGGCGCACCAACGCCCTGCAGGCTGTGTTCACGCCGCCAACCTCAGTCCTCTCCCGGCGCTCCGACAAAAGCCGGAGCCTCAGCTCCCAGTCCCGCCCGCCCCGGCGGGCGAGCAGACAAGCCTCTCGGCTGGTGAGTGCCGGTCGGCCCGATCCTCTGCGCTGGAATCTCTCCGCTTTGCCCTCCGCACCCCTGTTGCTGTGCTCTCCTCCGCGGCTCCCAAGCTCCCCCACTCCGCCTCCCGAAGTCTCCACCCGCGAAGGGGCTCCTAGTGTGTGGACACTTTTCCTCCTTCACAGCTCTCTCCCGCTGGTGCAGGACCCGTCCCTATTCTTTTGTCTCTGTTTAGTTTTTTCTTTTGCCCTAACCAGGTACGTGGGGGGTTCCTTGCCTTTTGGGAGGTCTGAGGTCTTCTGCCAGCGTTCAGTAGGTGCTCCGTAGGAGTTGTTCCACGTGTAGATGTATTTCTGGTGTATCTGTGGAGAGGAAGGTGATCTCCGCGTCTTACTCTTCCGCCATCTTCCCGGAACTCTGTAGACTTTTTAATGATGTCCATTCTGACTGGTGTGAGGACCTCATTGTAGTTTCGATTTGCATTTCTCTAATGATTAGTGATGTTGAGCATCCTTTCATGTGTTTGTTGACAATCTGTATATCTTCTTTGGAGAAATATCTATTTAGGTCTTTTGCCCATTTTTGGATTGGGTTGTTTGTTGATTTGATATTGAGCGGCATGAGTTGCTTGTATATTTTGGAGATTAATCCTTTGTCAGTTGCTACATTTGCAAATATTTTCTCCCATTCTGAGGGTCTGACTGAAGTTCTTGGTTGACAGCACCAAGGACCCTGAAATTTGGGGGAAGAAAATTTTAAATGGTTCCTGGCTCATTTTCTAGGTTGGCCTTTGTTGTCTAATCCTATTGGTTCATTTTTTGTTCTCTCCCCAGCCCCCATCTTCTAAGATACGTTAGACCCAGTGTTCCAGTATGTCCTACAGAGTTTCAGGCTACTTTGTTCCTTTTAGTTAAGCCATGACACACAGTTCCACATGTAAGTAAGCTCTGATAAACATTGCTTCCTGTGTTACTGCATTGCTCTCTGTGTATAACCTTGATGAGGGTGGGTCTGTGCAGCAGAGCAGCTCAGACACAGCCTCTTAGATAGATGTAAGAAAATACTCTAAACTCCTTGCATGTTGCCTTCCTCCCTACCCTTGAGCCCATTCCAGCAAAACACAGGCTCTCTCTTTTGATTTAAAAAAAATCCTCTGGGATCTGAGCCAATGGTTCCAAGAATGAATATGGGGATATTGTTTTAACTATCCATTTTCCCTTTCATTGGAAGATCTCAGAGAATACAGGAAAACAAATAATAACAGGTCTTAATTTTTGTGTCTTTCTGGAATTATTCCATCACAGTGCTATCCAAATGCCAGTGGACCCTGAATACCTTTTAAAAGGGAAACGATGCCTTTGATCCCCAAGAACATGTTTGTGAACCCAGATCAAGAAGAACTGTTGTACAGTCAGCGTCTGTCTCTGCAGGCAGTGGAGTACAGTTTACAACAGGTCTCAGAATTATTCGCTCTCCAGATGGCTGGGGAATTACTTCCTGATATCAGACCCACAGTATTTTGTGTCTAATCCTGAAGTTTGTATTGTTGCTGCACTGACTGCTTTTTTTGTAAATATTAAAAAGAATCAACTTACATCTTCCACTAAATTTCTAAATAGGACTCTGAGTTCACTCAAAACCAAATAAAAAAAAATGAACATACAAAGTAATGTTCATTCTTTCTCAGATGACAAATGCAGAGGTGGTTCCTAATTGTCTTACTGATAGCTGGGCACTAGATTCAGTGACTATCTAATTAGATACATTTTATTGGAAGCCTAAAAATGAGCCATTAATGGTTCTCTTTCTATTAAATGTTAACCAATAACCAAGAGGTGGGGTATGCTTGAATATTTCCTTCAAGATTATTTACTGGTAAGTTTAGAGAAGTTCTAAATTTCATAAGCATTAGTAACAAAATATCCCAAGAATGTAGACTATATAAAAGCTTAATTTACTGTAAAATGTAATACCTCCCAATATTAAAAAACTCAACCTATCGTAACTTTGGCCAGTTGTTTCTTTTATTAGAACATTCAATCTAAAAATGCTGTGTATGTTAAGACTATCCAAAACTCAAATTGTTAGAATTAATTTTCTGTTAAAATGCATATCTAAGATTTTATTCTATCTATAGACAATTATTTTATACTAACAGTCTGCTAGAACACAGGATGCCTGTAATGGGTTTGTTATTAGCTTGTAAATAGAGGACAGTATGTCACTTTGTGGTCAGGGAAGATAAATACAAATTATGGATGGCAAATATAAAATGAAAACATAGCTCTCTAGCCACACAAATTTCCCTTTGGCCCGCCTCCTGTAAGTTAAAATCGACCTAGTGTTTAGGATGAAACTGGAACTATTCCCTTCACCAGTGAAATCTGAAATCTCATTCATTTTAGAGAGACTCAGAGTACCCTGAACAAGAGAGTTCCATTCTGAATAGACTGCATAACAAGAGGAGAGAATGGTCCTAAGGGAGACTGCCCATATGCAAAGTCTAGAGAAAGTCAGTAACTGAAACAATTGCATTAATTCTTCCGCCTGCTTATCTGGCAACTAGTTCTAAGGATTTTTTATCAAGTTGATTTTATTGTTCCCATAATATGACTGTCCTGGGTTTGCTGGCAGCTCATCTTCATTTTATTTCCTTTGAATGTTTAATTGTTCATGAAAGACTCCCCGCCTCTTCCCACTGGTACTCTCCAATTCTATAGAACCTGATAATAGAGATGTCTTTACAGCATCCAGTGTGGGACTTTATAAATTCCTTCCACTCTCAAGACAGTACCTAGATTAAGATGATTAGGGTGTTTTGCCAGCATATACACAGTTCCTGATTCTTGCTCTACAGAAGGTCGTTTACTGAAAGTGATTCCACATGTCTTTTGTTTGCCTTAATCCTAATTCTTCCCAGACTATTTTTTTTTTTTTAATATCAGATCTCAAGCAGGATTCAGATTGTGTGATTAATCAGTGAACAACCTTTTGTTGGCTGGAAGTATGAAAAATCCGGGGATGATCACCTGAATTGGTGTGGCTTTCACATCTAATTTTTGTTACAATCTTGACTATAATGCTTCCAGATTTATTTTAGATTTGTTCTCTGTAAGACCAAAATTGATTTTCACATGCTCTGTTATTTATAAGCACCTACTTCTGCCTCCACATGCCTCTCTTTTTCCTCCCCGTCCCTCTCCTCTTGCTTTCTCCTCCCATTTCCCAACCTCTCTGTCTTCTTTGTAATGACTGTACTTGGCAAGAGTTAGGTATGGCACATGTCGAAAACATTAGCATGCAATTGTCATGGAGAATGAAGCTTAAACCTCATAGCTGCTGAAATAATGTATTGCTATTAATTATTAAGATTTTTAAAAACGTGTAGGAAAAATTAGTAAAAATCCATGATAGTAAGTAGACAGCCATTCGCTTAACTGTCAGTACCTTTGTTCGATGCAGAGGGATGTTGTTTATAGCTCCTTTCCTAAAGCATATCCCCCGTAATCTTGTCAGTGTCCTTCAAGAGTGCCAACAGAGATGGAGAAAGCTTTCCTTGGCTACTTTCTCATGCTGGGCATTATAGGCGATAATGCAGAGCTCTAAATCTGTCCCTGTTTCCTGAGGCCCGAACCTAGTATTGTTGAAATAGCTGACCAGATTAGATGGAAATGTTGCTTATAGCAACAGCACATGTTAGTGACAGGTAAAGCCTCGTTACACAGCAATTCCAGCATTGGACCCTTTATACGCCAACATGTGCTGTGTGTTGTGATAGGGAGTAATTAAAAATGAAAAGGCTATGTATGATGAATGTTCTTTTTTTTTTTTTTTTTCCAGAAACTAAGCTCTATTTCAAGAAACAACTGTGCAACTGTAGTAGTAGCTTTTTGGGTGTATGTGTATGCATGTGTGTATATGAAGGAGGGGAAAGAGAAACAGAGAGAGATGGATCAAAACATAGAGAAATAGAGAGAGAGAACCTAGTAATATAATGTAACCACAGCCAAAAAAAATAACGCATAATATTTATTTAGTGTCCTAAATATGTCAGGTAAGGCAGGACTGAGACTAGGGTGAGGCAAGTGTGTAACTCACTTCAGAAGTGAAATTTAAGGAGATACCAAAAAACTCAGCCACCAAAATAGATAATATTTTAAAGCAGTATTTTAAAAATCAAAATTAATAGAAAAATCCCATTTTGAAAAAGTATCAAAATATTAAATAAAGACAAGGTCAATTATAGGATGCTAAACTTTCCACCTACGCTGTCTGGTTTAATATCCAAACAACCATATAAAATTGTGTTTTTTGTGGTTGTTTTATAAGCCTTTATTCAGCAAACAAAAACATTTTTAAAAATTTCCCAGTGAAACTGACTACAGGAAAAAGTTGAACCAATCTACTTACTTCTAATTTTCCAGGTATTACTATATTATTTTTGCTAATAAGTTACACTCATTTCTTTTTCTTTATTGAAGTATAGTTGATTTACAATGGTGTGCAAATCTCTGCTGTACAGCAAAGTGACTCAGTTTTACACATAGATAGATAAGATGATTGATGCAGAGTTATGAGACTTAGTGCTATTTAAAAAACAGTGAAATTCTTAAATCAATGCGTTAATAAGTCCATGTAGAAATTCACTCTAAGTACCTTATTAAAGCCTACTTACATAGGACATTTAGACATGGAAGCAATGTCTAGACCATGGAGAAGAGATGATCTGGTTACTTCACCTCAATTTACAATGGCCCAACACTATTTTATCCCATGCATATAACTGCTTATATCATTGAAAGCCTATAGCAGCAAATAAATGGGAAGTATATTCTTTTTAAAATAGTATTTTCTATTATGGTTTATCCCAGGAGATTGGATATACTTCCCTGTGCTATACATTAGGACCTTGTTTTTTATCCATTCTAAATGTAATAGTTTGCATCTACCAACCCCAAACTCCCAGTCCATCCCTCTCCCTCCACCCCTCCCCCTTGGCCACCACAAGTCTGATCTCTATGTCTGTGAGTCTGTTTCTGTTTTGTAGATAGGTTCATTTGTGCCATACTTTAGATTCCACATATAAGTGATATCATACGGCATTTGTCTTTCTCTTTCTGACTTACTTCACTTAGTATGATAATCTCTAGTTGCATCCATGTTGCTGCAAATGGCATTATTTTGCCCTTTTTTATGGCTGAATAGTATTCCATTGTATATATGTACCACATCTTCTTTATCCATTCATCTGTTGATGGACATTTAGGTTGTTTCCATGTTTTGCCTATTGTGAATAGTGCTGCTATGAACACTGGTGTGCATGTGTCTTTTTGAATTATAGTTTTGTCTGGGTATATGCCCGGGAGTGGGATTGCTGGATCATATGGTAATTCTATTTTTAGTTTTCTGAGGAACTTCCATACTGTTCTCCATAGTGGCTGTATCAATTCACATTCCCACCAACAGTGTAGGAGGGTTCCCTTTTCTCCACACCCTCTCCAGCATCTGTTATTTGTAGACTTTTTAATGATGTCCATTCTGACTGGTGTGAGGTGGTACCTCATTGTAGTTTCAATTTGCATTTCTCTAATAATTAGTGATGTTGAGCATCTTTTCATATGCCTACTGGCCATCTGTATGCCTTCTTTGGAGAAATGTCTCTTAAGGTCTTCTGCCCATTTTTCAATTCGGTGGTTTGTTTTTTTGTTGTTGAGTTGTATGAGCTGTTTGTATATTTTGGACATCAAGCCCTTGTCATTCGCATGGTTTAAAAATATTTTCTTCCCTTCCATAGGTTGTCTTTTCATTTTTTTAGGTTTCCTTTGTTGTGCAAAAGCTTGTAAGTTTAATTAGGACCAATTTGTTTACTTTTGTTTTTATTTCTATTGCCGTGGGAGTCTGACCTAAGAAAATGTTGGTATGATTTATGTCAGAGGATGTTTTGCCTATGATCTCTTCTATGAGCTTTATGGTGTCATGTCTTATGTTTAAGTCTTTAAGCCATTTTGAGTTTATTTTTGTGCATAGTGTGAGGGTGTGTTCTAACTTCACTGATTTACATTCAGCTGTCCAACTTTTCCAGCACCACTTGCTGAAGAGACTTTTTCCCATTTTATATTCTTGCCTCCTTTGTTGAAGATGAATTGACTGTAGGTGTGCAGATTTATTTCTGGTCTCTCTATTCTGTTCCATTGATTCGTATGTCTGTATTTGTACCAATACCACACTGTTTTGATTACTCTAGCTTTGTAGTATTGTCTGAAATCTGGGAGGGTTATGCCTCCTGCTTTGTTTTTGTTGCTCAGGTTTGCTTTTGCAATTCTGGGTCTTTTATCGTTCTATATAAATTTATTCTAGTTCTGTGAAAAATGTCATGGGTAATTTGATAGGGTTCACATTAATCTGTAGATTGCTTTGGGTAGTATTGCCATTTTAACAATATTAATTCTTCGAATCCAAGAGCATGGGATATCTTTCCATTTCTTTGAATCCTCTTTAATTTCCTTTATTAATGTTTTATAGTTCTCAGCATATGATTCATTCACCTCCCTGGCCAGGTTTATTCCTGGGTATTTTATTTATTTTTTGGTGCAATTTTAAAAGGTATTATTTTTTTACATTCCCTTTCTGATACTTCATTGTTAGTGTAAAGAAATGCAACTGATTTCTGAATGTTAATCTCATATCCTGCTACTTTGTTGAATTCATTTATTAGATCTAGTAGTTTTTGTGTGGAGTCCTTAGGGTTTTCTATATATAGTATCATGTCATTTGCATAGAGTGACAGTTTTACCTCTTCCCTTCCAAATCAGATACATTTTATTTCTTTTTCTTGTCTGATTGCTGTGGCTAGGAATTCTAATATTATTTGGAAGAAAAGTGGTGAGAGTGGGCATCCTTGTCTTGTTCCAGATTTTATCAGGAAGGCTTTCAGCTTTTTACTGTTGAGTATTATATTGGCTGTGGTTTTGTCATAAATATCTTTTATTATGTTGAGATATGGTACCTTTATACCCACTTTGGTAAGATTTTTTTATCATGAATGGATGTTGGATTTTTTCACATGTGTTTTCTGCATCTATTGAGATGATCTTGTGGTTTTTGACTTTTCTTTTGTTAGTATGGTGTACTACATTGATTTGTGTATGTTGAAACGTCCTTGTGAGTTGGTCATGGTGTATCATCTTTTTTATGTGTTGTTGGATTCAGTTTGCTAATATTTTGGTGAGAACTTTTGCATCTATATTCATGAAAGATATTGGCCTGTAATTTTCTTTTTTGGTGGCATCTTTGTCTGGTTTTGGTATAAGAGTGATGGTGGCTTCATAGAATGTCTTTGGGAATGTTTCTCCTCTTCAGTCTTTTGGAAGAGTTTGAGAAAAATTGGTATAAGTTCTTCTTTGTATGTTTGGTAGAATTCTCCTGTGAAGCCATCTGGCCTGGACTTTGTAGAGAGTTTTTTTTTAAATTATTATTACAGTTTCTATTTCACTTCTAGTAATTAGTCTGTTCAAATTATCTGTTTCTGCTTGATTCAATTTTGGTGGGCTGTATGTTTCTAGAAAGTTGTCTATTTATTCTAGGTTGTGAAATTTGTTGGCATATAATTGTTCATAGTATTCACTTATGTTTTTTGGATTCCTGTGGTATCAGTTGAGATTTCTCCTTTTTCATATCTTATTTTTTTATTTGGGTTCTCAAAATTGGTATTATTTCTATACGTGATTTACTGATAAGCAGTAAGTAGTAAAGAGCAAAAAGAGGGTAAATGACATGACAGGTTTGAATATGCCCTGACCCTCTGGGTTTGGAATAGTGTTTGTTGGGAAACACATTCAGAGGCAGACAGAGATGTGTGATCACCTACTGCCCATTGTGTTCTGGGCAGCACATAGGAGTCTAGGTAGGATTAGATGTCAGATACAGAGAGGAACCATGGTTCCAGGTTATGGAGTTTTTCAACTGTATGATAAGGATTAGGTTGACTTATTATAACGTGGTAGATCAATGGCCTCTAAGCCCTGTTCTTGCACCTCAGTGTTCAGGGTTGGTAGAGCACTGGCTCCTCCCCTGGCATAACTAGGAGCAGGAGTCCATGCATTGGTTGCAGCTGTGTTGTTGGTTCTCCTGCCTCTGATTCTTGGTAGGAGGCCCAATTCCTTTCTCAATATTATATGGCTGTGTGCTCTAGTATGATTTACTGCCTCAGAGCTGTAACCATAATAAATTGCCTAAAGCTCCTAGCAGTGACCAGTTTCCATGAAATAGTTTTTAATTCTCCAATGGTACTGCTCAGTAGAGGATCAACTCCTGCTCTGGGAGGTCATCCTTCAGAGAATCCATCATTCCCTGAGTTAGCCATTACCTCTAAGTGTTAAATCTGTTTGCTCAAGGCCACACATCCAATAAATTTGGAAAGTCAGGATTCATATATAGGTCAGTTAGATTCCAGAACTCAAGCATTTAGCCACTATAAATATTGAGATCAACCACCCATTCGTTCATTCGTTCAGGCACTTTTATTGAATCTTTAATTAGTGTCAGATTATTTTCTAAGTTCTGGGGATAAAATAGTCAACAAGACAGTCACTGTCTTTATCTTCACAGGGCTTATTAATGGACAAGCAACATAAATCTTTATTGTTTTAAAGCAAAGGGATTATTTCAGTGGGTCACTCCCACTTTTTCTAGGTTTATGTTCTGTGATATGCTGTTATTGGCAATTGACCACCCATCTCCATCCTCTAAGACTTTGTAGAAGTCAAGAGAGAAGATTCTGGAATTTAGAGAAGGGAGTTCTTTGGAGCGAATTGTTGGCTCTGTGAGTTCTTTCCGTTCAAGGCTTGAAGGTTGGAGGGGTTGATACTCTCTCATTTCAAGTCTTCTCCTAAGGAGAAAGTCAAATGTGTCTCCTATGAAGATTTCTGGAGTAGCAGAGGAGAGGGCTTTGTTTGAGAAGCCCTCTCTTATTGATGAGAAGCCCATTTGAGAAGCCCATTCTTATAGATGGCAGGACAAATGTGCAAGACTTCTCTTGGCCAGATATGAACTATGTGTGAGAGAGAGCAGGCTGGGCAATGTCTGACAGAGTCACCTGGAGGAGCAAGGAACCCTCAGCTGGAAGAATTGGGGGTGTGCCACCAAATGCCACAACTCCACTGGTGGAGTTATGTTCCCATGAGTCAACAGAGCTAGACATCTTCAGGGGTAGGTGTTTCTGTAGAACCTACAAAGAATCCCAGAGACGAGAGTTGGCTTTAGATATGTACCTGGTTCAGAGAAAACAAATGGCAAATGGCATTCATACTGGGCAGTAAGAGCTTTGCTTGTCCTACCTACACTCTTGCTTTCATCCCTTCTTCTAGAAGTGAAGGTAGAATAGAAAAGCAGCTTCCTGTAAAGTGAGAAGATAATGCCTATGCCAGCATTTCCCAGTGCAGGCTTCCTCATGGGGCTAGTTACATTTGCAGAAGGGCGAGGTATCAACTTAAATACATTTCAGAGTTTTGATCACCACATGGAATTACCACATGAACATGAACATTTTAATTACTTAAATGAGGTTTCTCTACCAGTAGGAAAATATTATCTTCTCTGAGTGTGATTGAATAACATATGGAGACTGCTCAATATTTTAATACGAAGTAGAGGTATAACCAGCCTCACAGACAGGGTTCATATGGGAAGGGGGAAGGGAAGAATGCAATATTTTCTTATTGCACCTAGATCTAATCAGTCTATGAGATTACACACACACCCTTTTTTAAAAAACAGAATTAGGATCATGTCGTGCCTCCTATTCTCAATATACCATGTGCATACTTCCATGTCAATACATAACCAATTATAAGGTAAGTGCTTTTGTTATTCTCATTTACACAGCCTGAACTTCCTGGTTCCAGTATATCACTAAAAGCCAGATAAATGGGTACAGCCAACAAATGACTTTTTCTGGTCTAATACAGCAAAAATGACAAGCCATTTTCTATGGAAGGCAGCACTTTTCTGATGTATGAGACTTTTATAATAAAGTCAATTTGACCCAAGGTTACAAAAGAGGTCATTGGGGAAGGAGGGATTCAAATAATACTGTCTTAGTCCGTAGCCTTCACTCTTCTCTACTGCTCAGTTTTGACAAGCTGTATGTGGTCCAAACTTAGCAGGCTCAAAGGGAGGGAGGAGGAGCTATAGGATGAACAATGAGATTAGTGGAAAACATACTGACCTTAGAAGTAAGAGAAGATCCTGGTCCTGTTCACACCCTGATATTTGCTAGCCTTATGACCATGTACTAGTCACTTAGACTTTTAGAGCCTCTAATCTCTTAGATGTAAACTAGAACAAGATATATTCAACATGCGCAGAACTGTTTTGAGAGTCAAACGTGTCTGTGTATGTCAAAGTACTTCATAAGCTATAAAGCAATATACACACATAAAAGATTATATATTTTTGATCAGAATAGACAATTTGTTTAACATCTGGCTGTGTTTCTTGGTTATTTCAAGCCAAGGAGAACTTTGCTGATGTTTGCTGTGTTGGGTAACTTCAGAAGTGAAGCCCCAACGGTGTGCAGTTATGTACCATTGCACTTGGCTTAGAATCCAGGGTTTTGAGATATTTCAGAGTCAGAATGTAGCTCTGTACTTACTCATCTTGTGTCTTTGGACAAGTTGTTTCATCCCTCTGAGTCTCATTTTCTTCATTTCTAAAATTGGGTTAATAATAGCTACCTCAGAGGTTTGTTCTCAGGATTCAATGATATGTTTTAAAGCACGTAGCTGGCATATATTAAAGGCTCAAAAATTATAGCTGTTATTACTATCCTATTCCTTTTGCATTCTGCTCCAGTTGGGCGTGGTGGGGGAAAGGAATTCCCTGTTTCAATATGTCTAGAAACTATCATGCCGGCTCTGAAAGGGCCATGGTAAACAGGGCACAGGCAACAAATCATTGCTTCTGGGCTAACAGGAGGACAACAGCACACTGCCTTGTGCGGGAGGTAGGACCTTTCTCGTCTTGGAGGCATTTACACTGTTCATATGGCTGATGATGATCCAACAGTACCTTTCCTGAAATTTATAGAAGGAAAAAACATGGCCTTGTAACCCTTAAAACGGGAGGAGACTAAACTGACCCATGAATTTTGTGGGTTTTGTTTGAGTGTATCCAAGATTCTTTTCTTTGGATTGAACGCTGACCTTCATGTCAAACATGAACAGCTAAAAAGTTTTTTTTTTTGTTTACCTGCTTCTAACAATGGTGAGCCTTTGGGAGTTATTAACATAACTAACTATAACTAATTAGATATTAGTATTAGTACAAGAAAAGGAAGATTGTGTTTAGCTCTATATTGCTATGACCCCTTCCCCCATCCAAGTTCTACATGGCAGCCAGAGGGATATTTCATAAGTATAAGACTATATCACTCAGCTCCTCTGTTATGAACTTAATTGTATTTCCCCCACCCCAAATTAATATGTTGAAACCGTAATCCCCAAAGTTACTATATCTGAAGATAAGACTTTTAAGGAGGTAAAGTTAAGTGAGGTCATAGGGTAGAGCTCTAATCTGATAAAAACTAGTATCCTTTTAAGAAGCGGAAGCCATACCCGGAGTTTGTTCGCATAAAGGAAAGGCCATGTGAGGACATATTGAGAAGGGGGCCATTGAGAAGCCTGGAAGGGAGGTCTCACTAGAAATCAAACCTGCTGGCACCTTGATCTTGGACTTTCAGTATCCAAAACTGTGAGAAAAACATTTCTGTTGTTTAATTGAGGGATTTGAGGGATATCATGACTAGTCCAGTGTCCCTCAATTTGAGATCACCATCAATAACCTTTAATTCCATCCATGTGGACTTGTATTACTTTGACATTCTAAATTTGTAGGGATTAAAAATAGTCATTAAGTTCCCTGTACTTGAAGTTTGTCTATCTGGAACTTTCTTTCTCTGGTAGTTTTCAAGACTAGTTCCCTCTTTTCCTACAAGTCTCAGTTCAAAGGGCCCCTCATCAGAGAGGATATGTCTGATCATTCCATCTACAGTATCTGCCCTTGTCCGCCACCCCCAAGACATTCTACAGTAGTGACTCTCATTCCTTTCTCAGCATTTATCACTATCTGCCCATTGTCTTATTTATTTACTGTTTGTTTATTGTTCATCTCTTCTCACTAAAATGAGAAATGCATGAGGGCAGGGGCCTATCTTGTTGACTGTTCATTCTCTATCTCTGTGTCCAGTGGAGCATCTGATGTATGAGCTGTGTATGGAAGGTGGTGTGTGTGTATATCAAATGATGAATGTGTGAATGTTTCTCTTCTGCTTCCTGTTTCCCATCCCCTTTTCACCAACTCTCCACCCATTTCCTGCCCCATGCTGCATGCTTTTAAATATCTGCTCCAATGAACTAAAAGCTCTTACAAAATTAAGAAATTCTCCTTACAGGGGCAGTTGTATTTCCTCTGGAATTAGATTTTCTATGTTGGAAGTTTAATTCAATGGGCAAACATTGAGCGATTCCATGACCAGTCCAATGCCCTGCAAATTGAGATCTCCATCAATAGCTTTAATTCCACTCAGTCTGAAGGCCTTACAGGCCTTTGCCTGTTTTCAAGCTGTACGAGGAAGGATTGGTGTTTATAAAAGAAAAATGGTGTGTTTTTTATAAAGTGACCTTATGAGAGATAAGATGTTGGCTGGTTTTGAAGGTCTTTTATTGCACTGAGGTTTCAACAAAAGGCAATCCCCTCTTCCCTGAAGGGGTGAGAGGGAGATATTGTGGGAATGAAGGGACTTCATTGAGGGACTTCCCTCAAATACAGGGAAGTCTCCACAGCCCAATGACATTGAAATTCAGTCTTGAATGGTATAAACCACTAAACTACCACCGGTGTAATTCACAGCTACTTTACTTCACATGCTGACAACACAGGGACGTAATGTGCCAACTAGAATTTCTAATCACTGCTTTCCCTATTTTGAGATGCCTTCAGTCTGTTATCAAACCTTTATCTCCCTCAGTTCCTGCAAGTTGTGCAAACTAAAACCTGCTGATTCTAATACCAGCATGATGTTACTTGTCATTCTTTAATGCAAGTGTTTACATAGAATATACTATCCAGGTTTCAAGGAGGAAGACTTGAAGTTCATCTCTTCCTTTACTTCATTACCCTGAGCCTAAGCTCAGTTTCAGTATCAAACACAGAGAATGATCTGAATCTAATAGAATTGAGATTGGTCATGGAGTAGAATTAGCCAGGCCTCTATGTGCAAACATGGCTTCTCAAACCAATATCCTGCTAAAAGCCCTTCCTCCTGTTTTATTAAAATAGCAGGATGACTTGTAATAGCTCTAGATTTTTTTTCCATCAGCACCCAGTATGTTATTCTAGGACTTTGTAGAGGAAGATTCTCTTAGGTTATTTTATATACTTAGCATTGAATATATAGATTTTCTCTCCACTTGTGCATAATAGGAAAAGGCTACTTTAGTTCATAGGATTCTTAGCACACAAATAGCTTACCAGTTCATTGAACAGCTCTAATAAAAGCCAGTCTCTGTAAGTTTACATGCTGCCTTCTATCTATCCCATTCTGCGTATCCCCAATTGCCTATGCACGTAGAACCTGGTCCCTATTTTACGTTAAGCTTGATTTGATTAAAGAGAAGCTACTTGTATTTTCTTTTCCAAAACATAAATAGCAAAGCAAATATCCTAGAAATATCCCTCACCTTTAACAGGAGAAAATAAAGACAATGACATCTGATCAATGCAAAAGGGCTGGTGAGACAACGGGCAGCTGGAAAAAAGAAGCGTGAAGAAGGAAAAAAATAAATAAAACCTTCAAAAATGTAATAGACTGGAAGATGAAATATATTACCTTCTCAGTGATTTCTGCTGAGAACAGCACAGTCTTTTTTTCCCCTTCTTCTTCTCCTCCTCCTCCTTCTTCCTCTCCTTCTCCTCCTCCTTCTCCTCCCCCTCCCCCTCCTCCTCCTTCTTCTTCTTCCTTCTCCTTCTTCTTCTTCCTTCTCCTTCCTTCTTCTTTCTTCTTCCTTCTTCTTCTTCTTCTCCTCCTTCATCTTCTCTCCTTCTCCTCCTTCTTCTCCTTCTCCCCCTTCCCCCTTCCCCCCTCCTCCCTTCCCCCTCCCCCTCCTCCCCTCCCTCTCCTCCTCCTCCTCCTCCTCCTCCTCCTCTTTCTCCTTCTTCTTCTTCTTCTTCCTTCTCCTTCCTTCTTCTTCCTTCTTCCTTCTTCTTTCTTCTTCTTTTTCTTCTTCTTTCTTCTTCTTTTTCCCTGAAGAAACAATTCTCTAGGAATGGGAATTTTTTCCCTATTAAATGGAAAATCATTGCAGTTTTGCAGTAATACTAAAAAAACTAATGATAGAATATATTTTCTTTGTAAATATGTAATCCTTTTGGCAGACTTGCAGGAGCAAACCCGCAGCAATGTTTTGTCTGGCACTTATTTCTACTTATAGGAATTCTCTCTAGAGTAAGTTGCTGATAATATTCAATCCAACTTTTTAAAATAGATGGCAAGACTTTTAAAAGTCTTGAATCTTATTTGCTTATAAGGAAATAAAAATCCTAATAAGTTAAAATTTCAATATTTATACAGTCATGGGTTATGGTTTACTCATTTAAATATATGGCATATAAGATGAATTCATTGATCCATATTATTTGTATTTTTCATGATCACTTGTTTTGTCCTCAACAGATAACAATGTTGCTATCCATTGTGCTTCCTTCCCCCTGGTCCTTAAATAAGAAAGATGCAAATCTCTGCAACTACTTGTTTCCATAATCTTTTCTCTTGATATGTTCTGTAAGATAAGCTGGCATAATATTGTCACCATGTGGTCAGACCAGATTTCAAGCCTACTCTATATTTGCTTATTTCCCCTAAGAATACTGCAAAGTTATATAGCAGGTTTGTCTGTTAGTGTAGTAAAAAAAAGTTAAAAGAACTAACCCTACCCCAGTGTGCCTGTTTTCTAAAATAATTTAGCATGTTGTTTTTCAAAACAATTCTTAGTTTATTCTATTTTTTTGTTCCTCATGTATTTTGTTTTATTGGCATAAGAGAATGTAGTATTTAAAAATTCTAGGTATAACAGAGTACTAATTTTTTTCACTCAAATATTCTCATTTAATGCATATCTTAATCCTTGTTGCTTGTCTTGCTTTTTACAAGCAGTAATCTTCCTAGGCATTGCGTCTAGAAAAAAGTAGTTATTCTGGTCCTCTTAAATCTTTGAATTATAATCTTGTTCCAGAATAGTTTATGCCTGTTTGTTCTTATGAGTGTGTATACTTATCAGAAAAGGAACCACTTTCACCTCTACATTTTCTCTAATACATAACATTTATTTAATATTTACTGCATGGCTGACAGTCTTTAAGTGTATGTTGTTCAGGGACCCAGCTGGAAAGAGTTGTACTCCAAAGCAATTATTAGAGAGTTTAATGAAGGGACTATTTACAACAATATGAGCAGGATTAAGGGAAAACAACAGGGGATAGTGAAGGACTCCAGGGTTAACAACAGAGAGAAGCTGCTACTCCTCCTAAGCTAGAAAGAGCAAGAGGTGGGGGAGGGTACCAGAACTTGGCAAAACTGTAGTTGTGGAAGAATCCCTCTCAATACCAACTTGGCTTTTGGTAGAAGATGGCAGCACAGCCCATCTGCGGCCTGGCAGGGAGCTGATATGGGAAAAAGTATAGAGACCTCACTTTCCTGGTGCCCTCCCATGTCCTGCAGATGAGTCTTGTATTCGACAAAACTAATTGCAAGTCAGAGGAGGAAGCTGGCTGCTTCAGCATAACAAGGTCTGCCTCCCAGGCACCAAGGTCAGGGGAGAAGAGTGAAGTGAGTGAAAACTATGTAGCACAAAGTGGTCCTGTAGAGAACTGATTTAATCCTCACAATGACCACATCTTGTCGATAGCTAATATTAGCACTTTTTTATGGGTGAGGGAACTGATTCATGTGATTCGCATATGGGTCATGAATAGGAGAGTCAAGATATGAACCCAGAGTCTCTCCATACAAACTATTTCTGAATCACTACAATATACTACCCAAGGAATAGCTTTCTCATTGCTCCATGGACAGAAACCAAGACACAGAACATGGCTCTCTTTCTGGAGATTTTCTTCCCTTTCCTTGGCTCCCATTTTTACATCTTCAAATAGTTTAATTTGAGAACCATAGCAGCCGTGGAACTACTGTGATTCTTGTCATTTGCCTTAGGATGTAAATTACCAGTTGAGGGAGTTTTCTTGTGAATAGAACAGGTACATTTTCTGAATCAGTAACTATTTTAAGAAAGACAATTCTGTCCTATTCTTAGCCTTTTGAACCATCATTCCAAACTTCTAAATATAATTATATTGAGGTTTCTACTCTTTTGATTAGACAGAGAGAAAAAAAACATACGCTGAGGAATAGTATAGTGGGATAGAGGTGACGTGCAAAAGTTTAGACATTTATCAGAATGATTTTCAAAATTTCTAACTTCTTTTATACTGAAAATCACAGTGAAGTCAGGTTTACGCTGTTCTGGAGTAGAGTGAAATTATTCTCTGTCAGAAAGCTTATTGGAATGCATTTTAAAACTATATCCTTGTAGCAGTCAAGACTTTTTCTGTTGCAAGTAACAGAAACCCAATTCATACTAGCTTAATGAAAAAAGAGTTTATTGGCTCATGAAGTTAGGAAAGATACTGGAGGATCAGCAGGATGAAGAAGGTTCTGTAGGAACTAGCGTTTAAATCTGTGACACCATTGCAGAAAGGATCTTTCTCTGTCTCTCTGACTCCACCCACATTTCATCTCTGTTTTTCCCAATTTCTCTATGTGTTGGTGTCATTCTCTTTTACTTAGAGAAATACTTCCCTAACATTATGGGATGGATGACCATGGTCAGCTCCAGTTTAACAACTCCAACAGAATGAGTTTCTTTTCCTTAGGGTTCATATATCAATCCAGGGGATGAACTCTGATAGATTCCCCTGGATTTGAATAACTATCGCATATCTTAATCACTGTTACCAGGAAAATTAGGTACTATGATTCTACAGAAATGGCTCACCTGACGACCTATGAGATCAAAAGTATTATATAAGTTACCAGACGAACAGAGAGGGAAAACATGTTGCACAAGTTAAAAAAAAAAAAGAGGATCTGTTATCATTGTCAATAAAGCTAGCTAGATACCTACTGATCTGATAGATTCTTTGCTTGCCTTCTTCTTTTATTTTCTTCCTCCTCAACTATCAAAGAAATAATGACAATTTAATTTACTACTTTGTTTTGAAATGCCATAAATTTCAAATATATGAAAAACATTCTGAGATTTTCTAATGAAAAATTCTTTTTTAAGGTACTTTCATCTTACATTTTGATGAAAAATGTTTAGCCACAGATGTTCTATGAGGTATTCAAAACTTGCCTTTGTTACATGAGTCACATTATTTTTCTTCTCAAATGCCAGGAGGAGGTTGGTGGTGATATACTTCCTAATCAAGTGTTCACAATTCACCATCTTATCTACCTGGAATATTGGCATTTTATTCTATTCTCAGTCAATACAGTAAAGCACGTTTCCACTATCCTCATCAGCAATCTTTAAAATTCAATTGCAATTTTTCAATTTCTACATTAATATCGCATTGATTTACTGTTTTCTATCCTCCATTTTGCCCATATCTCTAAAAAGTAGTAGCAGATCTACATGTTTGCAAAGGCTTTGTTTTTCAGAGTTCTGAAATTTTTAAGGCAAACAAAGTTAACAAAACTCAAAATATAATACTTATTCTCTCTGCCTATAATATTATTAAGCATTTATAAATTCCCCTGTGGTAATAATTAAATATTTTCTGTAACTAAATTACAAATAAAATAATGGCAGGAAACAACTTCCATTTTTTTTTTTAATTACACATGGTACTTAGGAGAGTGATACACATCACAGGCATGTATGATGGCTTGGAATATAGCTATTTATAGTGTCCAAAGTCGAAGGAGAAATTTAAATACTCCATTTCTCCAAACAGCTTGAAGATTCGAATACACCTTTCTTTTATATTTTAGTAGGGTTACATTTTCAGAGAATGTTTGATTGAACATCTTTTTCTGTTTAATCTCCTACAACTTTATAGCATCCCAGGACCTACTGGAAGAATTCTCTCTGAATGTTAGGGTGGGAGTGAGACAGAGGAAAGGGTGATAACAGTATATGGAAAGAGGAACTAAGTACTGAGAGCATGATATGCTAGACAGTATATTATCTAGGTATGCTGGATAACATTTACTGAACATTTATTATATATAAGACCCTAGACTAAATGCTTCTGTACATTGTCCTTTAATCTTCATAACCATTTTATCAGGTAGGAATTAAAAGGCCCATGTTACACATAACAAGTTGAGGCTTAGCGTGTTAATGCAGTCATTCATGGACACAAACTCACAAACTTTAGAGCTTTAAATCAGATGCAGGATTGTCTGATGTCAAAAGTCCTACTCCAAACCAATACAGTATATTCTCACTTTCAAGCTTTGTCACAGATCATGATTTAAGAATTGCTACCACTACATAGGTGTGTTAAGTGTTTCAAGAAATTATATGGCTCACCCAGTTTCCCAGAATTAATAAAGGACAAAGCTGGAATTGAAGTCTACATCAAGTTGTTGTTGACTCCAGCAACACTTCTAATAAGAAGTGCAAAAGGCTCTGCAGTTGTATCATTTCATCCAATGAAGTCCCCTAGAACAAAAATCAGCTGCTATTTTCATTGTGCTCAGTTTAAGTCATAATGATTTAAGGTGTATCTCCTGGAAAACTTCCACTTCTGACAAATCAAAAGTGACACCATTGGAATCAATTGAGTGAGCAGACACTTACCTGGGCAGTCCTTATTCACTGCTGTTATTTACAAACCAGGCCTGGTGATTTAGTTTTCAAATTAGTTATTGATTCACACTCTAGAAAGAACAAGTTGTTTTGCTTTTCTTTTGTTTTATCTTTAATATCATACTTGTTCAGGGGAGTAAACAGGAAGAAAAGCTTCAGGGTTATGAGGAGCAAATATCTTCTTCTTTAGGAAATTTGTTGTGGCTCTGAATCTCCAATTTGAAAAGATGACACCTAGAAATAGCCGTAAGGAGTGACTCAAGGAAACATAGTAAGTCAGGCTCCTGACCTTAGTACATTTTACCATATCTCTGTGCCATGACTCGGGTCGCAGTCATATTCTGATATTGTGGTCTGAATGCTTAGTCTATTCCTCATGTGTATTTCTTTCCCATTGCTGTGTAACAAATTCTCATACACTTAGAAGCTTATTACAACACATTAATTAACTCACAGTTCTGTGGGTTAGGGGTCTGTGCATAGGTTAGTTAGGTTCTCTGCTCAGGGTCTCACAAGGCTGTATCAAGGTGTACTCAGGATGTGTTCTCATCTGGAGGCTAGACTGGAGAAGAAATTGTCTCCAAGCCTAGTCATATTGTTGGCAGAGTTCACCTCCTTGTGGCTGAAGGACGTATGTCCAAGGCTTCTTGCTGACTTTTGGAAGGGGGCTGCTTTCAGCTGCTATTAGTCACGTGCAGTTCTTTGTCATATGATCCTCACCTTAGACCCTCTTACAACATGGCGGCTTGCTTTTTCAAGGCCAAACAAGGGAGAGCTAGATGCTCTAGCAAGACAGGTACTAGATATTTATATAATCACCCCTAACCTTTGCCACATTCCATTGATTAGAAACAAGTTCCAGGTCCCACTCCCACTCAAGGTGAGATTTCACAAAGGCAGGGCTCATGGAGTTCAACTTAAAATCTGTCCCACACTATGCAGAATGGAAACAAGCTCCCTCTGAAAAAGGTGCATAAAATAGTTTCAAACACCTAACTTCACTTTTACTCTCTCATCAATATCCATTAGAGGGCCGAGGTCTGGTGTTTTCTGGGAGACAAACTTTAGCCATGAGTAGTGAGTAGTTGCTTAGGGCTGTTTTTCCTCTTGTATCCGTCTCATTAAAGCTAGCTTAAGCGATAAAACAAAATAATGTATGGACAGTAAAGTGGCTATCTCATAGCCTCTGGCCTTTAGGGACAGTTTGGAATCAGGGCAGAGATAGTTGAGAGGAAGCAGTATGCCTCTCTCTCCATCTTTTGTTTTCATTGCACTCTGAGCTTCTGCTGAATTCTTCTAAAAATAGACAATTTTTTTTGTATTAAAATACATATAGGGGGGCTTCCCTGGTGGCGCAGTGGTTGAGAGTCCACCTGCCGATGCAGGGGACACGGGTTCGTGCCCTGATCTGGGAATATCCCACATGCCGCGGAGCAGCTGGGCCCGTGAGCCATGGCCGCTGAGCCTGCGCGTCCAGAGCCTGTGCTCTGCAATGGGAGAGGCCACAACAGTGAGAGGCCCATGTACCGCAAAAAAAAAAAAAAAAAATACATATAGGAAAATGGTTGGAGTGAAAGAGAGGTTTTGAAGAAGTGTCAATTGATGCACTACAGGTAAAGAACTCAACTATGAATCCTACAACTATGATCAAGAGGCAGAATTATGTTATAAAAACCTGACTGTGCCTGACTTACACTATTATAGATGGAAGTGGGGAAAAGAGAAAGACTTTTCTAGAAAAGTATGTGATACAGTTGGGGTCATCTCTGTTTTATTTAATGCCCAGGAAATCTTTCTATCAATCAATCAGCTCTTTGGTGAGCTGGTCCTCAGACTATGTGTTTTTTGTGACCTTGAGGCTTTAAGGTCCTGGAGAACTGTAATCTTAAGATTATTCTGTGGACATTTAAATGTTCAATGAATGCTGAACTTGATCTGTTTTTCAGTGACACTAGGTCAGAATTTTATACCTCTTATTAAAGTCTTCTAAAGACTATTTTATTCAGAATGAAAATCAATGTTCTTATGATAGGCCACATTGTGATTTGCAGAACAGACAGGGTGCCTATTTCTTCCATGGCCTCTTTTCTAGCTACCTTTTCTCTCACTCACTCTGTTTTAACCATACCAGGTTTTCTGCTGGACCTGGAACACATCAAGCCAAATGTTACCTGAGGGCCTCTGCTCTTGCTCTTTCTTCTCTTTGGAACAGTCTCCCCTTAAGTAGCTGAATAGCTCTCCCCTCCCCCTGTCTCTAACTTCCCACTCCAAATCAATTTTTACAAATTTATTTTTATTTTTTCAGCTTTATTGAGATATAATTGACAAAAAGTGTATATATTTAAGATGTACACTTGATGTTTTGATATACATATACACTGTGAGGGAATCGCCCTGATCAAGATGATTAAGATATCAGATAGTTACAATTTTCTTATTTATTTATTCATTGAGTGGTGAGAATACTTAAGGTAAACCCTCTTAGCAAATCCATGTATACAGTATAGTATTGTTAACTATAGTCACATAGCTGTATAGCAGATCTCTAGAACCTATTCATCTTACATAACTAAAACTTTATACCCAATGAAAAGCAATCCACTCCCTCTTCCCCTGCCCCCCACCCAACCCATGGTAACCATGATTCTACTCTTTGTTTCGATGAATTTGATTATTTTAGGTACTTAATATATGTGGAATTATGCAACATTTGTCCTTCTGTGATTGGCTTATCTCCCTTAGCATTATGTCTTGCAGGTTCATCCATGTTGTCACAAATGGCAGGATTTCCTTCTTTTTTAAGGCTGAATAATATTCAATTTGTATGCATATATCACACTTTCTTTATCCACTTATCCACTGATGGACATTTAGATTGTGTCTATATCTTAGCTATTGTGAGCAATGCTGCAATGAAGATGGGATCGTGAGTAATACAGCAGTGAAGATCCCGACTTCAGTTCTTTTGGATATACACTCTGAGTGGTATTGCTCGTTCATGTTAGTTCCACTTTTAGTTTTCTGAGGAACCTCTGTATTGTTTTCCATAGTGGCTGCACCAATTTACATTCCTATCAACAGTGTACAAGGGTTTTAATTTCGCCATATTCTTACCAATATTGATTAGCTTTTGTTTGTTTTGATAAAGCCATCCTAACAGGTATGAGGTGATATCTCCTTGTGATTTACTTTGTATTTCCCTGATAATTGGTGTTAAACACCTTTCCATATACCAGCTGGGCCATTTGTGTATCTCCTTTATAGAAATGTCTATTTAAGTCCTTTGCCCATTTTAAAATCAGGTTCTTTTTTTTTTTTTTTTTGGCTATTAAGTTGTAGGAGTTCCTTATAGTTTTCTATTAAGCCCCTGTCAATTATATAATTTGCAAATTTTTTCCATTCCATGGGTTGTCTTTTTATTTTGTTGATTGTTTCTTTTGCTGTGCCAAAACTTTTAAATTTGATATAGTCTCACTTGTCAGTTTTTGCTCTTGTTGCCTGTTTTTACTTTTTTTAACATTGTTTTCTTAGTAGCACCTTGACCTCCATTTTACGAATTGCAATTATCCCCCCTTCATTCCTGTTGACAGTCCCTACTTTACTTTATCCAAAGCATTTATCATTAACTGGCATACTATATACTCTATTTTACTTACATGCTTAGTATATATTTCCACATCTAGAGTGTAATTGCCATGTGAGTGGGCATTTTTGTCTGTTTACAATGGGTAAGTGTGAAGGTTGGATGTACAGTCTTCAGTATGATGTAAATCTTTGGCCTCTGAAGTTCTTTGTTTTATAATATCATTTGATATGTACTGTTCCATAACATTTTATGGAAAAACCCAAACAAACTTTTTGGCCAACCCAATATATAATGTAGTTTAGTGACAGTTTACTGGTCATGGAGTGCTGTGATCTTTGTTTCTATAGCTTCTTAAATTTAAACATTGACTAGAATGTTCACATAAGGAGCACATTTAAAAGAATGTTGTCCATGTCAAAATCATGTGCAATAAAAATGACAATAAAATGGCAGTCTTTTCGTTCTGCAACCGATGTTATACCTTGTTTTACTAATCGTGGCAGAATTTTGTAAGTTGGATTTATATTTCCTCCTTTCTATCTGTTTGCCTTTTTCATTACTCTCAGCTTGGACAATCAAAATAAGATGTGCATTATGTTTCTCTGCTGTGTTTGCACTTCTGGTTGGGCAATAAACAGGAGGGATGGCTATATATACAAATCAGATTAGAGAAGAAATCCCACCTACCATATGGGGGCATAATGGCTTTCAGAAGACTTCATGGCCTTTCTAATTCACAACAAGTTTGGGGAAAATTCAGTCCTTTGATTAGGGGCAGTATTATAAAATAGGGTGGGTGAATATCTAAGATGAATGGTTTCAGGGGAGCCAGTGAGGCCACAATATGTCATAGATGCATTTGCCTGTTCCCAATCTTATTCACTGCATCAGGCACTGATTGTGCACACCTTCAGAGCTTCTTGGTCTTACTTGATACTTAGTCCAGTACAGGCTGACAGTGATGCACTCATCCTCTGTCAGAATGGACGTAAACTAACTTCACCCTGGATTGACCCGACAGTGCTCTGCCTCATGTTTGTGCCTCCCATCCTGGGTCTTCTGTGTGACAAGGGGCCATTTGGATGCCACTGACTGCACTTTGTGATCACATTTGTGAAACCCAGAAAAATATGGGAATTCATGGACTGTGGTGCAAACCTGTGATCAGTGGGAGATGGATGAAACCCAGTGTATAAATGTTTTCCTCTATTCCCTTCTGTGTGGTCTATCAAGATATAGAGTTGATATGGTTTGTGGGGGACAGTTGAATGAGATACACTTCAAGAAACAACCTCACATTGTTTCTTCCTTGATTCCTACCTCAATTTCCTTTCCCTCAATCTGGTCCTTGAGATAGCATTCCTGATAAAGGATAACTTAAACATCTGTATGTTATATCCTGCCTTGTACAGGAAGGCAAACTAAGACAGTGGCATTGGGGGTGACTCTAGAAAGAAGATGGGAATTTGGAGCTGGATTACTCTCTGATCTGATGACGATAAGGATCCTAGTGGGGTGGTCATTATCACTGAGGCTTTCACTTGTGAATAATCAGAAGGAAGGGCAGGTGGAAGGTAAGGCATTGACTGTGCAGTGGCTGATGGCTTGAATGATGTGGGGGAAATTATTATAAGGATTGTTTGATTCTTTATTGGAGAACTTGAAATCAGGAGATGATGGGTTCAGGGCAGCCGATGGCTATCTCAAAGCACACTAAAGCCAGAGAGCCTCTGGGGCAGCTGTTAAAGAAGGTTTTCATCTTGTGAAGCCACAACCAGACTGCAGTGAACATTAGGCTCACTGTAAGGATGACCCTACCATATGGCATAATTCCTCCAGAAACCAGCTATCCACGTGGTAGCAGGTCAATGAAATTGAACTCCTTCCACCAAGAAAGAGAAAGAATTGGCACCTACTACATAGATGGATTTTCCTTCTCTATCAGCAGTGCATCCACCATCATCACTTGAGAACTTAACAAAATGCCTGATGCATTGTCAAGGTAGCGCACACAAGATCGTTTCAGAACATGGGGCCCTTTTACAGCAAAGGAACTGTGGCAATGACTGTGGGATTGTAGATACATTGATCTTACCATAAACCCATCATGCAGACAGAGCAGTAGAATGTATTTGTAAAGGTTCAGCTAACGAGGCAGTTTGGGAGCAATATTGTGGGGATCGGGGCACTGACCCCCAGAATGTAGTCTTTTTGATGAGCTAACAGTGTCCATAACAGCTAGTGCATATGAGTCTGGGAACCAAGCAGTGGAAGTAGGATTGGCTCGTCTCAGTTTACTCTTATTGAGCTGCTTGTGGAATTAGTGTTTTCTGAGACCCTGACCTTAGGCTTTGCCAAGTCAGTAATCATAGATCTTAGAGACACTAAGAGTTTTGTTGAATTTTAAGTTTTAACTTTTTTCTGGTTGCTTTGGGCTTTTTATGCCAGAAGAACAGGCATAAAAAAAAGTTACTATATTGATGGGAGTAACAGACCCTGATTATCATGGTGAGCTAGGGTTGATTCTACATAGTAGGTGACAGAAGGAATGTCTTAAATCCCGGGGGTTCACCTTGGCACCTTGTACTTCTGATGTCAGCAACAATAGTGGATGAACGTCTGAAACACCTTGACTTTAAAAGAGTAAAACAATTTAAGGCACAGATATATCAGTGATACGTGCCTGAATCATCCCCCCAGCTAAGCCATTAGGATCAGTTGAAGTGCTGACCAAGAGTGGGGGAGACCTACAATGGACAGTAGAGACTGGAAATTGGTGTTTTCAAGCATAGAGTAATCAAGAGACTGGGGATATTACAGAGGGACAAGATGACCCTTACAGTCTCTCTCCATCCTGGGACTTGATGGCTCAAGAGGTCCAAAGATTCATCTATTTTCTTAATCTCTTAAGGACCTACCTGTTGTGTATCTTTCACTTAGGTCCGTTTGGATAATATCATTATCTTGATAAATATTTGCCAACAGCCTACTTGATTCCCTTACACAAACCAGTGCTTCATGATACATCAGGTGCACAGAAAACAAGAAAAACAAAGTTCTTAAGTAATGCCTAAGAGGATAACTGGGTGATTAATAACTCTTAGGTTCAAAAATACATACACTTCACATACAGCAAGCTGGTGTCTAAGCAAAAGCTTTTTCACAAGAAGTGTAAATAAGGAGCTGGCTGTTACTTCTTTAGGGGAAAAGGGGAAAACACTTTAATCAGTGAAGGTGAGCTACTAACTTGATAGGCTAATGGGTCTCGAGATGTTGGTCTCGGTAAAGGAAGATTCAGGAAGGAAGTATTGCCAATATTAGGATTTGCTGCATGGATATGTTAGAAAGTAACTGAGTAAATTGTAGAGGGAGGAGAGTTGATCTTCAAGTCCCAGGCCTGTATTATAGGGGGTTTGACTTAGAAACCCCCTGGTAGGCCTTCTCCATGCACTGTTCTGCTTTAACATGATCATTATTTTCTTCTTCCTCTTCCTCCTCCCCCTCCCCCCTTCTCCTTCTCCTTCTCCTTCTTCTCCACAGGAGAGAGCTTCAGGGTTTACTGTATGACCTTGGATAGATCATTCATCTTTTTAGAACTGAGATAGCTCTACCATAAAATAAAGCACAATGTTTAATTCCTTTATAACTTTCTTCAACTAATGTGTTTTGAACACATGGGATAGACTAAATTTGGGGGATACATTTAAGACCAAGATCATAAACTCTGTAAAAGCAGTGAAAGTGACTCTCTAGTATACAAAATAAACAGTCCTCTAAGTACGCTCTTCTTTGAGCCTGTTTCCTTGCCTACATGCTGAGAATTAATACCTGAAGTGAGCTATAACTTCTCAGATTAAAATTTGAAGAGACTATTTCATGTAAGCCCTGCCTTCAGGCTTACTCTGAAATGGATATTGTCTCTTTCATTCTTGAAGACTTTCAGCTTTCATCAGTCACTCATTTCTGTTATTTATTCCAGGCAAGTAAGACATTCTTCTTAACGTCTCACCAAAATCTACCCTGATTTATGGTAACTTCACTTTATGTGGTTTAATTTTCAAAACAACTGTGCAGGATCCTTGTAAAAAGTAGTTGAAAATAGTCATTAAGGCTGGGGAAAAAGATCTCATTAAAACCATTCTGCTGTCTTATGGCTGTGACACATAGGTTCAAACACCTCATATGCCTTATATGACACGTGTTGCTGCAGGTGACATATAAGGCATGGCGTAGTGAAAATGGCTATTTGTTAGAATAATCCCAGGAGTGAGATCTGGAGAAGTGCTATCAGGCTTTGCCTGACAGATGCAGACTTCCTCAGGGACCTGCCAATGGCTTATGCCAGCAGTTGACTTTGGTTTTATCTCAAGGTCTCAACACCCAATAGAAAAAAAGGAGATTTGTTTTTTTTTCCAGCTGGATATGGGGGAACTAGGCACGTGAAGCTAGTGATGGAAAGTATAATATGCATGCAAAATTCTGTGAGCACCCCAGCGTAATGCTAGCCTTGAGCATTTGCTAGTTCTACCAAACCCATTTTTGATTAGTTTGAAATTGCAATTATTTTTATAATAATACTTTTAAAACAGGTTGTAAGAAAAATGATGACCTTTTCCTTCTCAGTTGAAAACACTGCCTTGAGATTAGCGGAAAGCATTCGAGAAGTAACTGCTTCTTTTGCGCTTAATCCTACAGAGACAGGATGGCTGGATGTTTAGACAACCCTATCAAAGTAATTACAGCTCTCTCTAAAGAGTTGGGCTTACTTAGGTGTTGTGAGCCGATTATAGGAGGTCCCCTATTTTTCTTGCTGATACTACAAAAATAGAGACAAAATTCCCACTGAAGAAATGCAGATGAATTTTATGACTGGCAGCAATAATAATAATAATAATAGCAATAACAATATCTACTGCTCATGGGTTGATTGGTAGAAAATCAAACAATATTACATATACAAAGCATTTTCATAACCATAAAATAAGTTGAATTTATTATTTTCATAACCATAAAATAAGTTGAATTTATTATTTTTTTTATAAGTTGAATTTATTATTCCATTCACTTATTTCTTAAATTAGAAATCGGCCAGGAGTCACTCCTCACTGTAAAACCTTTCACCTTTGTTAAACCATATTCTGGGTCATATTGTTACAATGTATCCTTACATATTTCTTTCCTGTAGGGAGTTAATCTCTCTCTTAACAGTTAAACACTGTCTAATAAAAAACAGAAAATATAGAATTCTTCACATATTGTCCATTAAACAGAAATGTTTATTCTTTGATTAACTTATTTGGCTCAGAAAAAGAGTTCCAGGTGTATTTTCTAATATAGCTGCCAATTATCTTGCAAATACTTTTGGATGTTTTTATGTTGTCTAGAAAAGAATGTGGAATCACGTATATATTTTTGAAACTTAAATAAACACACTTAGAAATTAGAGTGTCATAGTAAAAGAAAAATCGGAAATTGAATTCGAGAAAACTGGAACCTAGTCACTAACTAGGTCCCACGAGATGTTACTTTATTTTGCCTAGCATCAGCTCACCCTGAAGCAGATAAGGACTGAGAATTAGATGGTCTTTAATATTCTTTCCATCTTAATGTCTAAGGTTTTAGTTGTCTATCAGATCATCTGGCCCATCCATCTCACCTCTCATTATTATTACTATTATTATTATTACTACTACTATTTAATCAAGGAGGAAATCAAGACCATGAAAGCTGAAGTTATCTATTCAAACATACACAGCTTTTTTTTGGTGGCAGAACCAGAAATACAATAGTATCTAGATTTGGTTTTGTGCTAAACACATTAGGAAAATTCCCTTGTTTGATTCATCTCTCAAAAATTTAAATAGATAAGAATATGTATCTCCTAGTTTATTAGAAAGAAGCCAGTAAGAACAGATGATTGGTCCTTAAAAACTGAGGGCTGAGTTGATCACAGAACCAAATAAGATGAAATGGACTGTTAAAGTCGCCTTCAGGCATGGAGCAGTGTAAGATGAAGTTACCATCAGTTCCTAGTGTCATCTCCCTGTAACCCTTCCTTTCTTTAGGCCATACCCCTTTCAGTGCAATATCTGTTTGAAATGTTTTATTATTTATCAAGAGCAACTGAATGTGAGTCCCTTAGCTCTCTTAGCCAAAAGGCCTGAAACCCCCAAATTAGATCCCTGAAATGATGCCACAAAGCCAAACCCTTTTAATTTTGTCTGGGTCTATTCATTTGCATAATGAATATTGAGCTCATTTAGAGCTCTATGAGAACACTCCATATGAGCTAGTGGCAAAATTAAACTCTTTTATAACCAGGAATTTCTAAGTAGCATTCATCCAAAATAACTTGGGAAAATATTAAAATTGTGAGTTGAATCAAAGATAAATTTGTCTGCATAATTTCAAACATAAACAAATTAAAGGTATAATTTCTTATTTGGCACAATTTAGTAATAAAATAGAATGGAGGGGAGTCAGGGAAGATGGCCAGTTACATTGGTGTTCCTCATGTGCACTTTTTGTCACCTGCTTGGCACTCTAACTCGTAAAGTAACTAGGATTGACTGTAGATGCCTAGGAGAGAACCAGATATACAGGCTGATACTCCCATAAAAACAAAGGGAAAAAGCAGATAAATTTAAAAATTTTTATACACTAGGCATCAAAGAGCTGCAGAAGCAACATAATACTGAGTTTTAAAGGCCAGCCACAAATGACAACACACTAAAGGTGTCTATTGATATAAAATACTAAACAGGCAAAACAATGGTGATAGAATTCAGAGTGGCGTGTGTTCATCATGTATCACTGCATAACAAAGTAATACAAAGTTAGAGACTTAAAACACCACACCTTTATCATTTCACAATTTCTTTGGGTTTGGAGATCCAACATGGCTTAGCTGGATCCTCTACTTAAGGTACCCCAAGGAGCAATCAGGGTGTCTGCTCTGTTACGTTGTCGTCTTGAGGCTTGACTAGGGAAGAATCTGCTTCCAAACTCATTCAGTTTGTTGGCAGAATGTATTTCCTTGTGGTTGTAAAAACGGGAGACCCAGTTTCTGTCTGGCTGTCAACTGAAAGTTGCCTTCCTGTCCTAGAGGCTTCAGGCAGCTCCTAGAAGCTGCCCTCAGTTTCTGACTATGTGGGTTTTCCCAGCATAGCCACTTACTTTGCCAAGGTAGTAATGAGTCTCTAAAGCCAATTTACTAACAAGACGAAGTTGTAAACAACATAACAAGCGCAGAGTAGACATCTTATCACCTTCACCATTTCTTTCGTTTAGAAGCAAGTCACAGGTCCCATTCACACTCAGTAGGATGGGATTATCCAGAGAGGGGTACACAAGAAGGCAGTGTTCACTGGGTGGGAGTTTGGGAGGAGGAGTGGCAGAAGCACCACCTCTCTCTGCCCAGGTACTCATACAACAGTATTTATTTAAGGAGAAGTTACTGGAATCAGAAACAAAGGTGGCTTTTTGGGTACTGGAAATACTGTAGTTTGTAATCTTATTGGTGCAACAGAAGTATAGTCATTTCAAAATAATGTAGCAAGCTGTGGACTTTGGATTTTTGACCTTTATGAATATTACATTTTGATGAAAAGTTTACTTACGTTGAGCATTTTTTTGTATGCTTGTTGGCCATTTGTATGTATTCTTTGGAGAAACGTTTGTCAAGTCCTTTGCCACTTACAGGAGGTATCTCAAGTAGTCAGAGTCGTAGAAGAAGAGAATACAATAGACATTAGCAGGAACTGGGTAGTGGGGGAATTGGGACGTTTTTATTCAAACGGTATAAAGCTTCATTTATGCTTAGATGAGGTAAATTCTAGAGATCTGCTGTACCACATAGTACCTGTAATGAACAATATGGTATTGTGCCCTTGAAAATTTCTGAGAGCAGATCTCATGTTGTGTTCTTACCATACACACACACAAAAGCAAAAAACGAAAGAGACAAGGAAACTCTGGAAGGTGTTATATATGTCTATTATCTTGATTGTGGGGATGTTATCAGACTGCCCGTATCATAACTCATCAAATTGTATATGTTAAATGCTGCACTTCTTTGCTTATCAATTATAACTCAGTAAAGTTGTTGAAAAAAGTCTACCTAAAATGAACACATAGACACATACAAACATACACATTTATAATATGTATTTTGTACTTAATATATCTATATAATGTAAGCGCAAAAAAGAAATTGGCTTTATTAATATCAGTGTCTTATTCAATACTAACTACATTAAGTTAAAGAAAAAGAATATCTATCTACCCTAAAAGAAACAATCTATAGTAATATACTAGTCATTACTGTATTGTACCGAATTTATAGCAGCAAAATGTGTAAAGGGAGGTGTTTATGTCTTTCAGAGAATTTGATAAATCCAGTATGCAAAAATCAAACAAAAATGTGAATAATATAATCAAGTATTTCCTAAGAAATCACATATATACACATATTTTTCTTAAATCAATGGAATATTTGTAGAAAAATTTGCTATATATATAATTTGCTATATATATATATATAATTTGTAATAAAGAAAATCTAAATTTTCTAATATTACTTTATAAGCCAAGTTCTTTGATCATAGTCCAATAAGACTATGTAACAAAGAAATAAACACAAATTCCAAATAACAGTAAAAGGGAACAAAATTCTACTCCTTAAAAATTGAGAAACAGGGGCTTCCCTGGTGGCGCAGTGGTTGGGAATCCACCTGCCGATGCAGGGGACGCGGGTTCGTGCCCCGGTCCGGGAAGATCCCACATGACGCGGAGCGGCTGGGCCCGTGAGCCACGGCTGCTGAGCCTGCACGTCCGGAACCTGTGCTCCGCAGAGGGGGAGGCCGCGACGGTGAGAGGCCCGCGCAAAAAAAAAAAAAAAAAAAAAAAAAATTAAGAAACAATCTTATAAGTATTTCCTAATCAAAGCAATGTTAAACCTAGCATTAAAAATTATCTAGAAATTAATGAAAGTAACAAATCATAGTAATAAACATGAGCTTAAGTTGAAGCTATACTCAGATGAATATTTGTAGCTTTAAATATGTTTTAATTAAAAAAGAAATTAAAGTTGTGAACAAATTATTATTGTTAAGCAAGTAGTAAAATACAACTAAAAATAAGCTCCCCAAATTGAAAGGAACTAGGAACTTGTTAATAAAGACAAAAATAGATATTAATGAAATAAGTAGAAAGATTATATACAATAAATAGCTATTCTTTGAAATGTTGGTCAGTCTGAATCAGGAAATAGAGAAAGAAAACAAATAGACACATATTAACAATGAAATATTTTAACCTGACTGATGTAAAGCTATAGAAAGTTACAATATAACATTGTGAATAACTCTTTGAAAATAGATTTAAGCTATAGGAAATATAAATTATTTTTAACAAAATATAAATATCACTTTGGTAAAGAGAGTTATAAAATCATAACAGACAAATAATCATAGGAAAATTTCAAGAGTTTTTTGAGTAACTACAATTTAAAAGTTGCCAACCTCAGGTGGGGTTAAGAATTATGGGTTCCTCAAGAGTTGCATAAGAATTGAGTTGAAAGCTGATTTATATTGCTGATAATCCTATACCAAAGAAAAATCTGGAAATTTCCTATCACAAATTGTCTCATTCAAACCTGAAAAATATGGTACAAAAAACATAGACAAAATTTATTTATAAATACAGGTGTGAAAATTCTAAATAAAATATCAATAAATTATATATTCAAAGAAAGGTGTACCAAAAGAAAGTTGGGATTATTCTAGGAATGCCAATATATTTCAATGTTATAAAATCTATCAAAATATGAACAATATATTTGAAGTTAAAATAACATCTACATCTTATTAACTAAAGAATATATCAGTAAGTTAAAGGAGAACAAAATTTCATTGTGAAAAATATTGTGACGAAAATGGAAATAGCAGGAAACTACCTATACCTGATCCTATTTATCAATATTTACCCCCAAATAATAGCATATTATCATCTTGAGTGAAATAATAAAGCCATTCTCATTAAAATCTGGATCAGAATAAGGATGACTGCTATCATCACTACTAATCAGCCTTACTAATCAATATTGTAAGTATAATTGACTTACAATATTAGTTTCAGGTGTCCAGTACTTTTAAACATTAGAAGTTTTATCTAATATAACATAATTTAAAATAGGTCATAACATGAATAAAAGAAAATTAACTTAGAATGCAGATAACATGCCTGTGTTTTTAAAATACCCAAGCAAACCTAAGATGTAAAAATTAATAAATAATTTGATGTTTGAATACAAAATAAATCTGTAAACCCAAATAGTTTTCTCTATTCAAACAATAATATTATGTCAATAATAGAAATGAAAAAAATTATAATAATGGCCAAAAAGTATAAAATACGAATTTAATAATAAGAAATATATAACACCTAACCTGAAGAAATCTATAAAATATTATAGAAGAGCATTAAATAAGATCTTGATAAGTGGAGTAACAGATCATTTCACTAGGTGGCATGAATTAGCAATATAAAAATGACATCTTCTTCCAAACATACATATATACTTTGTTACCTTTTTTTTTTCTTGAAGAATAATTGACTTACAATATTGTATTAGTTTCAAGTGTACAACTTGGTGATTCAGTATGTTTATACATTATGAAATGATCACAATAAGTCTAGTTACTATCTGTCACCAAAGTTACTGCAATATTGTTATGTTCCCTATGCTGTATATTACGTCCCTGTGACTTATTTTATAACTGGAAGTTTGTTAACCTCTTAATCCCATTCACTTATTTGGCGCATCCCCCCACCTCCCTTCTCTCTGGCAACCTCCAGTTTGTTCTCAGTATCTAAGAGTCTGTTTCTGTTTTGTTATGTTTGTTTGTTTGGTCTTTTAGATTTCACATACAAGTGAAATCATGTGGTATTTGTCTTTCTGTCTGGCTTATATCCCTTAGCATAGTACCCTCTAGGTCCATTCATGTTGCAAATGGCAAGATTTCATTCTTTTTATGGCTAAGTAGTATTCCATTGTATGTACATATACATACATCTTCTTAATCCATTCATCTATTGATGGACACTTAGGTTGCTGCCATGTTTTGGCAATTGTAAATAATGCTACAGTGAAGATAGGGGTGCATATATCTTTTCAAATCAGTGTTTTTTTGGGTTTTTTTGGATTAATACCCAGGAGTGACATTGCTGATTTGTATGGCAGTTCTATTTAATTTTTGAGGAAACTCCATGCTGTTTTCCATAGTGGGTGCACCAATTCTCAATCCCATCAACAGAACATGAGGGTTCCCTTTTCTCTGCATTCTCACCAACACATTATTTCTTGTCATTTTGCTGACAGCCACTTTGACGGATGGGAGATGATATCTCACTGTACTTTGGATTTGCATTTCCCAGATGATTAGTGATCTTGAGCATCTTTTCATGTGTCTGTTGGTCATCTGTAGTCTTCTTTGGAAAAATGTTCATTTGGGTCCTCTGCCCATTTGTTAATTGGATTGTTGTAGGGTTTTTTTTTTTTTGCTCTTGAGTTGTGTGAGCTGCTTATATATTTTGGATATTAACCAAAATATCAGACATATTATTTGCAAATGCCTTCTCCAGTTCAGTAGTTGCCTTTTTGCTTTGTTGATGGTTTCCTTCAATGTGCAAAAGCATTTTAGTTTGATATAGTCCCATTTGTTTATTTTTGGTTTTGTTTCCCTTGCCTGAGGAGACAGATTCAAAAAAATATTGCTAAGACTGATGTCAAAGAGCTTACTGTCTATATTTTCTTCTAGAACTTTTATGCTTTCAGGTCTTACATTTAGGTCTTTAGTCCATTTGGGGGTTTTGTATATGGTGTAAGAAAATGGTCTAGTTTCATTCTTGCTGAGTAGAATATTTTGGGGTGGAAGTTTTCCCTTTCAAAACTTTAAATGTATCCGGCAAAGTTTCTACTGAAAAACCAGCTAATAATCTTATGGAGATTTCCTTGTATGCGACTCTTTGTTTTTCTTTTACTGCCTTTAAAATTCTCTCATTATCTTTAACTTTTGTCATTTTAATTATGATATGTCTTGGTGTGGATCTCTTTGGGATCATCTTGTTTGTGACTGTCTCTGCTTCCTGGACCCGGGCATCTATTTCCTTCTGCAGGTTAGGGAAGTTTTCATCCATTATTTCTTCAGATGAATTTTCTAGTCTTTTCTCTCTCTTCTCTTTCTGGAACTCCTGTAATGTGAATGTTAGTACTCTTGATGTTTGCAGAGGCCTCTTAAACTATTCTCATTTTTTTAAAAATCTTTTTTTATCTTTGCATTTTTCCGATTGGGTGATTTCCAATATTCTGACTTCTAGATTACAGATCTGTTCTTCTGCATCACCTAATCTGTTCTTGACTCCTTCTACTGTATCTTTTATTTCAGTTATTATATTCTTCACGTCTGATTTGTTCTTTCTTATATGTTCTAAATTTTTTTTGAAGTTCTCACTCTGTTCCTCCATTCTTCTCCTGAGTTCAGTTAACAGTTTTATGACCATTACTTTGACCTCTTCATCAGGTAAATTACTTATCTCCTTTTCATTAGGGTTTTTTTTTTTTTTTACGGTACGCAGGCCTCTCACTGTTGTGGCCTCTCCCGTTGCGGAGCACAGGCTCCGGACGCACAGGCTCAGCGGCCAGGGCTTACGGGCCCAACCGCTCCGCGGCATGTGGGATCCTCCCGGACCGGGGCACGAACCCGTGTCCCCTGCATCGGCAGGCGGACTCTCAACCACTGCGCCACCAGGGAAGCCCTCATTAGGGTTTTTAACTGTGGTTTATCTTGTTCTTACCTTGGAACATACTCCACTGTCTCCTCATTTTGTTTGACTTTCTTTTGTTTGACTTTCTGTCACATATGTAATTTCAAACTAGTAGCAACATTTAAAAAGTAAAAAGAAAAAAACTCAGAAAAACAAAAAAGTGAAAAGACAGGTTAAATTAATTGATACATTTTATTTAACCCAATATATTACCATTTCAATATGCAATGAATATAAAAACAATTATTAGATATTTCTTATTCTTTTTGTTTTTCCTACTAATTCTTTGACATTAGTATCTGTTTTACATAGACAGTACATTTCAACTCAGACTTCAGCAGCAGCATGTAACTAATGGCTGCCATATTGGATCCTCTTTCCACCATTCACCCTTTGGTGAAATCAGTGCTGCAAACTGTATTGATCAGGCCCCTTTGTTCTATGATTTCTTGTAGAGTTCAGCTGAAGAGAGGCATAAATAAGAGGGACTTAGAGTAAAAGGACAGTGAAGTTGGTGTATTTATTCTTCCATATATCTCCCTGCTGGGCTGTGAGTTGGTTTCATCCCTCTCCTGAAGGACATACTTTCTTTTGGGTGCCCCTCTCCTACAGTGTTCTGATAACCATTCTCTTCCCTTGCCTTCCTCACCCTTCCTGTCCCTCTAAGTAGAAGGAGTAAAAAAGGTCTTTCACTATTTGTTGTCTTCCCTCAACTTTGCCTCATCTTTAAAATAGTCCCTTTATTAAACCTTTTAATTTACCCTGTTTGTGCCATCTTTTTCATGCCAGAATCCTAATTGATAAAGTTATTCAATGCACATGCACAAACACAACCAGATGTGTTATAGCTTTAAGTATAAGGTATAAAATTTTAAAGAAATTTTTGCATAACTTTGTGGGAAGAAGCACAAAATTGAGAAGCCATAAAGTAAAAATCAAAACAGGTAAACAAAAAAACCCTGAGAAACTAAATGACATTATAATTAGGAAATTTATATAGCTAAATTGTCAAAAATGGAAGATTTAAAAAATAGAGAAAAATATTGACATCATATAAAATAGAGAAAATATTAATGTCAATTCATAAAATTCTACAGATTTATTATAAGAAATCAATCAGAAAAATGGACAATAAATTTAAACAGAAAATGTACAAGAAATTAAATGCAAATAAATATATGAAAAATTGTTCAAGTTCATTAGTAGCTGGGCAATCACAAATTAAAACAATAATGTCATTTTATTTTTCATTGACAAAATGGAAGATTGCCTTTACTCAGTTATGAAAAAAGTTCAGCGAGAAGTTCATCATAGATCATTGGTGTGAGTGTAAATTTCCACAGCCACCTTCTTTGATAGTAAAATGACTTTATCTATAATCATAAAATCAAAATATGCCCTTGCTTTGCCTCTGCAATCCCATAATTAGTTACCTATCACAATGAAATAAAGTTATTAATTTCTAAGGATGTATACACAAGGATGTTTATTACTGTACTGTGACAGCAAATACTTGGGGGGGGAAGTCGTTCACATGGGAAATACTGGAAGAAATTATGGGCATTCATTTTATGAAACAGAATGAAGCTAATAAAAACAGGTTGTGTCTACATGTATTGACCTGGTAAGAGGGCCATATTATTGGTAACAAGGAAAAATGTACAGTATAACATATATTTATAATCCTATTTTATCAAAAAATGGATAAAAAGAGAAAAGCACACATATGCATTAATATGTACATAAAAAGCCATTGTGGAAGGATGGACGCTAAACAATAATAATGACATCAGTATATTGGGAATGAAGAGGGAAGAGAGGTGATGTTACAGTTATACAGATTAAAAATATGACAGTTGATTCATTATAAAAGCAAATAATTTGAAGTAAGAATAAAGAACAGAAAAGGAAAACTGCACAAAGCATAATGTATAAAACTGCTCTTTGGTACCATCCCAGAAGCAGATGCTAGGTACAATCTAAATACCTGAAACTTGCAAAAAGAGAGGGTTCTCACTCATACAGAACCAGGTTCGTAAAAGACTGTCCTATTGTCACACCTTCTATTCTGCATTAAGGTCAGTTACCAATTTAGAGCCTTCTGATCAATGTATACTTACGCATTCATTAACTGATATAATTATTTTAACAGCTTAACTGACAGTTTTGGCGGTAGTTCTGTCCAAGTTTAATTCAGAAAAAAAAAAATCTGTAATGGGAATTGGGCTTTCCTTGGGTTCTATCTCAAGGAATTGCTTTCTAAATTAGGAGTATATAGCTATACTCAGTTTTATATATCTTAATGTAAAATGGTTATGTAGCAACAGAAGAAGCTGAGTGAAATCTTTATCACAAGTTAGCAGAACTGTTAATATTTAATAATTCCTCTCCTTGTTTTTTTCCTATTCTTAAGTGAAGATTTCATAATTTTATTGTAAGTAATAATATATTTTAAATTTATTTTTCTCAGCTATGTGTGTATAACTTTATAGCATAATTAGTGTAGTTTATGACGGCAAGATGTAAAACCTCACAGATTCCTGCTATTTTAGGATAAATGCCATTCAAAGCAAACGTCCCTGCCAGACAAAACGTACCCTCTAAACGCAAAACCGAAAGATAGCTGGTCTGTTAGCAGTTTTGACTGGCGGATATTTCAGCGCCTACCTAGCTTACCTGAATTTATTTTGTGAGGAATCCATGAAAGTTTTTCACAGTTAAGTTTTCACCTTACTCCTGCCATTTTCAGTGCCTGGCAAGTTCTTCCCAACTTCAATCATGCTATTTTTTTGCCCAGTCCTAGTTCAAATTTCACCTCTTTCCCAATGATTTCCTTAACGGCAGTGATTGGAAATTGAATCTTGTATTTGTCATGTATTTTTTGGGGGTGGGGTGGGGTACGCGGGCCTCTCACTGCCGTGGCCTCTCCCGTTGCGGAGCACAGGCTCCAGACGCGCAGGCTCAGCGGCCATGGCTCGCGGGCCCAGCCGCTCCGCAGCATGTGGGATCTTCCCGGACCGGGGCACGAACCCATGTCCCCTGCATCGGCAGGTGGACTCTCAACCACTGCGCCACCAGGGAAGCCCCTGTCATGTATTTTTAATACTGCTGTACATATTTTAGTATCCTTAATGCATTATAAACTTCCAGTGGCAACTAGTAGAGCTTTGCACAAATTAGTTACCAATATAATTTTTAATAGAAAAATGTTGAACATGTAAAGATTTGCTGTAATTTTTATACCATATTTAAACAATTACTTAAAATATTCTAATCTAGATGTTTTGGGGAATTGCAGGAATAGTCCAAGTTTTATAACAGAAACTAGTTACTATGAGTCAGAAAGTTGGAAAGGAGAAAAGAGTCCACTGGTTCTATATCTATTTTATATCACTTTGGAGACCAGAGAATGTTGGAATCAATAGATTTATAAAACCTTAGCCCTGCAGCTTTCTTGTGTTTCTTTTTCCAGATGGTACATTGCATACTGTGGGTATTCATACAGTACAGAGAAGATTAATCAAAAGAGCAAAACACGTAAATGTCTTTTTTAATCATAATTTCAATTCTCTCATTTCTCCACCTCCAAAGATTAGGATAAAATATTTTCCCACATTGGCAGTATTTTTCTTTGGAATTTAAGTTCCTAGTTTGGACCAATCACATATCCTTCTAGGCCAGAGGTCTCTAAAATGGTTAGCATATACTAAAGTTTCACCTATGAATCTGTGGTATGTATTCAGAACCCCTGATAATTTTAGGTGAGCACAGGTAAAGAATCTAAATGGAAGTGTTTACTTGCCTTAGGAAAATGAAGGTTGGAAGATTTATATCTACTTTTATTCCATAATATAGGGCTTGTTCATCCCTGCCTCTGACCATATTCACACACCTCCTCACAATAAATAATTCCCTCTTCTTCTCTCTTGTTCATTGGTCCTTACTTAGTGGTTACTTTAAATTCCATCCCCAAAATAGTTTCCTCCACGTTATCTTTCAAGATTTTCCTACTCTGAACTTCATTTTTTTCAGATTCCCATTTAGTACATACCTAATCATCATCATATATTTATTCTATCATATATATGTTCTAACTTGTTAATGTGCTATGTTACCACTATACTTGTGTTGGATTGTGTTTTTCGTAGTTAGAGTGTAAGCTTCTTAATATCAGAAACTTTATTCCATCAGTGTTTAGGGCTGAAAGAATGATGCCAGAAAATATATAATTAATACACTGCATGACGGAGTTGGGAAAAATTAAAAAGAATAATAAAAAAATAAATGTTGAAATCATGGACCTTAGCTGATGAGGTAAAATTGAATTTTGATCATCGTAAAAGTACTGCCTTTCGGGCCACAGAAACTATAGCAAAAGTGCATAGCAAGTTTGTGTTGTAGAATAGAAATATAAGTAAAGAAGACTTTGGTGGTGTATTTGGCCGGAAACTATGGTATTTTAGAGTAAATCTGCATGTTACAGAAATTATACGTTATTGAGAATGGTTGGAATTTAGGATACAAGAGCTGAAAGCACATGAGGTTGGGAAGGTACATATAAACAAGCTCACGAAAGCCCTGTATGCCATTATTTTTAAGCTTAGATTTATTGAGCACTGTATATATTCCAGACACCAAAATTTATCTGTGTATATTATGTATAATATATCTCAGTTAATCTTTGCACCATCCTTAGATAAGGGTACTCCTATCCACATATTACAAAGGCAGAAACTAAACTTTCGTAAAGTAGAATAAGAATACATAGAGAAGGGAAGTTTGAATTAACATGCTAAGAAGTTGCAGATAATTACAGAGTGAATGAATCAATGAAACAATTAGATCAGAAGAGTGACTGTGTCAGATCTAGGTTATAAAACAGATTGAAACTTCTTTAGTTTTTAGTCAAAGAACAGTAATTGTGAGGGGTGAGGGAGTTATATAACATTTGGGGAAAAAAGAAAAGTTTCCCCAGAAGGTTTTGGTAACCTCTCTCCTACTCAGCTGAGAATCACTTACTCACAAATATTGTTTGGCAGCAACTTGCAGAGTAGACTTTTATGCATAGTTCAATTTAGTGTTCCAGAGAAAAGAACATTTACTGTGTTCTCTGCATGGGTCAGATCATACTTGTAATACAGCATCTGTTTGTGAGGTACTAGTTCATAAGAGAAGTTGCTGAAGCTCCAGGTATGTAGGGGCAGGCTATTAGGATGGCTAGGGCACTCAAAATCATGTTAAGATGGAAAAGAAATCTGGATGTTTATTTAAAGAAGGGAAGATTTGTGGGGAGCACCAGACATGCCTTCAAATGTTTAAAAGGTTGTTACGTACATGATAGAGGAAATCAAGTGTTTTGAGTCATAAAATGAAACTTTTTCAGAGTTCATTTCAATAGAAAAGGGCATTTCTAATAATCATCTTATAAGTTGGAGTGGATTATCGTTGAAGTAGGTGAATTTATGCTCACTAGAGGTTTCAAAATATAGGTTTCACAATCTCTCTTCAGAGGTATTGCCCTCTTTAATTTTTCCATTGGATGTGGGAAATGCCTTAACATTAGGATTTTCTATGCTTCAAACAGGATGGAATCCAACTAAAACCAGTTTACCTTTAAGGGAAGTCATTAGCTTATATAAACGGAAATCATGAGGGCATGCTTCAGCAGTGGTTAAGACCCAGAAGTTCACATACCCCTGTCACCAGGGATAGTTTCATTTTCCAATCTGGCTTCACTCATGTTGGCTCTAAGCTGGCATGGATTTTGAGTTACATTCATCTTTGTTCATATTAAGCAAGAGGACGCTTGGCTTCAATTAATTATACCATGTTAAATCTCATGCATGAGATGCATAATGTTCTGATTGTGTAAGTCTGGGTTATAAGCCCATCCCTGACCCATAATATGTGGGAATAAACTATGAGTATACTGATAAATTTGGTATATCCTCCTGAACAAGGGTTTTTGGTCTTTAGCATGCATTAGAGTCATCTGTAATACCTGTTAAAACACAGATTGGTGGACCCCACTCCCATTCTTTCTGATTCAGTAGGCCTGGGGCCCAGTGATTTGTAGCTTTAAGACTCCCCCAGGTGATGATTATAATGCTAGTCCAGGGACCACACTCTGAGTACTGCTGCCCAAGCCCCATCTCAAAGCAATTAAATAAGAATCTCCGATGACAGAACCCAAGAATCAGTATTGTTTTAAATGTGTGTACAGGGACTTCCCTGGCAGTCCAGTGGTTAAGACTCTGTGCTTCTACTGCAGGGTGCACAGGTTCGATCCCTGGTCGGGGAACTAAGTTCTCACCTGCTGCACGGCACGGCCCTAAATAAATCAACAAACAAATAAATAAGTGTACAAATCACTGGGAGTCTTGTTAAAATGCAGATTCTGATTTGGTAGGTCTGAGATGGGGCTTGAGGTTTTGCATTTCTGATAAATTCTTAGGTGATGCCCATGCTCCTGGTTCATGGACCTCACTTTGAACAACGAGCTAGACTAGATCTGATTGAATTAATCTGGGGAGAAGCCAGGTGTTCCTAATGTGGAGACTTAATTGTGAATCATTGCCTTAAGCAATCAGGACCTAGGAGTTAAAAGCCAACCCAAGAGCAAGAGGAGGAGTGGGTTTCTTCTAGAAAGACAAGAGGAGGAGTGGGTTTCTTCTAGAAAGACAAGAGGAGGAGTGGGTTTCTTCTAGAAAGACAATCTCTTTGCTAGCAGGTGGGTTGGTTGAGTTAGGTTTTGGGGCATCTTGGGCTTTTTTGCGGTACGCGGGCCTCTCACTGCTGTGGCCTCTCCCGTTGCGGAGCACAGCCTCCAGATGCACAGGCTCAGCGGCCATGGCTCACGGGCCCAGCCGCTCCGCGGCATGTGGGATCCTTCCCGACCGGGGCAGGAACCCATGCTCCCTGCATCCGCAGGCGGACTCTCAACCGCTGTGCCACGAGGGAAGCCCGGGGCGTCTTGTTTTTAGGAACTGTCTTGAGCTCCTTTGTGTTAGCCCACACAACGGAGAACTCAGTTTCAGAGACTCTTAATAGTTGAAAAATAAACTCAAATAGAGACATTTGTTTTTGTCAATTCAAAAAAGTCTGAAATCACGAAAATCTTCTATTACCAGGCTCCAAGTCACGATGTGTTTTAAAAGGAAGTCACCAGCATTTTAATCCTCTGTTAGAATCACAGACGCCTAGCAGCTGTTACGAGAAGAAAAGGTAAGGAAAACATTTTTTTTCCACCAACAGAAAAGAATTTGGATTAGCACGTTAGTCACTTCTTTTTTCTAATTCACCTGCAGTATGTACTTTAACTTTGCTAATATGTTTTGCTTCTGAATTGCATGATAAGAGAATCAGTAAGGCAAGTTTAAATCCCCAGCTGATATGGAGAAAGGAAACAGGACAAAGTAATGTGGTGATGGTTGACAAATTGTGAGCAGAGAAGTTTTATACATACATACACACACACACACACACACGCACACACACTTTGGGGGAAAAAAAAAAGAAGGTCTGTGGTGTCAAAAGTGAAAATACCAGGAAAATTCAAATAAGTGGTCTTAAGCCTTTACTTTATCCCGTAGTCATAAAACCTGATTTGACCTGGTGATAGAGTCTGTCCATTAGGAGAAAAACGACTGTCATAATTAAGTCCTTAGATATGCACTCTGTTTTGCCCAATATGAAGTGATATACTTTGACCAAATATGTGTGAGTCTACTTTAAGAGAGTCTCATCCCATAAATAAGGGAGAGGAGAGTGGGAGGGAAAAGGGGACATTTTCCTATGGATGTTTTGTTGTTGTCCCATTCTCTTTGATTCTGACACATGAAGCATGGCTTGTGGGATTGAGCTGGGTCTGTTAGGGTCATATTTCAAAATTCAAGTAGCACTTCTTCCAGTTATCCACTGCTTTTCTATGGCATATTTTATCATTAGGATCTGCAGGGTAAGCCTCATAAGAATTACAAATTTTATCACCCGACATTAAAGTGACTAGTATGATGGTCTGGATGACTTAAGAGAATGGCTAATTATCCATCTTTTACCATTTGCAAGGTCAGTGTATCACCTTCTGAGAGGTCCAGTATTGGGTAAGGGCTGACAAGAATTTGAGAGGTTTTGTGAAACGATCAATGACCTTCATTTGTCATAGGAGGTAAAACAGGCTCTAATAATTCCAGTAGAGGGCAGAAATTCCTACATGACCATGTCCTTACGTCAGAGGCCAGCAGCAGATGAAAATGATAATGATAGTAGTAGCAACAGCAAAGATAATTGCTAATTGAGTTATTACTCAGGCATCCTATACATATTCTTTCATTTAATTTTCAAAACCAGCACAAAGGATTTTTATTATCCTCTTTTTACTAATGAAGAAGCAGGTTTTGAGAATTTAAGTGATATACCAGAGTGAGTTGACCAAGCTTGTATATAGCAGAAGTAAGACTTGAATCCAGGACAGTGAGGCAGGTTGGTACCCGGAAAACTGTCAGGACTACAGTTAACATCCTATAGTGCTCTGGTGATGGTCTAATGTGACTTCCTCCGATTGTATTCCCAACACACTAATATTTCTGCAAGATGTTACTAGGTGTTCTGGAGTTGAGGGGTAATTCTGGGTGGGTAGGAGTGCGATAGGATTCATGAGAAATCTGGGTTACATGATTTTAAGCAAGTTTATGTCTTGTAATAACTCTCCAAGAGGGAGATATTACAGAATATTATCTCCTGTGGAACACAGGTTGGGAAGAGCTGAACTAGGGATCAAATACAAGACCAAGAGTTAAAATCCTAGCCTCCAGATCTGCTTGGATAACTAAGTAGCCCCTGCCTCCCACCGCAATTGGGAAAGTTGATATCATTCTTTTTGCACGAGTAATAGGATAATAATAATGGTTTCTCATGTCACAAGTTGATGAAAAGTTCACTCGTATTTTAAATGTGATGTATGCAAGGTGACTATTTAAAAGCATTGTTATTTATCAAGGAAGTTGATAAACATAATTACTATCTCTGAAACTTTTTCTAGTTGGCTTTTCTGTAAGTACATCCCTTGCAGCTATAGTTTACCTAAGGAAATGGCTCAGAGCACATCGGAAACTTTTTTCCCCTACAAAGCATTTGAGGAGACTTATAGCAAGATAGATACATATTTGCATATATATAAGAAGAGAAGACCAAAAAAGTTAGACCTATTGGTGAATTTAGTGGATATGAGGAAGGGAGAAAGTAAGAATGTAGATTGTCATCCTGTAAGAGTGTGACATTATTAAAGGTAAACCTCAACTTATGAGAATTTATTTGTTCTCAAAGAGTGAGAGCAAATAATATTATTAGGGGAAGGAAGAGAAGAAATTGTGTAAGTTTAGAGAAGGTTAGGGGACAGAGCCAGATGATCCTATCTGCTTGATCTAAAGTATTTTTTAAACTCCTGTATTTTAAAACCTCATTTGAAACTTACACCTCTCCTTACCTTCAAGATTACATCTATATATCAATAATTGACACTCTTGGATAGGGATTGTAAACATCAGAGATTATATGATGATCTGTGTTCTTATTCTATGAATCCAAGATGACTGCCAACTAAGACATGTAGAATATAAAAACAAAATAAAAATTTAACATGCATGTGTTTGAAATGACTGGATTATATCATCAGAATATACTGAGCACATAGCTTAAATGAGAATTTATTTATTTTTGAGGCAGACCAAACACCAGATCCCAGAAACCCTTAAATCTTTAGCAATTGAGGGACCTCACATCTGGCATCTCTTCTATGGAAATAAGAGATTCTTTTTATTGATTAAGATGCTGTCTCTATTACACTCTACAGAATGTATTTGAACCACAGTGCCTGAACTCAAGAGGATAATGGGACTTAAGTTCAAGTGAGTTATTTATTTAAGTCAAAAGAGGCCTTGAGGGGTCCTACATTTTCCAAATTAGGTAACTGAGGTCAACTAGGGAGCCATATGTTCTCAAAGCAGATTGATGACAGACAGGGCTTCAAGTTTCCATTCACCTGATTTGTGACCCTTTAAGAGACTATCCACCTGTCATTTTGTGTCTCCATCTTCAGAGCTATAGTGTCTTTTGTAAGTCAAAGAGCTTCAGAGCTAATTAGAAGTCAAAACAAGAATGTATTCAATGAACATACAAAAGAAAACAGGTTTCAGGTGGGCTTGGAAGGAAAAGAATGGACTGCACTTCTCTTTTAGAAAGTGTTTTGGGAATGAAGCTAAGTACTTAGCGTTAACATTTACCATGATGTGTAATTACAGAAATTTGAACTGATGCTGAGGTAGAAATGGTCCCCATCTTTTCAGCAAGCATTTTCTGCTCAACCATGGAGAGGGATCAAACAAGACCACTGAGAGATGTGACTGAATTATTAAAAATCTAGTCTGCTTATAAGGATTAATTGTGAATTCTGAATCAATATTTTATCATTTTAGCTAGTGAAAAAGGTATGACACAACCCCCTTTCTGTAAGCACCCCAGTATAATTAAAAAACGATCTAACCCTCCAATTGTCATCTCACTCTGCTTTACCTGTATTACATCGATTAGCTAAATTCTGATCCAGCTCGGAACAGTCTCTGAGAGCCTCTGTGCCCAGCATCATTGCAACCACAACATTCCCCCCACCCACATAACAGCTTAATTTTTGAAATTTATTTACTCTCTGAGAAAACACGTATTGGTTACTCACATGCAGGTCACTGTTAAGTGTTTTGGGGTATATAGTGATGAGACATACATAGTTGAAGCCTACCAGCAACATACAGATGTCATTATGTTGAAACGCCTACATGTAGTCCAGCTTTCCTTGTGCACATCATTAAGTGTATATGTGGTGTGTGTGTGTGTGCTCATGAATGATAGATGTATCTATTGATTCTCAACAACAAAACAAACAGCCTAAGTAGCTCTGTCTCCTACCTGCTATTTTCAGAGGATAATATTATCCTCTCTTTAAAGTCTTTCCCAGACCAACAGTTTTTGGAAGTTCTCAAGAAGTATCTCACATGGAAGCACTGTAAACACATGGATACGAACATGAGTTTAGAGTTTGAGTCCTGTCTACCCAACTTAATAGATTTGTAACCTTGGACAAGTTCCTTAACCTCGATTTCGTCATCTGCACAATGAAAATTAACAAAGTACATACCCTCTCTCTCCAGATTTGTTATAAAGATCAATTAATGTAAAAACACCTAGAATAGTGCCTGATATAAAATAACTCCTCAATAGTCATTTATTATAATTATATGCATAATGATGTGGACTGTGTTTCGATAGCTCTGAGATGCGATCTTTTCCTATTTTAGCATCTCTGAAATTGGGATGTGAATTTGAAGCCATAGTGTCTTAAATACAATAAAGATAACTATATAAAATTCATATTTGTGGGCTTCCCTGGTGGCGCAGTGGTTGAGAGTCCACCTGCCGATTCAGGGGACACGAGTTCGTGCCCTGGTCCGGGAAGATCCCACATGCCGCGGAGCGGCTGGGCCCGTGAGCCATGGCTGCTGAGCCTGCGTGTCTGGAGCCTGTGCTCCACAACGGGAGAGGCCACAACAGTGAGAGACCCGCGTACCGCAAAAAAAAAAAAAAAAAAAAAAAAAATCCATATTTGTATATCATGCATATATACATGCTAACATATTTATAATAATATGTATTATCATGGGCTCATGAGTAGTTCTATCAGCTACCTTAATATTTCTACCCTTTTTTTCTTTCTTAATCCAGTTCAGTGTGGCAATGTGACATTCTGGTTCTGGTTCTGGTTCTGGTTCATGTAATGATATGGGCATTATAGCTTGAACCTAATAAAACTGCTTGTGCTGCTGCTGACACCCGCACTGGGGTGTCTAGCAGTCAAGGTCTAGAGCATTAAGGTTTCTATAGAAAGCAGCCATTTCTGTTACTACAAGAGTGGTTAGTACTTATTACGCCCCAAATCACTTTTTTCTGCTAACATGGAAATGGTGTCTTGAATGTACCTTTGTGTCATACTGTGGAATTATAATGTACAGCAGTGCTGCTTGGGACTCCTTATACGTTACAGATTTTAATTAATCAGCTGTTTTAGGTTTGGTTAGCAGACTGCCCTTCCTAAGGCTCAAGCTTATATCCTGGTGCTCAGCTCAGGCTGGAAGGAGAAGCTGAGTGTCTAGCAACGTTCACTGATCATGAATTATCCCTCCCCTCGGGCAGGAATGACTCTGGTTTGAGGAAGAATTGTTTCCTAGGTATCTATTCACCTCCCAAGGTGCCTATGTGAGCTGCATAAATGCCATAGCTGAGTAATCAGGTTGTGATGTACAGTGTAGGTGTGGCAGCCCTGGCGTCTGTTCCCATGGTGTTCATTCGGCTTGTTTATGCTCAGATACATTTCCTGCCCACCCCCTGCTCCACTGCACATTATAAACGATTGACCTCTGCAAACTGTATTTTCCAGACTCCCTTTCCTTCTGGCCTCCAGCTAGGTTTAGCCAGTGGCAAACACAAGATCTTACAGGGAGGAGAAAAGAACCTGCATTATTTTTCACTCTCTGTGTGTTTATTGGCACTGTTCCTGGCAGGGCTGCACCCCACCATTGCTGGACTTCTTTTCTCTCTTTGGCCCAACTCCCATCGTTTCTGCCCCCTCAAGATAACATAGCCAGTCCTTGGGCTCTAGCGATGTTTCCTCCCTTTATCCCCACAGCCTAAGGGTGATGGTGCTGTTGAATTTACTAATTTCTGAGCTGCCTACTGTTTGGTATTTTAGCTCTTCCCATATCTTTGCAACTAGTTTTCTATATTAAAATCCTGCTGTTTACATGAAGTGGGTGTTACTTTGCTGACATAGTCCCATGCCAAAAAAACCTTGGGAGCACCAAACCTACAAAACCTTGAGATATACCCTGATGTAGCTCAATGCTGGTGAAGACAATGTAAATTTAAGTGGAGATTTATTATACACACACACACACACACACACACACACACACACATACACCATTAACTGGCATGATCAGATGAGTGTCATTTAAGAGATATCCAGAATGATGGCGCTCTAGGGCAGGCTGATGGAAAAGATGGCAGGGTGATGGTAGATGGTAGGAGTGTTATTGTATGACACTCAGGTTGAGGGATGGTATCTCAGGAAAAGTAGTATATTTAGAGACTAATGATTTACTTTGGAGTATAGGATATTATGGAAGACAAGGGAAGATATTACAAATTAATAACACCAAAGTCAGAGGCAGCTAATATCATTTATTTTGTTCTTTATATTAAGTTGATCTTTATATTAAGCATGAAGATCTTTATATTAAGCATTAAGTTGTCGATATATGTCCTGCAATTTAACTTTACAAACCTTGTAAGGAGAGCATTAGTAACCACAGATAATGATGTAGAAACAGAAGGTAAGAGATGTGAAGTGGTTTTTCTAAGTTCACACAGCTAGTAAGGGGCAGAACTAAGCTGTCAAATATGCTTGTTTACCTGCTCAGACCACCTTACTTGCCAGCCTTGAACATGCCAAGCTGGCTCCCACTTTGGGGCCATTTTTACAACCTCTTTTATCTCCCTGGAATGGTCTTTCCCTAGATCTTCACGTTTCTCTCTCCCTAAACATCTAGATAAAGTGTGTCCGTGTATTTGATTATTATATTCTCCTGTTCCTCCAACCCTAACTAGAACATAAGCATCATGAGAGCAAGGGCTTTGAGTGTCTTTCTGCTGTTGTATTTCTGGTGCCTAGAACAGTGCCTGGCACAAAGTAGCTACATAATAACCATTCATTGAATGGAAGAGTGGCACATAGTGGGCTTGTAATCAATATTCAATCCCATTTCCTATCCTAATGCTGTGGGTGCCCAAACCAGCCCCTCAGCCACTTTCAAGGACATATTGTCTGTACACATAAAAGTCAGTGGCACTACTTGCAGAAACAAAACAAAACAAACAAACAAAAACTTTTAGGGCAAATCTATCAGCAGGAGAATTTGGAACCATCTTTCCCAGCCACTGCTGTCATGTAGGCTGAGGAATGAAATTCCTACCTGGACAAACTATTTATATTTTTTAGATAATTAAAGTAATGAGGTTGTCTGAGAGCACAGTTCATTGTACGACAGGTCCAACTCATCTGCTTTTGTTTCTGACTCCAGTTAACCACTCTATGGAGGAAGATCACATAGAAGAGTGGGAACTCATGTAGAGCCCTGTGGAGGAACAAGCTATTTGCTACTTCCCAGGAGAGAAATGAGCGAAGAGAAGAGAAGGCATGAGCCTGCCTTCTCTGTTTAAGCAAGAACTGTGTATTGTGAACAGGTCTCCTAATGAGGCCTGGGGAGCTTCAGGCTGTGCCAAGCCCTCTATGTGGACATTAGACAGACACTGTATTTGAAATATACACACATAAAAGACAAACACGTGGAGACGTGGTCTATTTCACTAGGGATCAGTGTAGCACAAAAGGGTATGTGTATTCCTATAGAAACAGAGTTTCAAACAGGAAGCAAAGCACTGTTTCTTTCCAAGACAAAGGCTTGGAGGGAAAATTTGCCTCTGAGAGGGATAGCTTGAGCTTCTGCACATCCTTAACAGACTGTTCCTCACTGCCAGTTCAGCCCAAGAGGCAGAAATCTCAAGGAATGCTCTCTGGGTGTGTTGAGAACCTAATTACTAGTTGGGTGAGCTTCTGTGGTTGTTCTCTATCATGGTTTTATCTCTGAACCTCAGTGGCCTCATCAGTGAATTGGAGGGTAGTAGTTTGAACGTAAGAAGCAGAATCCAAGTGACTAACTTACGTTTTTTTTCTCCCTCCAGAGGCTTTGCTTCTTCTCTTTCTTTCTTTCTTTATTAGTTATCTATTTTATACATATTAGTGTATCTATGTCAATCCCAGTCTCCCAATTCCAAGTGGCTAACGTTTGAAAAAGAATTTTATTGAAAGGATGCAATAAAAGATACATTTACTGTAGTTCATGGAGTCAAAGGAAGAACTAAGCAACTGAACACTGTTGGGAAAAACAAGAACCACAGTAGAGCTGGGTATTTCTGAACAGATGACTTGGCTCCGACTCTATGCCATCTCTCTGTATACGTTGTTCAAATTTCTGAGAGAGAGAAGCTCCTTGTGCTAGTTTGGGTCTCGTGCCTGTCCTTGTATCAAGGGGAGCAACTCCCTTTGATTGGCAGCCCCACAAGAACGTCATGGGATAGGGAAGGGAAACTTTCCCCCAGAAAAGAAAAACAATCAAACAAACAAGAAATATGTACTTCACTTGAGTCTTAGGGGCACAGCAGAATTTTAGAAAGATAGCATATGTCAACAGCTTAGCTTAATGCATAATGCAAACACTCAACAAATAGATGCTAAGTATGAAATAAATTGTGATACCACAAATAGGGTAAATATAGCATCAATACTATTACCCGTAGCAATAGCAGCAATAACACTATTACTATGAGGATGACATGGTCTTTAGCTTTAGCTAGGCTAGGTGTAAGTCAGTAGCAAATTGACGATTCATTTTTTTCATCAGAGAATGAAGGATATAATAGTTCCCTTGGGTTGCTGAATTAAATGATACAAGGTACATTAAGCACTTAATACAGTTTTTTTGGCTTGTGGCTAGGTACTCAATTTTATGTTTGTGCATATGGTCATGTCTATACATACATAGACATGTCTATACATGTCTAAACATCTACATATATATAGACCTATACACCTTTATCTGACATATAGGATTACATCTTAGGACTTTAAAGGAATCATAAAATCCATTATTAGGATAAATTTGAGGTTGTGTCTATCTTTAGATTTTTCTGGACCTCTTCCACCTAAAAATATGCTTCTTTAGCGTCCACATGCAGGTAGAATTGACATTTCATTCCACAAAAACAATCTTCTCCTGGCAGTCTCTGGAGAAGTTTCCCTCATCGCTTTTAAGGGTAATGTTGTTGTTGTTATTATTATTAGCTTACAAGCTCCACACTGATTATTCAAAGTGGATATTAACAGATGCACTTTGTAAATAAGATCTTCATGGTGATAAAAGAAACTGCTTGTGAAACTGACCCCAGGGATGGGTGGCTTGAAGCCTACCTCACACCTCTTGTGTGGGTGGTTTTTTTGTTTTTTTCTGGAAAAGAAGAGCTTGGAGGAGGGTAGTTTATGTCACTAAGATAAATTTTCACTTTTCCAGTCACTTCCTTGGCAAATGCTCCTTCGCGTTCCTATTTGTGGCCCATCTTGGTAAAGCAGCTGGTGATTAATACAGAAATAGATGGGCTCTCTCTTCTCAGGGAAGTCTCTGCTCTGAGCTATTTGCCTTTGAAGGTAACAGTTATTTCATGACAGAAGAAGAATAGAACTAACGAAGTTATTTTACTACACACCCCATCAACCCATCCCACTATATGCTTCCTTCGGTGATATTTCCAAAATATAAAGTAAAAAACTTTTGTACAATATTCTCCATTAATACTAAATCATCTTGAGGTAAATTTGGGATGGGACTAAGTAGCCATAGTCATGGTAGTTTTCCCCTAACAACCGCTTTCCATTTAATACAATTTAGAAAATACAACCGATTGTTTACCCCTTTTTGCACACCCAGAAGTATTTAAAAGTGGTCCCACTCAGTTGGTTAAGTAAGTTATGGTACATAAAGTATACTACTATGCAGCTATTATTTTTAAAGACTGTTTAATGACATGGAGAAATCATTCCAACATTTTGTTAGCTGAAAAGACAGGATTCAAACAGTACCATGTGATATAATCTCAAATAATATAATCACAATGATTTTAAAAATTCTGTATTGATATATTTCTCTATTTTCCAAATTTTCTACAAGAAATATGTGCTTCTTTATAACCGTAAAGAAAATCAGTTACTGCTCCCTTCTTAAAGAGGGCTCCATTGACCCTTTTTTCACCCTATAGACACTGGGAAGGATTGTCACTGGACCTAGCCACCCCTGGACTTCTAGGATGGCCCTCAACCCCTTCCATCAAATATACACCTTCACATGTGATTTCCTAGGAAATCATTTTAATCCACTGACCGGACTGTGAAATAAGTCTCAAAGTCTATACCAGACCACAGTATTTCAATTTGGATGGTAGAATCTTGCTACTTCCATAATGAGCTCATGCTTAGCAATTCCATCAGCCCCACCAGTTCATTTTTCACCTTATTTTATTATGTGTATACATGACAAGCTCTCGCTAGATTGTGGGCTCTGTGGAGGATATGGTGTTAGATCCTGCAATATATCCTCAGTGTCAGCACAGTGCACATCACACCATGACCAAGAGCAAAAACAAGCAAACAAAAATTGTACAGTGCTAAAAACTGGTATCAGCAAGGTACTATGACAACTGCTTTAGAATCTGCAAAGATGACTATAATCAACATCTTTTCTTTCAAGGAGAGAACGAGGTGAGATTGATAAGGTGATCACGTGAAGACAAGAACACAAAGAACTAATATAGGACAGAAGATGTATGTCAAGTTGTCATACTTAGAAATGAAGCCTTGCGAGATTCAAAGGAGATAGAAATCTGGGTTTAGTGGGTTTCTGAGGATAATTTACATAGGATTTATCACTCAAGATGGGACTTGACAGTGGTAGAATTTGGTAAGCAGATAGTAAGACACTTGAAGCAAGATGAAAAGCTTGAGTAATTGGAAAGCATGGATTATTTCCCAAAATGGAAGTACCTCTGGGAGCCAGGGGAAATTGGATTTGACTATCTCATAGTAGTGTAGATGATGCAGGATATTTAGGTCATCGTCCTATTGCAGAGAGCACTTATTGCCAGAGAGGTTATTCTCAATCTGGTAGGAACTAGAAAACCACAAGTGGCTTGATATTGTTCAACTGAGTGGAGGTATGACTTATATAGAAAAAAATCTGGGGATGGGGAGACCAATTAAGTGGTCATTTCAATATTTAATTCAAGACAGAAAAAGGAATTTTAGAGTGGTGGCATAGGAAATAGAAAGGAGAAAAATACTGAGATTGAAAGAATCCATGGGTTGAATTCTAGCCATCTTGCAAGGTAAATAAGGTACTTTACAATCTGTATTTAATTTACCTCACCTGCAGTAGCATATTTCGAAGCCCACCTACCCACCTATATTTCTGCCATCTGAGTATACTATTCTTCAAATAATTCTGGATCATTCTCTATTCTGTTGCTTTGCACGTGCCACCTATGTTCAGAATGCCCTTTTCTCCAAGCTCAAATGTCCTCTCTTAAGTATTTACTGACTCATCCCAGGCAGGCAGTTCTTCCATCCTAAGTTCCCCCCGAGTATTTTTTCATCTCTCTAATATTTGACTATGCATGGTAATTCAGTTGCATGCATATCTGTCTCCCCAACTAGACTAGACTATGAGCTCTTATTCCTGAGAGATACCTGCAAACTTCAAAGGCATTTTTTCAGGTCTTCTATGTCATTTTCCCAAATATTAAACAAGACAAGGCCAACACCCTACCACACTCCAAATTCATTCTATTTTAAAATATTTGTAGAGCACCATCTGTGTTCAGTCCTGTGATGGATGCTGTGCAGGACCTAGGAAAAATAAAATATATCTTCCCTGTTCCCAAGTTTCTCACCATATAGTGAGGAATCAAGATGAACACTTGTAAAACAATTAGAGGATGAAACATAACCTTATATAATTAAGGGTTTAATTGTGTGGTGAAGATTTATAGAAATTTAAGGGGCGGGAGGTGGATGAGGGCTGAAGAAGTCAGGGGTAACTTCATGGAAGAGATGGGAAGAAACAAAGGGGAGCTAGCAAGGGCACTGGAAAGTGTTTTCTAACAAAACTACCTTCTCTGGCTCTCTCCTTTGTGACATGTTCCTCTGGGACTTGGCCAGGACAAGGAGAGACATGGATGTCCTGTGGTTTGGTGTTAAGGTATCTGGCAGGAAAGGATACAAGTGTGGACATTCAAAGACAAAGAACTAAGACAGTTTTTTTATGAGACAAATTAGCCAAATACATCTCCAGATATTTTTATCTGGGGTTGGAATAGAGTTCCGATCATGACTTATTCATGATCCTTTTAATCACAGTTCATAAAAGAGTTGGTAAACCAGGAAAAATTGATTTCTTTATAATAATGATTAAAACATCCTTGTATCCAAATCCTCTTGAATTTAAGATATACAAATGAGACAGATATAAACAGCTATGGATAGCAACAATGAGGTTAATATTTATTTGGAAGGGTTTGATTTTATTTGATTTCTTTCCAGCTTATCATTCTAGAATGGAAACCACTACAGTGTTTACATATTATAAAAATCTGGATCAAACCAGGTATTCCCCAGAATTGAGATGTGTTCCCTTCTTAGCTTTTAAAACTGCATCATGTTAACATGATGTTCGAAGGGGAGGGTGCCACCAGTGGAAACCGGCAGCAGTACTGTATTTTTTTCCTGTAACTACGTTTGTCCTCAATAAAAAGAATTCAGTGTGTCTGCTGAGTTTTAGAATCCATGTACATGAGAATTAATAATTATGTGGGACTGAGGGAGGGCTAGTGGGCTGACTAACCAAAATGTCAAGGTAGAAGGTGAATCTAGTATTTCTATCTTAAGTAAGATTTGCTGACTTTTTTGTCTCTTTGTATTTTATGAATGCTACCAAAGTGACATTTTATATAAACGTAGACATATGTGTTTCCTCTTCTATGTAATGCACTATATTTTTCCTTACATAATGATATTGAAACAGGGAAAACAATGGTTTCTCTTTAATCTTTAGGTCAGTCTGCACCACTTTCTCTTAGACTTTGATCTCTGGGTATGACTGAAGAAATATTTGGATTGTCAAGGTTAATGTAATGACAGCAATCACATGCAAATAGTATGGATTTATATGTCCTGTGTATAAGCTTTTCTCCCCCTACCTTTACTGCCTTTTGTCCACAAGGTGGCACTCTCTAGATACGTCTAAATTCAAGCCTTTTTAATAAAGATGCATCAAAATAGAAATCCTCTCCAACCAGCCTCTGTGGTTAACAGCATCCCCCAAAAGCCAGGTGAATTCACTAATACATTTTTAGAAAAATAGCATGGTTAAATATGTCACATAGATCACTAACAAGGTGTCATTGTTTATATTGTAAATGTGTAAAGTATTTAATTCTGCATCCGTCCATTTAGGTCTAATTTTTTTTCTCCCTCCAGGTATGAACAGGAAAGCAGATTGTCCCTACCAAATGTGATTAGTCCTAAGGTCCCTCTATTTGGGGTTGCTTCTTAGGATGTCTACAGACACATTCCAGGGGGTAGAGTTTATGGAAAGAGATGGGACTCATGCAGTGACCAGATATCCCAAATTTTTCTGGACAAAAATAATTTTAAATAGCCCATTTTAATTACCCCCATGTATATTCATATTTCTGTAGTTCAAGTTGCAACTTTTTAGATTTGAAAATAGTTTATTTTAAAGACAATCTTGATTTACTTTTCAATCAAGTATGCATGGCATCTCTCAATAGCATGAAAAGAGATGCTCAGTCCCTTCTTAAGTATTTGGCCTGGGAGATGTCCTGTTCATGAGCCAGAGTGTGGTACGAAGACTTGGTGGCTGAATCTTAGAAGCAAGTCCTCCTTATCAGCTTTCACTGCCTCTCTTATAGCTATCTCAGGAAGAAGATATGTCCTAACCCTTGAGATACTTCCTTTGAAATCAAAGTCAAAAATTAGAACACCCGCCAAAAATCATCCCATTGCTCTATGTTCTGATTCTTCCAGTCAGAATTTTATAAAGTCTCTTCTCTCACCATTGAATAATTATGTAATAAACAGATGGTCAGTAGGAAAAAACACTATGTATGTTTTATATCATGCAACTGACACTGTTTAGGTAGTACCTACAAATAAGGATAACAAGTCCTCTAGCCCCTCCCCCATTCCCTTACATATATACAGGGAAACTGAGGTCTAGTGAGGACCAGGGATTTGCTGAAAGTTACATTGTTACTGGTTGTCACTATGACAGATTCGTGTAATCTAACAGGTAAAGTAATTGTAACAGGTTAGCTACAATCTACCTTAAAGTAATTGTAACAGGTTAGCTACAATCTACCTTTGTCATCTTTGCCCATTACTTAGGCGCAGATAAATCAGCAACGATTCCTAAATTCTAATAATGTGGGTGATGCTGCCTGCTTATGTTTCAAAACATTTTCTTGGCACATGGAGCAGCTTATTAAAATGTCCATGGAGAGAAACTCATGACTGAAAGGAACTGAATTTAAATTAAAGGAGGAGGAGTCTGTAGAAATTCTCAAATACAGAAGAATGTGGAGTGGGTGATGATTAACAGGGACTAGCAGAAAAAATGAACTGATTAACTAAACAAATGGACTAGACAGAGAGGCATCCTGTAAAATTTTCATACAATCAGTGTGTCCTCCCTGGCACTATTGTGGAAATGACAACTGGGAGGAGTTGGGGCTTGCAAAATTGAGTAGATGTAATAAAATGGAAAAGAGTTTTGCTCTGGGAAGCATCTTTGATGCATATGGTAATGTGAAATGTGTTACAGGACCAGCATAAATAATCTAGGTATAAGTACACCTGATAGACATTTGTAGTCAGTAGTGTAAGTGGAAAGTAAACAGAAGGACTTGCTTTGATTTAAAATGAGGAGGGAATTTGATAAAACAGAGACTATGATGGAGAGGTCAAATTGGAGAACAGGGGTTACAGAGCAGAAACAAATCAGCATGAAGAGACAGAGACGAGTGTAGAGACGAGTGAAATAATCAGCGAAACACTAAATAAATTATACACTCTGCCCCTGCTGTGCATAAAGAGTATGTGCTACGTGACCTCAGGGGCTACAACGGGAACAGTGTAAGGCATGGCACTTGTTACCAAGAATCATGTAATCTTTTTGGGGAGAAAAGATGTCAGCACATAAAGCTAGATTTTAACACAAACATTAACAAGAAAAGATAATGCAACAAAAATGTCACAGCACAATACATGAAGAACTACAGAGACACATCATATGACTGTATCACCAACATTAGGGGGAATTAGATAATTTAAATCCATTTCTTGGACACATTTTTATCCTATACAACTATTTGATTTCTGATAATAAGAGTTAACAGTCTAAGGTAAAATGATAGACATATAGGTGACTTTGTTTCAGTATCTATGATTTTCCAAAATTTAAGCTTTAGTCTTTGATCTCAGGGATTAAAAAAGTATAACAGCTATATTTTTTAGCTCAGACGAGTAAGCTTTCTAAGTCCTTTACTTTTAAACATTGATTTGATTAAAACAAAGGTGAAGGCTGCTAAAATAGAAAAACAGTTCCTAAACTCAGTAAATGAGTTTAGTTTGGATACGAGTATTTTTTAAATTAACTTTTGGATCCCAGGGAGAAACACTCATTAGAATTTTTTTTAAATCTTGTTGGTGGTCATTAATTACATACAATCATTTGTGAATTTAAAATGTTTAAAAACTATAATTCACTTTGTGATTTGGGCTGAAGAAACTATATTTCTCAAGGAAACAGTTTTTCAAAACTCATTTTAAATGATTTCCAAAGTACCTACTTAATTAATAGTAGTTATTATTATTATTCCTCTATTTGAGTACCTAGATCAGGCACTATATATATATCAACACCAGCTGACAAATTTCCAATTACAACAAATCACTCAAGCCCAGAGAGGTGGTGACTTGTCATCAGCTAGAAAATGGCTCAGGTGAGGTTTATTGCCAGTCCACCTGATTCCCAAGTCACTGCTCTTTCCACCAGGTTATGCTGCCTCCTTAGAGAGTACCATATTAGGAAATTGTCACATTATAGGTGTGTGCATGTGTTCAGGCACGTATGTATGTACAGGTTTATGTAAAATTTCTTATCTCTTAGACAAGTCTCTAACCAGCTTCAAGATTTGGGAAAAACTGAGATGCAAATTAGAATTGGATTATTCATTTTTCTTTCCTGATCTCAACACATATTACCTTTATCCTATTGCAGAAGAAAACCCCAAAACTTTGTTTGGAAACATACAATTTATTGCCATCGACTTTTGGGGGGGCATCTTTTTATCCCCATTTGTTTATGATGACTTATATTTTAATGACTACATAGTATCTGACCCAGAGTGGATACTCAAACATCCTTGAAAGACTGAATGCTATAAATCTGTATTTGTATTTATGGTTCCATAAATAATACTGATTTTCCCTCAGGTCCCAGAAAACCCAAATACACATTGAAACTTTATTTTTTTTTAAAAAAAAGTGTTCTCAGATGTACTTATATATGGACAATATTTTAAAGCACACATATTAATTTTTTAATGTTTGTGTTAGACAATTATATAATCCAAGAGTTCTTTATGGTCCTTAGATATAATCCAACTCTTTCATGTTATCAATGAATGAAATAGAGCCTTCAATCAATTAGGACATGTTTATTTTAAATTTGACAAAGAAATTCAGAGCGTTCACATAAACATGTATTTTAGTAATGAAAGTGTACCTTTCTGTTGGTATCTGTCTCTTCCCTTCCTTGCTTACCTGCTGTGGCTGGGTATGAGACGATGATGCTTAGTGTTGTGGAGTCAGACCTCAGTCTGGTATCCACTCCGGCATGTCTAACATGTGGGTTGGGAGTATATTAGACAATTTTCTCTACCTAGGTTTCTTTTTCTACAAATGACTATCTTGAGACTATTTTAAAGATTAAATGAGATAATACATGAAAATAATTTAGCACAGAGTCCTGTTTGTAGGAAAATTTCAATAAATATCAGTTTTCAGTACTGTTGTGTCACAACCACTATTAATTAGTTTTTTTCATTTTGAAGATATATTTTAGCCTCTCTAAAACAGGTTGATACAAAAATGGTAATAATTTTTTTTTTTTTTTGCGGTACGCGGGCCTCTCACTGTTGTGGCCTCTCCCATTGTGGAACACAGGCTCCGGACGTGCAGGCTCAGCAGCCATGGCTCACGGGCCCAGCCGCTCCATGGCATGTGGTATCTTCCCGGACCGGGGCACGAACCTGTGTCCCCTGCATCAGCAGGCGGACTCTCAACCACTGCGCCACCAGGGAAGCCCCATGGTAATAATTTTTGATCTGCCTACTACAGTAGGCAGCATGTTCTCTTTCTTTTTTCCTTTCCTTCCCTTTTTTTTTTTTTTTTTTTTTGCCTTACATCCATCCCTTCAACCAACTTCTGATGTCAGCACTGCTGCTGTGGACAGGGTAGTGCACTCAGTGACACATTACCTGAGTGACACTGCAAAGTTTCTTCGCTTTTCTGTCTCAAGGCTTTCCTGCAACTGGAAGTCATTCAACCTGACCTTAGGTGCAATCTGGAAGTGCAGGGGTATCATCACTTACTCTCAGTCAGTGGGTTTGGGGAGTTGTTGGATAAATGTGCAGCCTCCTCTCCTTCAGAGGGACAAGTCTGAGGCACCTTCTATATGGTCCCTCAGAGTCCCCAGGATTTTAACCCCAGTTTCCTATATCAGTAACCAACTTTATAACATCCCCTTTATTGTCTTTTATCCTTCCCTGACTTTCTCTCTACATTGTCTCTCTCATCATCTTACTTAGAATTTTATCATAAATAGACAACCTATACCGAAGTCCTTGTCTCAGGCTGTGTTTTTAGGGGAGATTATCAAAGATAGCCCTCTTTATTAAATTGCTTTCAGTTATAAGTAACCAAACACCAAATTAAAACTGATGGAAACAATAAAAGGGTTTTATTGATTTATATAAATAAAACTTTCAGAGGAAGGATTAGTTTCTTGTGAATCTTGATTCCTGCACTTTTACCATATTCCAAAGATCTTCCTTCTCTCCATCATTCTACCTGGACTTCCAGTGTAACAGCTTCATCCTGTGGTTGACCTCCTTCGTGGTGTCAAGATGGGTTTCAGTGGCCTGCAGAGTAGATATTTTGCCATTTGATATGAAAGAGGCAATACCTTCGTCCCACGATGCTTAGAAACTTTAAGCTTAGGTTTCACGTCCATGCTGCTACAAATCACTGTGACCAGGGAAATGACATATGCTGCGGGCTTAGATTGATTCATGGGTTTCTCCCTAGAGCAGATAAAGGAAGCAGCTTCTTGGGACCCACATAATTTTCCCCATAGAAATTGGAGCTGGGAGAAGGGTAAACCGCTAGGTGGATGCTAAGGAGGTAACAAAAAATGTCTGTTTTACCTCACCCAGTGGTGAAACTGAAGTAAGATGGCATCTGTGAATATCCTCTATATAGCTATAAGGTGCCATAGAGATGTTAGTGGTTGTTATTAGCATCTGAATTTCTTTGGTAAGAGCGTCTTGTAAAGTTCTATCCCTTTGTCCTCAGCCCAGAGCAAGGGTTCTATATGCAAAAATGTCCCAAGGCCCCTTCTGCTTTTCCTTGGCGTTCAGCAAGAGCTGTTGTCATTCTTGTTAGCCATGACACCCCAGCAGATGTGTGTGAGTAGGGGAACCAAGAGAAATTTATATATATATATAGGAAGAGCAATGCATGCGTTCTCTGGGCAAGATTTTATGTTCATTGAGACATCTGTTATCTCTCAGCTGCTGCACATAGGTTAAAGGGAGTAGGATATTGTTAGTATAGGCTCGAGTAGGTTTATTTTAGCAACAGAATCATACCACACTGGACTATTCTGCCACCTATGAGAATGTTCAATTTTATGCCTCGCAAGAGAAAATAAACAAATTGATTCCACAGAAAACATTATAGTCTACCTAAACACCACAGGCATCCTGTTCTCAGCATCTTAAAGCTCTTAAGCAATTTGGGAAGTAACTTTGACTTTTTGGCCATCAACTATGATTTGTTTGAGAATACCATTTCTAAATCTGGTTTCAGCATGAAATAAATTAATAAATGAAACAAGCTTTAAGATGTGTGATAGTGTTTAGACCAAGGAGATCCCAAAGGGAGTAGGAAATGTCTTACTAAATAATATGATGACCACTTCAGATATAAATAGTGTTGGTCAGAGCACAGATAGCATCTTTGAAATAAATGGCATTGAACAAAATATAGTGACGTTGGCCAATATATTTTTTTTTCTTTTTTCCTTAATAAAAGAACATAGGGTTCATGTACTGAGGCACAAACAGAAGGAAAAATGCACTAATCCAGGAGAAAGAAATAGGTCAGCATTAATCCTAGCCTTGCTTTATAGCGATAAATGTGTTTTTTAAAAAATGACTAATTGAATACAAGACAAGAAATGACATTCCTGGAAAATAACTAGCAATTGAGAACATATCGCTACCTTGCAGAAACCCAGGCTCACAGTAACTCATACTGAAACACTGAGATGAACAAACAGCATGAGGGTTAGTAAAGCACAGTAATAATTCAGGGTGCTGTGAAATGGTTGAGAAAATAGTCTTTACTCTGCAAACTTTTGGCACCATGCTTCTCTGATCCTTTCCTGATTTGCAGAAAATCACATGTGATGGCTCCGTGGGTAATAAGTCATGAATATTTCAGGCTATGGTAGTCGATAAAGTACACAAACAAAATAAGAGACACACCATGTGTAAGACTGAGTGAAGGATATGTGCTACAGAACCTAGGAGACAAAGGTTCTGTTTATCCTGCATTGCTCCAGAGGGCACATTAAGAACCAGGTAGGGAAGCAACTAGGCCATTGATTTCAGCACAATGCAAAAAACAAAAACAAAAAAACCTTCTTACCAGTGAGAACACTCCAAGAGTGTAAGGTCTAATCAGATCCTTATCAATGAATGTGGTCAATAGCCCCCCCGCCCCCCAAGATATCATTGAAGATCAAGTTCACAGTCGAACTAAGCAACTAGATAAAGAGTCAAAGGCTCTAGGGGGAAATAATTCTTATCCCCCAGCTATTGTGAATATCTTCTTTTTTTATTTCTGTAATATTTTGAAAATGAAGAGGAGTTTTCTGGAGCATTTGAGAAACATATTTGATATGGGAGAACTGAAAGCAAGAAAAATTTCACTGAGGCTCTCGGAATTTCTGAATTGCACGATGTATTTATTGGCTTTGTTTGGTTTGAAGATAGATCTTCTCTTAAATGAGAAGTGTATGTGTGTTTGTGTGTGTGCGTTAGGAGTAAAACTGAGCCAGGAGTAAAACTGAGGGACTACTTTGTTTGGAAGAGAAAGTTAATAAAACTTATTTGGCATTATAGAAATGCTGTGAGATTAAATGAGAATGTACATGTAGAGGTGTGGCATATAAACACTGCTCCCCATCTCTTCATGGAAAAATCCGACATTCTCATAAGTGATAGGAGAGTACAAATTCCTAACTCTTCTAACATGATAGTAATAACCTGGGAAACAGAAGCCCATCCATCCGAAGATTACAATCTCCTCCTGCTATTTGTTCAGGGGTCCCACAGTGCCTATGAGTACCTACAGTGGGAATGCCCAGGTTGGCTCTGCCTTATCTTAGTAAGGGAATTGTGGCTGAGTTGAAAACAGCCTTGGGATGTTCTGTCCAAAGTACAGAAGATGAACCAAGTACTGGCCATATCCTTAGCACAGGTACTGGAATGGTGTCATCCCCTACAGTAGTTAAGGTTCCTAGCTTTAAAGGCCAGTTTTCTTTAAATGAAAGTTCAGTGAGTTTATAGACCCTTGGTGAAACAGTTTTCCAGACAAACTGTCACAGTCTCTATTACCTCGTGGGAGTAAAATGATAGAGATCTGGTTATGGTGCTCTGATTCTGTTGCACATCAAGGTCTAGCCCACTGGGCATGAGACTATTCAGAAATGTATTATATTTCAGACTCCCTGGCGGAAAAGAATTTCTCAGACACAAGGTGTAGAGGAATATCACCCCTAGAATAGTTGAGCCCAAAGGCTTGTATCCAAGAACCACTCCTTTCCCTACATGAACTCCTTAATCTCCCAACTGTGTATTTTCTTACACACTTCTTTCTAGACAGTCAGGGCTAGCAAAAATCGAGGAAGATGACTGTGAATTCAAGTTGATATTTTTAACTTCAGCCTGTACTGTGAAGAGGTTGGCTCTGCTCACTAAAAAGAAAATGAATCAATTTAAACTCTAGTGGCACACCTTTCTAGCAGGAAGCCTTTACAATATTGTTAATATCTGGTAAGATAAAAATGCTCAAAAATCTCAAAAATCTCCAGAAGTTCAGTTTTTCTTTTTAAAGTGAACTCTAAGATAATGTTTTTTAAAATGTCGTTAAGGTTTTAATTAATTTTGTTAAATGTACACATTGGGGAATTATCACAGTATTAGAAATACTTATTTTCCCTGTGAGATGAATGGTATGTTTCTCCATTTAATGAGCTTGTTTAATGTGTACTAGTGAAGTTGTATAGTTTATTGACTTTGGTTCTAAACATGTTGTTTTAAGACTGTGAGAAATTCATAAAGCTAATAGTAGCCTTTATATCCTTACTTTTTATGATCTCTTAATAGTCATGAATTTTAAAGTTAATTTTCTTTCATTTCTAAAGTCAATCATATTGTTTTGAAGTAGTGCCTATGTCCTTGTTTCCATTTGTTATAATTTCAGTTGATTTATTTGTCTGTCTTCTGTTTTTTAGGGAAAGCATCCAGTCTTTCACCATTAAGTATAATTAAGTATATGGGCTTTCATAAATGCCATTATGAGGTTGAGGAAACTCTCTTTTAATCCTGTCTTGCTGAACGCTTTATAATCATGAAGTGATATTAGATTTTTATACAAATACCTTTCGTGCATCTATTGAGATGATATATTTTTGTCCTTTATTCTATTAATATGGTATCATATATTAATTGAATTTTGGATATTAAGCCAACTTTATAATCCTGGGATAATTCCCACTTGATCATAGTGTAAATCCTTATTTGTTGCTGGATTTGGTTTGCTTGTATTTTGTTGAGGATTTTCATGTTTATTTTCATAAGTGGTATTGGCCTGTGTTTTTTAATGCATTTACATTTTTTCCCTGTGATATCATTGTTTGGTTTTTGTATCAAGGTAATACTGGCTTTATAGAAGGAGGTGGTGACTTTTCTCTCCTGTTTTTTTTTTTTTAAGAATTTTTAGAATATTGATATTAACTGCACTGTAACTGTTTGGTGAAAATGAAAAATGAGTACTATCTTAGGTTTTTCTTGGAAAAGTTTTAATTTTTAATTTAATATCATTATATGTTATAGATCTATTCATATTTTCTAATTCTTGGGTCGGTTTTAGGAATCTGTGTCTTTCTAGGAATGTGCCGATTTTATCCAAGTTATTTAATTTATTGTTATACAGCTCTTATATTCTTATAATCCTTTTTATTTCTGGTTGGTACTGATGTTCTCTCATTCATTCCTGATTTAGGAATTTAAATATTTTACTTTTATTTTTGGAAAGTCTAGTTAAAATTTTGTCAATTAGGTGATATTTTCAAAAGCCAATTTTTTTATTGTTTCTCTTGATTATTTCATTTATTTCCACTCCTTTAAATTATTTTCTTCCTCATGCTTATTTTGGGTTTTTCTTTTCTTCAACTTCTTAAGGTAGTAGGTTTTCAATTTGCTATCTTTCTTTTTTAAAATATAGATGTTTTCAGCCATAATTTCTCTGTCAGCACTATTTTAGTTGCATCTCATAAGTTTGAGTATGTTGTGTTTATTATTTACATTTATCTCAAAGAGTTTTATAAACCCTCTTGTGATTTCTTTTTTTACTCTTTGGTTATTTAGGGGTGTGTCATTTAATTTCCACATGTTTGTCAATGTCACAATTTTTCTCTGTTGACTTCTAATTTAGTATCATTGTGGCTAGAGAATTTATTTTATGTGATTTTAGTGTGTTTACATTTACTGAAACCTGTTTTGTGCTCTAGCAGATGGTCTGTCTTGCAAAATGTATAGAAGAATTTGTATTCTGCTGTGTGGAGTGTTGTATGGATACTTGTTAGGTCTAGTCTGTTTACTGTGGTTCAAGTCCTCTATATATTTGTTATTCTTCTGTCTCATTGTTCTAGCCATTATTGAAACTGAGGTATTAAAGTACCTAACTGTATTATTGAATTGCCTGTATCTCCCTTTAATTCTGTCACATTTTGCTTTATGAATTTTAGAGCACTGCATTTGTAGTTGTTATGTCTTTGGGTTTAATTGGTGCTTTTACCATTATATAATATCTCTCCAGTGACACTTTTGTTTTAAAGTCTATTTTGCCCAGCATTACTATAGTCCCTCAGCTCTTTTATGGTTGTTCTTTGTCCTGGTATATTTTTCTCCATTCTTTTATGCCCAGACTATTTGTATCTTTGAATCCAAAATATTGACTCTAAAATATGGAGAACATTATATTTTCCATTCTTATTTTTTAAAATATTATTAAGTCTAACAATCTCTTTTGATTGGACTATTTGATTGGCCTTTTGATTGGACTACTTAATCTACTGACATTTAACGTTGTTATTGATATATTTGGGCTTATGTCTGACATTTTTCTTTTTGTGTTCTATATGTCCCATATCATTTTTTCTTCCCTAGTATTCTTCTTCTGTTTTCCTTTGCATTAGGGTTTTCTAGTGTAACATCTTAATTGCTTTTTAAAAAACTTTTTTTTCTTAGTCACTGGTCTGGAGCTTACCATAAACAGGTTATTAGAATTTACTTCAATTTATACTAACTTAGTTACAATAACATAGAAAAATTACTCCTGTATAATTTAACTCCCTCTCTCCTTCTTTATGCTGTGATGGTTATAAATATTTCATCTAAATATGTTATAAACACAATAATACATTATTTTAAATATTTCACATAGTTTTATGTTTATTAAAAAAAAACCAAGAAAGAGAAGTATAAGCTTACAGAGTTCGTTATATTATCCTTCTCATTTACTATTTCTGGTTTTCTCCTCTTGTCTCTGTGAACTCAAATTACAATAAGTAGCATTTCCATAGTTTAGTACAGCCTTGCCCTCACCTGCCTCTTTTGTGCTATTCTCAAATATATTAGATTTCTGTATGCCATATGCTTAACATAATCAGTACAATTATGCATATTGTATTATATAATTACTTTTTCAATTAGTTAAGAGAAGTAAGGAGAATTATACACTTATGCTGTCTTTAAAAATTAGATAATTACCTTTACTGGTGCTTATTATTTTTTCATGTGGATTTGAATTACTGTCTCCTGTCATTTTCTTTCAGCCAAAACAAATTCCGTTAGTATTTTATTTTAAGATGGGTATGCTAGCAATGAATTCTCTCTTTATTTTATTTGAAAATACAATTATTTCACTTTCATTTTTGAAAGATAATATTGCTGGATATACAATTCTTAGTTGACTGGATCTTTTTTTCCTTTCACTACTTTGAATATGTCACCCACTGTCTCCTGGCCTCCACTGTTTCTGATGAGAAGTCAGTTTTTAAAAAGCTTTTGGGAGTTCCTTTGTACATGACAAGTCATTTGTGTCTTGCTGCTTTCACGATTTTCACTGTGTCTTTAGCTTTCATCCTTCTTATTCTAGTGTGTCTGGAATTTCTTTGAATTCATCCTACTTGGAATTTATTATACTTCATGGATGTTCAGATTAATCTTTCATCAATTTTTAGAAGTCTTGAGTCACTATTGCTTCAAATATATTTTTTTCTGCTCTTTTCTTTTTCTTCTCTTCTTCTGTACTTCCATTATACATATGTTGATGTGCTTAATGGTGTTCCACATTTCTCTGATGCTCTGTACATTTTCTTTCTGCTCTTTGAATTGAATAGTCTCTATCAATTTATTTTCACGTTTGCTGATTCTATCTTCTATCAGTTCAAATATACTGTTGAAGCCCTCTAGTGAATTTTACATTTTGGTGACTTTTCAGAATTTCCATTTGATTATTTAAAATATAATTTCTATTTCCATATTACCATCTCTACTTGAAGAAACATTACCGTCATAGCTTCCTTTTATTTAAGCATGGTTCTCTTTATTTTTTTGAATATATTTATCATTGATGTGTTGAACTTTTCTCTGTTACATTTGCTATTTGAGCCCTCTCACAGGCAGATTTTGTTGCCTGCTTTTTTAAAATTTTTATCTTATATTGGGCTATAGTTGACTTACAATGTTGTGTTAGTTTCAGGTGTACAGCAAAGTGATTCAGTTACGCATATACTTCTATCTATTCTTTTTCAAATTATTTTCCCATGTAGCTTATTACAGAATATTGAGCAGAGTTTCCTGTGCTATACAGTAGGTCATGTTGGTTATCTATTTTAAATACAGTAGTGTGTATATGTCAATCCCAAACTCCCAATTTATCCCTCACCCCCTCACCTTTCCCTTGTGGTAACCATAAGTTTGTTTTCTAAGTTTGTGAGTCTGTTACTGTTTTGTAAATAAGTTCATTTGCATCATTTTTTTTCAATTCCACATAAGCAATATCATATGATATTTGTCTTTGTCTGACTTACTTCACTTAGTATGATAATCTCCAGGACCATCCATGTTGCTGCAAATGGCATTGTTTCATTCTTTTTAATGGCTGAATAATATTGCATTGTATATATGTACCACATCTTCTTTATCCATTCATCTGTTGATGGACATTTAGGTTGCTTCCATGTCTTGGCTATTGTAAACAGCACTGCAGTGGACATTGGGGTGCATGTATCCTTTTGAACCCTGCTTTTCTTCCTGTTTATGGGTCACACTTTACTGTTTCTTCACATGAATCACCTCTTTTCATTGAAAACTAGAAATTTTAGGTAATATATTTTAATAACTCTGGATCCATATTCCTTATACCTTTTGGAATATCCTGTTGTTGTTTGCATATTTATTTCTTTAATGACTGGGCTAGTTTAGTGAATTTGACTTTTCCAGTCATGTGAAGTCTTTGATGTTTCTTCTCGGAGTATGCATCCTTGGGTGTGCACAGTCTCTCTGAACACCTGGGATGGTCTACCTCTATTAATATCACACCCAGTTGTTAGTCTCCACTGTTACCTGATTGCTGTATTGTTTGCATGAACTGTTCCACAGTCTGATCCAATTAAAGTAAGACCCCTTTACAGCGGCAGAAGCTTGCCAGTCTTTGAAGCTGATCTGACCCCATGAAGGCTCTCCTTAATTGTCTCTTTCCTGGTTCTCTCTGTTAAACTTCTTTTTTGTTTACAGTTTTGCTTTCTGTTATTAGTGTCAGCGAGCTGCCGATCTCTTCTTAACTGCTCATTTTATGATCATCGTTGTGTTTGACAATGCCCTTAGACATGAACTTTCCCACAACTTCTTCCTAAGTAAGTGAATCTTAGTTAGGCAAAGCTGTGAACTCTGTTTTTACCGTCTGCCTCTCTTATTGAAACTCTGTGCCACTGCATCTGGGCTGAGGGTGAAGAAAATGGACCACCTCTCCTAGAGTGACACCCCTGCTCAACAAATGGGACTGTGAACAGGGAATTAGCTCCTGAACTTCTGGACTTCTCCTTTTTGGCATGGAACCTCTACGCTACAAGCAAGCTAGGTAGGAGTGTCTGGGTTCCAGTTTTCTTTCCCTGTTGTGCTTGGAGTAGAGCTTCTGCCATTTGCATGGAGGCTGGGTGAGGGAAGAAACCAGTCTTCTAGACTTCTAGAGCTTCTGCAGTTCAGAGCTGGGGTGGAATGTGGGTACCCTCCTGGATCAAATTGTGTCCCTAGATTGAGATCTAATAGAAAGGAAGACCCATCTTCTTGGTTTCAAATGCCTGAAGTAGCACTTTCATCACACTGAGCTGGAGGTGAGAAGGAGAAAGATAGGAAATGATGGTGAGTCATACTTTAAATGTCACATATTTTTGGTGTTCTTACCTATATTTAGTCATTTGTTTTGAATAGATGTTTGGCCATTTGCTGTACATGCTTAGGAGAATTTCTGTAGACTTTAAATTGTTAATTTTAAAAAATATATCAGTTAAATGTTTTTGTTTGCTTGACTGGGGAAAGACTCCACTGTGCTCCTCACACTGCCACTTTTAAAGTCAATCTCACTCTTTGCCTTTAAGATGATATATTGTCTTTGATATTCAGCAGTTTCACCATAATTTATAAATTGGATTTGCTTTCATTTATAATATCAGTGGATCATTTTCTTACTCCAGTTTGAAAGTTCTTTCTTATTTTTTCAGTTTAGTGATATTCATAGCCACTATGGTTTACAGTATTGCATTTAAAAAAATATCCTATTCCTTTCTACCATGGAATATATGAAGTATATTGAAAAACTTCTATGTCTCCATAGCTTGTTTATCCTTTTTATATTTCTAGTTCAGATATTCTCAAATTTAGCACATATTAGAGTCATCTGAAGAATTTATTAAAAGACAGATGCATGGTCCATACCCCCAGAATCTCACATTCCATAAATGTAGGGTGGGGCTCAATATCTAACAAGTTTTCAGGTGGTGCTGATATTTCCGATCCAGAGATTACACTTTGAGATTTGCCATTCTTTCATATCTCTTTGCTGAATTTCAGACGATTTCCTCAAATTTATCTTTCACTTTACAAAGCTCTCTTCAGCAGTTTCGATTTGGTATTTAACTCATTCTCTATGTTTGAAATCTCAAAGATTCATCTTTATTTATGGACTCTACTTTGTTTAACTTTCAGATGATTATTCACAAACTCCTATTTTGTAATTGTGGTTTATTTTATTTTTATCCATCCTTTTTTATTTTAACATCATTATTGGAGTATAACTGCTTTACAATGGTGTGTTAGTTTCTACTGTATCACAAAGTCAATCAGCTATACGTATATATATATATATCCCCATATCCCCTCCCTCTTGCGTCTCCCTCCCACCCTCCCTAACCCACCCCTCTAGGTGGTCACAAAGCACAGAGCTGATCTCCCTGTGCTATGCAGCTGCTTCACACTAGCTATCTATTTTACATTTGGTAGTGTATATATGTCCATGCCACTCTCTCACTTGGTCCCAGCTTACCATTCCCCCTCCCCATATCCTCAAGTCCATTCTCTAAGTCTGGGTCTTTATTCCTGTCCTACCCCTAGGTTCTTCAGAACCAGATTTTTTTTTTTTTTTTTAGATTGCATATATATGTGTTAGCATACAGTATTTGTTTTTCTCTTTCTGACTTACTTCACTCTGTATGACAGACTCTAGGTTCATCCACCTCAGTACAAATAACTCAATTTTGTTTCTTTTTATGGCTGAGTAATATTCCATTGTATATATGTGCCACAACATCTTTATCCAGTCATCTGTCGATGGACACTTAGGTTGCTTCCATGTCCTGGCTATTGTAAATAGTGCTGCAATGCACATTGTGGTACATGACTGTTTTTGAATTATGGTTTTCTCAGGGTATATGCCCAGTAGTGGGATTGCTGGGGCATATGGTAGTCCTATTTTTAGGGTTTTTTTTTTTTTTTTTTTTTTGTGGTACGCAGGTCTCTCACTGCTGTGGCCTCTCCCATTGCAGAGCACAGGCTCCAGATGAGCAGGCTCAATGACCATGGCTCATGGGCCTAGCCACTCCGTGGCATGTGGGATCTTCCTGGACCAGGGCACGAACCTGTGTCCCCTGCATCGGCAGGCGGGCTCTCAACCACTGTGCCACAAGGGAAGCCCTATTTTTAGTTTTTTAAGGAACCTCCATACTGTTCTCCATAGTGACTGTATCAATTTACATTCCCACCAACAGTGCAAGAGGGTTCCCTTTTCTCCACACCCTCTGCAACATTTATTGTTTGTAGACATTTGGATGATGGCCCTCCTGACTGGTGTGAGGTGATACCTCATTGTAGGTTTGATTTGCATTTCTCTAATGATTAGTGATGTTGAGCATCCTTTCATGTGTTTGTTGCCAATCTGTATATCTTCTTTGGAGAAATGTCTATTTAGGTCTTCTGCCCTTTTTTGGATTTCATTGTTTGGGCTTTTTTTTGATATGGAGCTCTATGAGCTGCTTGTAGATTTTGGAGATTAATCCTTTGTCAGTTGCTTCGTTTGCAAATATTTTCTCCCATTCTGAGGGTTGTCTTTTCATCTTGTTTATGGTTTCCTTTGCTGTGTGAAAGTTTTTAGTTTCATTAGGTCCCATTGTTTATTTCTGTTTATATTTCCATTTCTCTAGGAGGTGGGTCAAAAAGGATTTTGCTGTGATTTATGTCCTAGAGTGTTCTGCCTGTGTTTTCCTCTAGGAGTTTTATAGCATCTGGCCTTACATTTAGGTCTTCAGTCTATTTTGAGTTTATTTTTGTGTATGGTGTTAGGAAGTATTCTAATTTCATTCTTTTACATGTAGCTGTCCAGTTTTCCCAGCACCACTTATTGAGGAGCCTGTCTTTTCTCCATTGTATATTCTTGCCTCCTTTATCAAAGATAAGGTGACCATATGTGCATGCGTTTATTTCTGGGCTTTCTATCCTATTCCATTGATCTATATTTCTGTTGTTGTGCCAGTACCAAACTGTCTTGATTACTGTAGCTTTGTATTATAGTCTGAAGTCAGGGAGCCTGAATGCTCCAGCTCCATTTTTCTTCCTCAAGATTGTTTTGGCTATTCAGAGTGTTTTGTGTTTACATGCAAATTTTGAATTTTTCTGTTATTTTCTGTGAAAAATACCATTGGTAGTTTGATAAGGATTGCATTCAATCTGTAGATTGCTTTGGGTAGTATAGTCATTTTCACAATGTTGATTCTTACAATCCAAGATCATGGTATATCTCTCCATCTGTTTGTAGCATCTTTAATTTCTTTCATCAGTGTATTATCATTTTCTGCATACAGGTCTTTTGTCTCCTTAGGTAGGTTTATTCCTAGGTATTTTATTCTTTTCGTTGCAGTGGTAAACGGGATTATTTCCTTAATTTCTCTTTCAGATTTTTCATCATTAGTGTACAGGAATGCAAGAGATTTCTGTGCATTCATTTGGTATCCTGGTACTTTACCAAATTCATTGATTAGCTCTAGTAGTTTTCTGGTAGCATCTTTAGGATTCTCTATGTATAATATAATGTCATTGCAAACAGTGACAGTTTTATGTCTTTTTTTCTGATTTGGATTCCTTTTATTTCTTTTTCATCTCTGAATTTTGTGGCTAAAACTTCCAAAACTATGTTGAGTAACAGGCAACCTTGTCTTTTTCCTGATCTTCGTGGAAATGTCTTCAGTTTTTCACCATTGAGAATGATGTTGTCTGTGGGTTTGTCATATATGGCCTTGATTATGTTGAGTAAGTTCCCTCTATGTCTGGAGGCTTTTTATCATAAATCAGTGTTGAATTTTGTTGAAAGGTTTTCAGCATATATTGAGATGATCATATGTTTTTTCTCCTTTAATTTGTTAGTATGGTGTATCACATTGATTGATTTGCATATATTGAAGAATCCTTGAATTTCTGAGATAAACCTCACTTGATCATGGTGTATGATCCTTTTAATGTGCTGTTGGATTCTGTTTACTAGTATTTTGTTGAGGATTTTTGCATCTATGTTCGTCAGTGATATTGGCCTGTAGTTTTTTTCTTTGTGACATCTTTGTCTGATTTTGGTATCAGGGTGATGGTGGCCTTGTAGAATGAGTTTTGGAGTGTTCCTCCCTCTGCTATATTTTGTAGGAGTTTGAGAAGGGTAGGTGTTAGCTCCTCTCTAAATGTTTGATAGAATTCGCCTGTGAAGCCATCTGGTCCTGGGCTTTTGTTTGTTGGAAGGTTTTTAATCACAATCTCAATTTCAGTGCTTGTGATTGCTCTGTTTATATTTTCTATTTCTTCCTGTTTCAGTTTCAGAAGGTTGTGCTTTTCTAAGAATTTGTCCATTTCTTCCAGGTTGTCCATTTTATTGGCATATAGTTGCTTGTAGTAATCTCTCATGATCCTTGTATTTCTGCAGTGTCAGTTGTTACTTCTCCTTTTTCATTTCTAATTCTATTGATTTGAGTCTTCTCCCTTTTTTTTCTTGATGAGTCTGGCTAATGGTTTATCAATTTTGTTTATCTTCTCAAAGAACCAGCTTTTAGTTTTATTGATCTTTGCTATCGTTTCCTTCATTTCTTTTTCATTTATTTCTGATCTGATATTTATGATTTCTTTCCTTCTGTTAACTTTGGAGTTTTTTTGTTCTTCTTCCTCTAATTGCTTAGGTGTAGGGTTAGGTTGTTTATTTGAGATCTTTCTTGTTTCTTTTTTTTTTTTTTAACATCTTTATTGGGGTATAATTGCTTTACAATGGTGTGTTAGTTTCTGCTTTATAACAAAGTGAATCAGTCATACATAAACATATGTTCCCATATGTCTTCCCTCTTGCGTCTCCCTCCCTCCCACCCTCCCTATCCCACCCCTCCAGGCTGTCACAAAGCACCGAGCCAATATCCCTGTGCCATGCGGCTGCTTCCCACTAGCTATCTACCTTACTACGTTTGTTAGTGTGTATATGTCCATGACTCTCTCTCGCCCCGTCACAGCTCACCCTTCCCCCTCCCCATAACCTCAAGTCCGTTCTCTAGGAGGTCTGCGTCTTTATTCCTGCTTTACCCCTAGGTTCTTCATGACATTTTTTTTCTTAAATTCCATATATATGTGTTAGCATACGGTATTTGTCTTTTTCTTTCTGACTTACTTCAGTCTGTATGACAGACTCTAGGTCTATCCACCTCATTACAAATAGCTCAATTTCGTTTCTTTTTATGGCTGAGTAATATTCCATTGTATATATGTGCCACATCTTCTTTATCCATTCATCCGATGATGGGCACTTAGGTTGTTTCCATCTCCGGGCTATTGTAAATAGAGCTGCAATGAACATTTTGGTACATGACTCTTTTTGAATTTTGGTTTTCTCAGGGTATATGCCCAGTAGTGGGATTGCTGGGTAATATGGTAGATCTATTTGTAGTTTTTTAAGGAACCTCCATACTGTTCTCCATAGTGACTGAACCAATTCACATTCCCACCAGCAGTGCAAGAGTGTTCCCTTTTCTCCACACCCTCTCCAGCATTTATTGTTTCTAGATTTTTTGATGATGGCCATTCTGACTGGTGTGAGATGATATCTCATTGTAGTTTTGATTTGCATTTCTCTAATGATTAATGATGTTGAGCATTCTTTCATGTGTTTGTTGGCAGTCTGTATATCTTCTTTGGAGAAATGTCTATTTAGGTCTTCTGCCCATTTTTTGGATTGGGTTGTTTGTTTTTTTGTTATTGAGCTGCATGAGCTGCTTGTAAATTTTGGAGATTAATCCTTTGTCGGTTGCTTCATTTGCAAATATTTTCTCCCATTCTGAGGGTTGTCTTTTGGTCTTGTTTATGGTTTCCTTTGCTGTGCAAAAGCTTTGAAGTTTCATTAGGTCCCATTTGTTTATTTTTGTTTTTATTTCCATTACTCTAGGAGGTGGGTCAGAAAGGATCTTGCTGTGATTTATGTCATAAGAGTGTTCTGCCTATGTTTTCCTCTAAGAGTTTGATAGTTTCTGGCCTTATATTTAGGTCTTTAATCCATTTTGAGCTTATTTTTGTATATGGTGTTAGGGAGTGATCTAATCTCATACTTTTACATGTACCTGTCCAGTTTTCCCAGCACCACTTATTGAAGAGGCTGTCCTTTCTCCACTGTACATTACTGCCACCTTTATCAAAGATAAGGTGTCCATATGTGCATGGGTTTATCTCTGGGCTTTCTATCCTGTTCCATTGATCTGTCTTTCTTTTTTTGTGCCAGTACCATACCGTCTTGATAACTGTAGCTTTGTAGTATAGCCTGAAGTCAGGGAGCCTGATTCCTCCACCTCCTTCTTTCGTTCTCAAGATTGCTTTGGCTATTCGGGGTCTTTTGTGTTTCCATACAAATTGCAAAATTTTTTGTTCTAGTTCTGTGAAAAATGCCAGTGGTAGTTTGATAGGGATTGCATTGAATCTATAGATTGCTTTGGGTAGTAGAGTCATTTTCACAATGTTGATTCTTCCAATCCAAGAACATGGTATATCTCTCCATCTATTTGTATCATCTTTAATTTCTTTCATCAGTGTCTTATAATTTTCTGCATACAGGTCTTTTGTCTCCTTAGGTAGGTTTATTCCTAGATATTTTATTCTTTTTGTCGCAATGGTAAATGGGAGTGTTTTCTTGATTTCACTTTCAGATTTTTCATCATTAGTATATAGGAATGCCAGAGATTTCTGCGCATTAATTTTGTATCCTGCCACTTTACCAAATTCCTTGATTAGCTCTAGTAGTTTTCTGGTAGCATCTTTAGGGTTCTCTATGTATAGGATCATGTCATCTGCAAACAGTGACAGCTTTACTTCTTCTTTTCCGATTTGGATTTTTTTAATTTCCTTTTCTTCTCTGATTGCTGTGGCTAAAACTTCCAAAACTATGTTGAATAAGAGTGGTGAGAGTGGGCAACCTTGTCTTGTTCCTGATCTTAGTGGAAATGCTTTCAGTTTTTCACCATTGAGGATGATGTTTGCTGTGGGCTTGTCATATATGGCCTTTATTATGTTGAGGAAAGTTCCCTCTATGCCTACTTTCTGCAGGGTTTTTATCATAAATGGGTGTTGAATTTTGTCGAAAGCTTTCTCTGCATCTATTGAGATGATCATGTGGTTTTTCTCCTTCAATTTGTTAATATGGTTTATCACATTGATAGATTTGCGTATATTGAAGAATCCTTGCATTCCTGGAATAAACCCCACTTGATCATGGTGTATGATCCTTTTAATGTGCTGTTGGATTCTGTTTACTAGTATTTTGTTGAGGATTTTTGCATCTATGTTCATCAGTGATACTGGCCTGTAGTTTTCTTTCTTTGTGACATCCTTGTCTGGTTTTGGTATCAAGGTGATGGTGGCCTCGTAGAAGGAGTTTGGGAGTGTTCCTCCCTCTGCTATATTTTGGAAGAGTTTGAGAAGGATAGGTGTTAGCTCTTCTCTAAATGTTTGATAGAATTCGCCTGTGAAGCCATCTGGTCCTGGGCTTTTCTTTGTTGGAAGATTTTTAATCACAGTTTCTATTTCAGTGCTTGTGATTGATCTGTTCATATTTTCTATTTCTTCCTGATTCAGTCTTGGCAGGTTGTGCATTTCTAAGAATGTGTCCATTTCTTCCAGATTGTCCATTTTATTGGCATAGAGTTGCTTGTAGTAATCTCTCATAATCTCTTTTTTTTCTGCAGTGTCAGTTGTTACCTCTCCTTTTTCATTTCTAATTCTATTGATTTGAGTCTTCTCCCTTCTTTTCTTGATGAGTCTGGCTAGTGGTTTATCTATTTTGTTTATCTTCTCAAAGAACCAGCTTTTAGTTTTATTGATCTTTGCTATTGTTTCCTTCATTTCTTTTTCATTTATTTCTGATCTGATTTTTATGATTTCTTTCCTTCTGCTAGCTTTGGGGTTTTTTTGTTCTTCTTTCTCTAATTGCTTGAGGTGCAAGGTTAGGTTGTTTATTCGAGATGTTTCCTGCTTCTTAAGGTGGGCTTGTATTGCTATAAACTTCCCCCTTAGAACTGCTTTTGCTGCATCCCACAGGTTTTGGGTCGTTGTGTCTCCATTGTCATTTGTTTCTAGGTATTTTTTGATTTCCTCTTTGATTTCTTCAGTGATCACTTCATTATTAAGTAGTGTATTGTTTAGCCTCCATGTGTTTGTATTTTTTACAGATCTTTTCCTGTAATTGATATCTAGTCTCATGGCGTTGTGGTCAGAAAAGATACTTGATACAATTTCAATTTTCTTAAATTTACCAAGGCTTGATTTGTGACCTAAGATATGATCTATCCTGGAGAATGTTCCATGAGCACTTGAGAAAAATGTGTATTCTGTTGTTTATGGATGGAGTGTCCTATAAATATCAATTAAGTCCATCTTGTTTAATGTATCATTTAAAGCTTGTGTTTCCTTATTTATTTTCATTTTGGATGATCTGTCCATGGGTGAAAGTGGGGTGTTTAAGTCCCCTACTATGATCTTTCTTGTTTCTTGAGGTAGGATTTTATTGCTATAAACTTTCCTCTTAGAACTGCTTTTGCTGCATTCCATAGGTTTTGGGTCGTCGTGTTTTCATTGTCATTTGTTTCTAGGTATTTTTGATTTCCTCTTTGATTTCTTCAGTGATCTCTTGCTTATAAAGTAGTGTACTGTTTAGCCTCCATGTGTTTGTTTTTTTTTTATAGATTTTTCCTGTAATTGATATCTAGTCTCATAGCATTGTGGTTGGAAAAGATACTTGATATGACTTCAATTTTCTTAATTTTACCAGGGCTTGATTTGTGACCCAACAAGATATGATCTATTCTGGAGAATGTTCCATGAGCACTTGAGAAGATAGTGTATTCTGTTGTTTTTGGATGGAATGTCCTGTAATATCAATTAAGTCCATCTTGTTTAATGTATAATTTAAAGGTTGTGTTTCCTTATTTATTTTCATTTTGGATGATCTGTCCATTGGTGAAAGTTGGGTGTTAAAGTCCCATACTATGATTGTGTTACTGTTGTTTTCCCCTTTTATGGCTGTTAGCATTTGCCTTATGTATTGAGGTGCTGCTATTTGGGGTACATAAATATTTACAATTGTTATATATTCTTCTTGGATTGATCCTTTGATCGTTATGCAGTGTCCTTCTTTGTCTCTTGTAATAGTCTTTATTTTAAAGTCATTTTTGTATGATATGAGAATTGCTACTCCAGCTTTCTTTTGATTTCCATTTCCATTTGCATGTAATATCTTTTTCCATCTCCTCACTTTCAGTCTGTATCTGTCCCTAGGTCTGAGGTGGGTCTCTTGTAGACAGAATATATACAGGTCTTGTGTTTGTATCCATTCAGCCAGTCTAGTTCTTTTGTTTGGAGCATTTAATCCATTTACATTTAAGATAGTTATAGGGACCCCTATAATTATAGGGACCCCTATAATTCGAATGTTGCTGTGTTTAATGTTGTCCCAGAGGTCTCTGAGGCTGTCCTAAATTATTTTCATTCTGTTTTCGTTATTCTGCTCTGCAGTAGTTATTTCCACTATTCTATCTTCCAGGTCACTTATCCATTCTTCTGCCTCAGTTTTTCTACTATTGATTCCTTCTAGAGAAGTTTATATTTCATTTCTTGTGTTGTTCATCATTGTTTGTTTGCTCTTTAGTTCTTCTAGGTCCTTGTTAAACATTTCTTGTATTTTCTCCATTCTATTTCCAAGACTTTGGATCATCTTTAGTATCATTACTTTGAATTCTTTTTCAGGTAGACTGCCTATTTCCTCTTCATTTATTTGGTCTGGTGGGTTTTTACCTTGCTCGTTCATCTGCTGAGTGTTTCTCTGTCTTCACATTTTGCTTCACTTACTGTGTTTGCTGTCTCCTTTCCACAGGTTGCATGTTCGTACTTCCTGTTGTTTTTGGTGTCTGCCCCCAGTGGCTAAGGTTGGTTCAGTGGGTTGTGTAGGCTTCCTGTTGGAGGGGACTAGTGCCTGTGTTCTGGTGGATGAGGCTGGATCTTGTCTTTCTAGTGGGCAGGTCCACGTCCGATGGTATGTTTTGGGGTGTCTGTGACCTTGTTATGATTTTAGGCAGCCTCTCTGCTAATGGGTTGTGTTGTGTTCCTGTCTTGCTCGTTTTTTGGCATAGGGTGTCCAGCGCTGTAGCTTGCTGGTTGTTGAGTGGAGCTGGGTCTTAGCGTTGAGATGGAGATCTCTGGGAGAGCTTTTGCCGTTTGATATTACGTGGAGCTGGGAGGTCTTTTTTGACATCAGAGGGCCAAAATTTGATGCTTAGAACGTGTGGAGGCCTGTAGCCTGGTTACATCTGCGCAGCTGGTGATTCTAGACACTATTTTATGATATCTTGAAATGGAGTATAATGAAGAAAAACACTGAATTAACATGTTGTACACCTGAAACAAATATAATATTGTAAATCAACTATACTTCAGTATATAAAAATAATATAGAGGAAATGTGTGTTGAGAGCTATACAGGAACTCTCAGTACTCTGCTCAATTTTTTATAAACCTAAAACTGTTCCAAAAAATAAAGTCTACTAATGAAAAGGAAAAATGAGTATTGCTCATTCTCAGAGACTACCCTTTGTCTCTGGTCCTAAGATTTTCCTACCATTCACCTTTATTATCATTAAATTTATCAATTTTTATGTATGAAGCTTGGGGTTACACATCAACTGAGTCTCACAACTATTGCAAGTTTATATTAATTTACAATCAGAAAATCAAAAAAATAAAATAAGGTGTTAATCATCTAGGGGTGTACACTTATGATCTGTGCACATATTGTATGTATTTTATATTTTTTGAATGAGGTTTTAAACAGGTGGCACAATGAATGTTTACAAACACAAGTGTGCTGTATTTACACACTACATCTTCTGATTATCATAACTTCCTTCCTCTCTCATCCATGTCCATTTGTTACACCAGTCATTGCTGCAATGGAAATGGCCAAATTCAAACTTTTCCTACTTCCTGAAAGCCAAATGGAAGTTGAATCACTGTTACTTTGGAGGAGCAATAGAACTGACAGCAATTGTACTGACAAGTGCGTGCTCCGGTCCCATTTTGATGAATAGTTTTCCCGTTCTGCAGAAGCAGTCACAGTGTTCAGGCAATCCTAGCTGTCTTATTTACTGGTATATTCCAGCACATAGAATAGTGCCTGGCATGGAGTGAGAGTTCAATAAATAATTGCTGAATGACTGCATGAAACTGTTAAACTGACCTAAACCAAAGACTTTGTTGTGGTCTCTGCAATCAAAGGCTAAAATTCCAAATATTGATTCCCAGTCAGAGCCCTAGCCCCTGAGTTCCCTTTCCTAACTGAAGCCTGGAGATTAAGCTGAAATCTTCTGTGAATGTTAGGCAATGACAAAAGTAAGGGGCTCTGTGAGTACATGACCATTTGTGAAACCCAGTACAGCTCAAATTGTATCTTTGCTAAGGTTTATGATCTCTCTTATGAAACAAGTGCCCTTTACATTAAAAATAATAAATATTCTGTTAAGTGTCAAGTACTTAGATTATTATTTTTACAAACCCATAAAATGGAAAGGTGAACTCCCATACAGAGTTTGGTTAATTTGCTAATTACTGAGATCATGACCTGGGCAGAAGATTGGAGGAAAGCCAGTACCAGTAGAAAGATCCATTCAGGGCCACAAACGTATTCAGAGTTCCCGTCTTTCTCTTATAAATAGAAATCTTGTTACTGGGATAGGGGCAGGCAATTGATGTCAGGAAAAATCAGCCTTCCTCCATTGTTCTCGACATATTTGGCCATAAGGCTGCATCTGGGCTTTGATTAATGAAAAGTCCCCATAGAATCTTAAAAGTTTTGTTTTTTTTTTGCGGTATGTGGGCCTCTCACTGTTGTGGCCTCTCCCGTTGCAGAGCACAGGCTCCGGATGCGCAGGCTCAGCGGCCATGGCTCATGGGCCCAGCCGCTCCGCGGCATGTGGAATCTTCCCGGACCGGGGCATGAACCCGTGTCCCCTGCATCAGCCGGCGGACTCTCAACCACTGCACCACCAGGGAAGCCCTCTTAAAAGTTTTTAATGAGTTTTTCTCCAGTCGGTTTTAATAAGTTATAAAATGGAACATGAGGTGAGGATGGGTCAGATTTTGCCAGTAATCTGCTAACTTGAAATCTGCTAACTTTAAAAAACCCCGTTCTTGTTTAATTCAAGAGTTTCTCCTTCCCAATCAATTTATCCATCAAGGGTCTGCTCCTCAGGGATGTCTGTTTCTTTAGCTCCAGTGTGATTTAGGGACCCCTTTTGAGACTAGTACATAGGGTGTATCTGTAACATTTACTGTCAGTTATTTTGATAATTAACATATTGGGGTTTCCTACTAGACTGTGTTTCTTGAGAATGAGGTCCAAGTCTTATTTTCATATCCCTGGCAGCCTATATGATACCTGACACAGTACCTACTCAGTACACGTTTTTAAAATGATACTGTATCATTTGTTAAATGATACATGAAACTCTACACTCCCCTCACTTGATGATTATCGGCAAATACATCTGAAGATCCAGAGACATGAGAAAACCCTTTCCTCATGAGATCATCCCTTCCCCATACTATGGAAAGCTCTTGAAATGTTACTCTTTGTGAGCTGGATGGATTCAAATTAATATACCCAGAATAGAATAATGGTACAGTATAGCTAATCAAAAGTTAAAATTAAAGCAATAAAGGGAAACTAGGTCCTCATTTTAAAGCACTCATGTTCTTTTTATCTTACTTAAAAACACTAAAATGACTTGTTAAAGATAGACTATTGAAATGCTTAATATTCAATTTACTAGTTTTCTTTCTTCCTCAAATTCTCCTCCAAGGGGTGAGACAGAAAGGGAAATGCTACACTGACGTTTCATCCATGACTCAGAATCATCCTCTTTCCCAGAGTGGATCCCACAGTTTGTGACTCTTCTCTGCTACTTTCTGGTTGGCATGACTCAAAGTTTCTAGGGGTTTGGGGGTGGGGAGCGGGGCAGAAATAGGGAGCACAAAGACAAGCAAAACCCACCGATTTTAGTGAATACAGCCTTGAGTCAGGCATGTCACTTTTCTGGCTTTATTGACTTCGTCTATTAAATAAGTGTCTTGATCTGGAATACCTCTTCCATTTTTAACATTCTCTCTGCTCCTTGTATCTCGAGTCTCTCTCTACCCACGATTCTCCCTGCTCTTGCATCATCACTGCCAACAAACACAGAGGAATCCTTTAACTGCAAGGAATCCACTGGGCCTAAGATACAGATGCATAATCACACACAGATGTCGGCTACTGCATCTGCACACACAGGTTCTGGTACCATAGGAATCTTCCATGGCCACACCTTGCATGAGGATGCAAGATTCTCAAATACCAGCATATTTTCAGAGTTTATTTATGTTAACGTGATGGTGGGGAGAGGGTCGGGGAGTGTTATATGGTAGGGAAGGAGAAACGGAAAGGTAAGATACAGTTTGATTATCACCATTCTTTAATCTAGCAGTTCTTAAATCCTTACAATGTACCACTTACTGTGCTATGAGCTTCCAATTCCAAATTTAACCATTAGAGTAAAACTTCGGATTAGGTACTAAATATTTTAGGTCCCTTATACAGATGGAGAAATTGAGGCTCAGGGAAGCGAAATTACTTGCCAAGTTCACACAGATTTTTTGTTTTGTTTTGTTTTTTGCGGTACGCAGGCCTCTCACTGTTGTGGCCTCTCCCGTTGCGGAGCACAGGCTCCGGACGCGCAGGCTCAGCGGCCATGGCTCACGGGCCCAGCCGCTCCGCGGCATGTGGGATCTTCCCGGACCAGGGCACGAACCCGTGTCCCCTGCATCGGCAGACAGACTCTCAACCACTGTGCCACCAGGGAAGCCCTCACCCAGATTTTAAGTGATGTGAATGGTAAGCCTAGATAGTCTGACCCCAAGGGCTAAGTTCATAATAATTGACATATAGGGAAAGTGTGTCTTGCTTTTGCTAGTTAAAAACAAACAAAATTCAGTGAGAGGAAAGAATCTGACAACTTCCTACAGACTCAATATGAACAGCAAGACCTGTTCCAAAGAAGAACATTTATTTTATCTCCCTAGTTCTTGGGGCAGTACCTTCACCTGAGGAGAGCCCTGGGTGTAAGACAGTACAGGACGAGCTCTGAAATAAAGGTCAGAAAAATTTTAAAAAAACAACAAAACACACATACAGTAAGAATATAATTTCCAGTATTCTGGTTAAAAATATATATTAATATAATGAAGTAAAAGAGGATTCTGCAGAAGCCTAATTTTAGAACATCAGTTTCTCAGTGGTCACTATGATGCATAAAATGTCTCCTTTCCTTGGTTGTTACAGGGATTTTCAAATATTTTCTCTATAATTTGATACATTTATTAAATTTAACTTGATGGCACATTGATATTCATTTGTTTAGTCATTCATTCATTTTATTCAACTTTATTGAATGTTTTTTATGGGTCAGGCAGGTTGGGTTAATGTGATCATAGAGGTAAACACTCAGCCTTGTGCCTGACATATAGAATATGTTCATTTAACGATAGCCATTATATTCATGAGGTAGTCACCAGTTCTCTGTTTAGGATTTAGGTTCAAACCAACCAGGAGTATGATTTCAGCAGCTGTGGGGTACAAGTGGAATGGGCTGTAAAAGAGAGGCTTTTCTAGCTGAGGGGTCTGGGGACACACTTAACAGGGCAGTGGCCAGGTGTAATGACGTGTGCACATTTGGCTTTCATCTGCATCAATCCAATCTGTGCTTCTGTTGTCACATGGCCTTCTTTCCTCTGTGTGTGTATGTCTTCACATGGCCATCTTACAAGGACACCAGGCACTGGACTTAAGGTTTACCCTAACCCAGTACAACTTCATCTTAACTTATCATATCTGCAAAGACTCTATTCCCCAAGTATGGTTACATTTACAAGAACTGGAGATTAGAGCTTCAGTTTCTCTTTTGCAGGAATATAATTTATTGCAGAACACTCCCATCCCATTTTCCTTTTTAGCTATGGTTCTCTAAGAAGTTATGTTTGGGTTACGTCTCTCTTGAGTATTATAATTCATGGAGGATGCAAAAGAGGCCACAAGATTTTTAAATAAATTAGTGGGTAGGACAAAAATCTTCCATTGCCTCACATTTCCTTAGGCTGGTCCTTTGAGAAAATGTATGCTCTGTTCACAAAAAATGGACAACAGAGAGGGGTTTTTGTATATAACTATTCAAAGAGGAAAGGCAAAGAATATAGTTATATACAATTTTGAGAGGGTGATGTAGTGTTATGTTCCCTAATGCAGTCATAATTTAGAACTTAATGAGCGTTAAATGAACTAGCACCATCCTGTCTTTGGAAAGTCTCAGCATGACTTGAGGAAGCTTGGGAGATAAAGTGCCGTGTCACTATTTCATTTGTACTTTTCTATTCATTCATTTACTCCTAATCTGTTGTTCCAACAAGATTTAAAACGATATAAAAATGCACTCTGGGGCTTCCCTGGTGGCGCAGTGGTTGAGAGTCCGCCTGCCGATGCAGGGGACATGGGTTCGTGCCCCGGTCCAGGAAGATCCCACGTGCCGCGGAGCAGCTGGGCCCGTGAGCCATGGCCGCTGAGCCTGCGCGTCCGGAGCCTGTGCTCCGCAAAGGGAGAGGCCACAACAGTGAGAGGCCCGCATACCGCAAAAAAAAAAAAAAAAAAGCACTCTGGAAGATATAATAAATGTAAACTAAGGAAGAAAATGAGGGGATTTAGACAATAATATTTTGGAGACTGGGTCTCCAAAACAAATGTGGCTTTCTCCACTTGATCATCCTGGTGTCCCATAAATTAGAAAGGTAGATTTTTAAAGAATCCTGTCTATATAGAGAACCAACTCATCACCAGTGGGGGGAGGGAAGCGAGGAGGAGCAATATAGGCGTAGGGGATTAAGAAGTACAAACTCTTATGTATAAAGTAAATAAGCAACAAAGATATATTTTATAGCATGGGGAAATATATCCATTATTTTGTAATGGCTTTCAATGGAGTATATTTTATAAAAATATTGAATCACTATTGTATACGTGAAACTAATATAATATTATAAATCAACTCTACTTCAGAAAAATTAAGAATCCTGCCTAATTGACAGGCAGTATACCCTTCAGGCAGTCCTGTATCAATACTTTATCTCTGTTGAGTTTAATAGCTGACCTTCTGGGAGTTTGAGATTACGTTTCTTGAAAACTACTTGTACTGAGACTATTCTAGATTCACAGTTAAATGCAGCATCTTACTCTTTACTAATCAAATATGATAAAGTACCAATTGACATTTTTAAAAGACATTTAGGTCTTTAAAAAGACATTAAAAGTCAAAAAGTGAGAGCCCTGTGGTCCTCTCTCCAGGGCAACCTGAGTCAACAGGATAGGCTTCTATCTGGTGCATACAACTGCCATCCATCTGCTGAATGTGTTATATCCTCACATTAGTAAGGATACTAATACATCAGTGTAGGAGGCTATGTTCCATATGCTCTGAGATGAACCACATCTGCGCTGCTTTGCAAGTAATTACATATTTTAGCTTATTGGTAGCACATTTGTCTACTTGGTTATTTGGGTGCTGAACAGAGTCTGTCTGCAATGTATGCACGTATGTATGAGGCATTCCATCATCTTACTGTAATTGTCATTAAAATGTGCCTGGCAACTCAACTCTCAATGCTGACAGCAGATCTGCCTGATGGAGCACCTATCCTCTTAGTTGCCATTGGCTCTTCCTATACTGATTTTCTACTATTGGTGATATTATCTCAGAGTCTTTTTCATTCAAAGTACCAACAACTTTTCTAGCTTGGAATAATTTCAAAGTCACTGAGTTTATGTATTTTTCCTCTCTTTTTTCAGAGTTAGAGAAATGAAAGTGTAGAGGTAATATGAGCTCTTAGTAGTAAAGCCAGTTATAGAATCCAAACATCTTGACTCCTAGTTTAATCTATTTTCTGCCTTCATGAGTTTCAGGGTATTCTCCTGGAAAAGATTTAAAGTACTCGATACATCATCCCTCTTACTTAAACCTATTTTTAATGGGTTAAGTTCTGTCATTAAAAAATTCCCCTCCTGTGTCTCCCCAAATATATCCACAGTAGGCAAGTTCAGGTGAAGTTTTCATTTGGTTTTTAACTGATTCACATAGATAGGACTTAATTACTGGACTGGGCATTACCTGAGATATTATACCATTCAAGAATTTGCAATGTACCTGGTTGTGATTTTACAATGATTAAGCACCCCCTGAGCTCTTTTAATCTGAGTATCCTCTGAACAGGACCTTGAGTCAAATCTGATTGTTTGCTTGCTTTTTTAAATAAAGTTTTATTAGCCAGACTCTCTTTGCACAGCCTGCTTCATACTACCAGAATAGAGTTGAGTAGCTCAGACAGAGAATGGTTGGCCTGCACAGTTTGAAATACTTTGTTAGAACCTTTACCAAAATAGTTTGCCAATTACTGCTCTAGAAACTATAAACATTACTTCTTATAATCAAGATTCTGCTAGTCAGATTTTCTTTATGATCTATAAGAAAAGCATTAGGTAATTTTAGATTCATACTAAGGTTTGTAAATAGACAACTTATTCAATGCCTTCTAGAACAATCAGTGATGTTTTGTTTTTTGTTGCATGGATGATTCTTCCTATGTCCTTGAATATTCATTTTTCCTGAAAGCTGACACGTAATTATTAGTTGAAATGACATATCCTACGTAAACATGGATGCATTTCTCCTTTTACATGTAAGAACCTGAAGATAACAAATGTGTCTTTGATTTATGAATTGACATTTGCAAACCTTTAATGAATTATCTATGAGAAGAATATAGGACAAATCAGCACCTGCTTTCAAATTACTCTTGAGTTTTTGTGCCTACTCTTATTCTTAGTGAAGATGCTGAGATGATAGATTTGGAGTTTTTCATGAATATAGTCATAGAATTAGCTTGGTATAATAGTAAATTGGCAAAGTCTGAGATTATTTTTGAGAAATTTCCAAACAAATCTAATAAACTGACTGGCACCATTTATAAAGTTGACTTAACATTTAAAGTGCATTTCAGCACTTGGCCTAATCATGTTCTAAAGAAGTAATAAATATCTAAAAATCGTACTCTTAGTCCTTTTCAGTTTTCTCTAGAAACATTGATCAGTATCTCAATGACTTCTCTTACTGTTATTTTGTTGTATAGTAGTCATCATGTTATCAATTTCTACAGTGATAAATCACTATCACTATAAAACAGTCGTTCCTCACACTTATAACTAAATAATATAATCATGTGTTTAAGAATCTCTCTTCCATTTGACTGTAAGTTCCACACAATTAGCCACCAAGTATATACTCTTTAGCACTGTATCCACATATTTATTTATTCAGCATATATTTCTGGGTAGCTACTTATATCAGAAGCTGTGCTAATCCTGAAAATGATCAGTATTAAACAATCATGTTCCAATCCACCCAGAGTTTATAGTTTAGTTCCTAAGACAGAATTGAGCACATAGAAATTGCTTAGGGATATTCATCTAAAGAATGAATTAATGTAGATTATTAATATTTAGTACCAAATCAGTGAGAATTACAGTTAATTTTCATTTATTTCATAGCTACATGCCTTTAATCTTGACAAGTAAGAGTATAGGCAGTAAAGAGACTAATATGAGAAATAGTGAATGATTTAACACCCACCCACTACTGGAAAAATAACACCTAACAAATTAACTAGAGTGAGTGCCAAAGAAAGGATGAACTTCAGTTTCATCTGGATGTTTTAAAAGTAAAAATATGTATTTATTGAGTCTAAATGCCACTGGCCTATATGGGTCCATGCAATCAGGCTCCGCTGGAGGTAGGACCCATGTTTGACTTCTCTCCTCTTCATTCATTCTACTCCAGCCACATTGTTCTCTTTGTTCTTCAGTCACATCAGGTGTGCTGCTGCATATCTAGATCTTTGTGCATTTTTTTTCTTTCCTCTGGCCGAACCATTCTTCTTCAAGGAATCTACGTGGCTCACCTTCTCAGCTCCTTTGGCCAGATCTTATTTTACTCATGCTACTTTTTCAAAGACACTTTCCCTGAGCTCTGTATCCAAAAATGAGCAGTTCTACCTATGCCCCTTTCTTCTCTCTTTCCCTTGCTTTTTTTTCTTTTCTTCCTTCCCTTTCTTTCATTTCTTTTGAATTTTATTTATTTTTTTGTACAGCAGGTTCTTATTAGTTTTCTTTCTCACCCATGCATTCATTTATATACTCAGTTATTTACTTTCTTTAACCAATGATACTACTTATTTAAGAAGAGGCATTTTTATGTATTATAAGGATCAAAGTTACATCAACATGGGTGAAGCAATGAAGAATGCCTTGGCTATATATATATATATATATATATATATATATATATATATATATATTTACATATATATACACACACATATATATGTGTGCATATGCATGTATATATATATGGTGCTACTAACATTTACAAAAGATGATGATTACAGAATGTCTCAGTAATAATAGATCTAGTCTCTGTTTCTTAGCAAAGAACTACTCTGAATGAAAGTTAGTGACTACAAAACTCCATACAGTAATGTTTTATAAATATTTGGTGACCAAACTCTCTATGCCATATTTGATCAACGCTGTGTGCAAATGACTTGTGTGCTTTTGGATTTCCTAATGTCCTAAGGCATGACCTTTTCACCTGATTTCAGAATTTCAATTGGTTATGTTCACTAGAGTCCTGATTGAACATTGTCCAAATTTGAAACCGGTAAAGGCGAGCACCTACAGCTCTTTGGCTGGCTCCTGTCTCAATGCAGAAGTCACTGCAAGCATCTTCTAAAATTTATCAACTTAATCACCAAGACTCTTGCTGTACCCCTGTAAAATGTTTTGAAAATCCTTAACCCTCAGAGCCAACTTCATCAATCCTAGTACCAACAACTCAGGCATCCAAGTAAGAAACCTTGTTCCCTGTGCTACTCATACAGGTTCTTAGATTAAATAAACACATTCTATTACATAAATCTCAATGTTTATGCGGAGTCAGGTGAATTTTGTTGTGTAACTAAGGTTATAGATTCAAAATTCAAAAACCCTACTTTGCCAATGATAAAAATTACATTAGAGGAAGCAAGGGCGTGGAGTATAAAATAACACCTCCTCTGAAAATTGCCTTAAAATCTGCAGGACAGAGGAGGCTCTTGACTCCTCTGTGCGTGAGAAAACATGGCACTCATCAATGGAGGGGAAATTTGGAAAATTAGCCATTTGGAAAATAGTATTGATAACATGTCTTAAATGGTCATGACATCTGTCTAAACATGTTTTAAGTAAAAAGAAATTTGGTTCACAGAAGTGAAGTATCTAAAATTTATGAAAAGGATACAATGTTTTCACTTATGGAGTAAAACCTTAAGAATTTCCTTGTAAATTGAGATTTTTGTCTCTGAGATTATGAGCCTGGAGCTGTGTTGATTACGGAAGCAAATTCCTCTGCAGCATTGTGTGTTTGTCGCAATCTAATATTCACATACATTCATCATTGCTTATTTGCATAATCTGAGGGTAACATACAACTTCTGAACATGCCATGCAAAGTTTTCCTTTCCCAATTCAGCTGTTAGTTCTTTTTTTTTTTTTTTTTTTTTGCGGTACGCGGGCCTCTCACTGTTGTGGCCTCTCCCATTGCGGAGCACAGGCTCTGGACGCACAGGCTCAGCGGCCATGGCTCGCGGGCCCAGCCGCTCCGCGGCATGTGGGATCTTCCCGGACCTGGGCACGAACCCGTGTCCCCTGCATCGGCAGGCAGACTCTCAACCACTGCGCCACCAGGGAATCCCAGCTGTTAGTTCTTTTAATGTCCCTCTCAACCATCTCATGTTCTCTTTGGTTGCTGTTAGAATCTTGGGCTGGCCCATGACCATCGACTCCATCTCCAGGGAGTTCAGGACATTTTTGCTCTCAGAGGACTATGGTTCACAATTACGAGTAGAACAGGTTTCCCTAAGCTACATGGCTTTATGGGAGGCAGGAAGTTAAGGGGGTGTGGGCAGAGATTCCAGTGATTGGCAGATCCCCAGTCCCAGTGCTGAGAACATACCAGTCACAGAGGGCCCTGAGGGCAGCTCGTTGTTCTGTCTAGTCTGGAATTTCAGCTCTATCATAGTATGTTTTCTATTCTAAGTTTAAAGACCTGATTGAATCCATTTCTGTTTTCCCTGTTTAGAAATTGTTGGCAGTTTGGCTTTCATCTTGAGGCTAACTTTCCATCATCAAACAAATATGTAATTGTACTTTGTTAAATGCTGTGGACTTCTTCGGTGACCTTCATTTTTCCTTGGATCCTAGTACTGGATATTTTATTGGAAATGTTGGCAGTTTTACCTAAAGATATATTATGGCCTTAAGGACCTAATCAGTCCAGGAACATGTGACCACTGATCAGCCAACAGTGAGGACAGAGTCATGTCAATGACATAATCAGAAAATTTAAGGTAAATTGATTTCTCATCCTTGATCTGAGCCCTGGCACCAGCCCCACTGCTTTCATTTTATAGAGAGAGGCTGTTTCACTGACCTTGATTTTTCTTCAGGATCTTATAAAATGTTTGTAGATGGACTCATCAAAATCTGTAAAGATTTTGATAAGAAGGCACAAACATTCCACTCCCATGTTATTATCATTACATTTGTTATAGAAGTCATTGAAATTGTGGATGGAAACAAACATGGCAACCATTTGTGAATATAATTTTTAATAGGAAGCCAAGTTCCCGGGTTTAGTCTTGAGAAAATACTGCAAAAAGCTAACCCTAATAAATAAATCCTAATAAAGCTAATTCTTTATTATCTAGATGATATTTCTACAAATCATCTCTGCTTCTGTTTCTAGACCTCAGGGATATGCCAGACACAGCTCCAAATCCCCATACCTACAACAGAGGGCCAAAGCACAGGAAAACAGCAGGCTAACTAATATTGACCTGAGTGAAACAACGTGTCATCTCAATTGCTTTCTCCCATCTGCTGAGTTTTAAGTGATGATATATAATACAGCAACCAAAATCAGAAGGGTCATTTTGAGCAAAGAGCACTCCTGCAGGAATAGGAACCAAATCATTATAGCTATAATAACAGCAAAGTAAGGTTTCTTGTATTTATGTCCCAGGGCAGGGTTTTCTTCATTTCTCTGGAAAATAGGATCAATAGGGAACCATTAGAATTTTACTCCAAGTCCAGTTAGAGCCTACCTCATATTCTTGAGTCATTTGAATAGATGATGACAGCTGAGAGAATATAAAAATGTGCTAATCTAAATTGAAGGCACTCTGGAAAACTGGATTTGTGTGAAATGCAGAAACGTTACAAAAATTATCTCACATACACATATTTCTTGGAAACTTTGTGTGAAGGGATGCTAATAACATCTTCATAACATCAGAATTCAGAATTCCATCCTGATTTACAACCTTGAGTACCAAAAATGTTCAGTCTTCCCCTGTGGCCTGATGCAAGATGCAGAAAATGCAAACATGGTCATGTTCAACTGTTATGGTTCAATGATATCTTACATGTACCTCATTCATCAAGCATGGCTTTCTACCTTAGCAGAAAAGTAGCAGAATTTGGATAGCTAGCTAGTGTGGGTAAATTAATTTTGTTGAGGATGTGGAGTTACAAAGACTCTTCTCCTATTCTTTAGTCCTGTAACCCCTAAGTCTATACCTCATTCTCATGTTTATCACCAGCCTAACAGAGAGAAGAAGCATAAACTTACTGCCTTCATTCTACATGGTCTGATATACAGCTAAAATTAGAGATAGAAAGAATGAAATGTGTTGATACTAGTACACAGGGTTTGAAAAGGAATACTTTGGTTTGAGGGTTGGGAAAGATATTCTGTAGTCTCATAATATAATGTAAAGTATTCTCCTTACATATAAGGCAAGTATCTTCATAGATCAGTGTTACTTAGCATTCCTGGGAAAACAAATTTAGGACTACAGAACAACAAAAACAAAAATCCCAAAGTAAAAAGATTGTTTTTGTAAACTAATACACCTGCTCTATACTTCTACCTACCTCTCAAGGTCAATGGTTGCTTTATTTAATCTCAAATGGTAATTGGAGATTCTTAAAATTTTTAAAAGATCATAAAGTGGTGAACCAATGAAAACTTAAAATTTTTACTGTAAGGAGCCAGATCAAGACAAGTGAGTATATTTAAAGGACGTGAAAGCATTAAGGAATCAATATACAGTTGCAAGAGCTTCTCAGTGAGTCTGTCATCCAAAGAGTGAGACACCTTCTACAGCCATTATATCAATATGTGGCAGACAATACCTTGAGATTTATGTACAGGCTGTTCTCACTTGAATATGTAGCCTGTTCTTTGAAGTCATGGTTTAAAGAGAACATTTTAGGTGTACTATTGACTGCAAATTTTGTTATATTTTTCTTTTCAAACTTTTAGGGGTCATTGGTAAATACATGGGTTAAGATGAAAAGAATTTATGATTATTAGCTGAGTGTAGGAGATACATATATGCTTTGATTTTTAATTAACTCAGTTTTTGACAGTGAATTATATATAGCTCTTCTGTGGAACACCAAGCATGAAACATGGCTTAAAATAAAGATGAAATGTGCTGTGAGCCAATGAATTTCGGAAACACTGCATTTCGGTTGTAAGGAATATTAAAGGGATTTGGACTTGGAGATAGTGGAATTAGAGTTATGGGTCTCTTTGGGTTGAGAGATGTATAGGTGGGGAGCAGAGATAATTTTGTTACAGGATACCTTGAAGTGAAAAGTTAAAGGATTAACATATGTCCCAGAGTACTAGATAGAGAGGTTGCTTAAGGATCACGATGAGTCCTGTTAAATTGATTTAACTGTGTAAGAATTTAATGTCTGATTTAAAAAAAACAAAGATCATGAAAGTAGAGTATGGATTACTTATGAATAATATGAAAAAAACTGGCTAAATATTAAAAAACAGCAAACCAATGCAACAAATGGACATCAACACACTCCCAAATGATTTAGACACAGATTCCTTAACATCACCCCTTAAAAAAAGGGGGAAAAAAGGATGAACTGCAGCATCATTTTATTTTTAATTTTTAACATAGACTTTTTTGAACAGTTTTATTTTATTTTTTTTAATGTCTTTATTGGAGTATAACTGCTCTCAATGGTGTGTTAGTTTCTGCTTTATAACAAAGTGAATCAGCCATACATATACATATATCCCCATATCTCCTCCCTCTTGCGTCTTCCTCCCACTTTCCCTATTCCATCCCTCTGGGTGGTCACAAAGCACCAAGATCGCCCTGTGCTATGTGGCTGCTTCCCACTAGCTATCGATTTTATATTTGGTAGTGTATATATGTCCATGCCACTCTCTCACTCCGTCCCAGCTTACCCTTTCCCCTTGAGGAGAAGGGTAATGTCCTCAAGTCCATTCTCCACATCTGCGCCTCTTTGTTCCTGTCCTGCCGCAAGGTTCTTCAGAACATATTTTTTTTAGATCCCATATATATGTGTTAGCATATGGCATTTGTTTTTCTCTTTCTGACTTACTTCACTCTGTATGACAGACTCTAGGTCCATCCACCTCACTACAAATAACTCAGTTTCATTTCTTTTTATGGCTGAGTAATATTCCATTGTATATATGTGCAACATCTTCTTTATCCATTCATCTGTCGATGGACACTTAGGTTGTTTCCATGTCCTGGCTATTGTAAATAGTGCTGTAATGAACATTGGGGTGCATGTGTCTTTTTGAATTATGGCTTTCTCAGGGTATATGCCCAGTAGTGGGATTGCAGGGTTGGATGGTAGTTCTATTTTTAGTTTTTTAAGGAACCTCCATATTGTTCTCCCTAATGGCTGTATCAATTTACAGTCCCACCAACAGGGCAAGAGGGTTCCCTTTTTTCCACACCTCTCCAGCATTTCTTGTTTGTAGACTTTTTCATGATGGCCATTCTGACTGGTGCGAGGTGATACCTCATTGCAGTTTTGACTTGCATGTCTCTAATGATTAGTGATCTTGAGCATGCTTTCATGTATTTGTTGGCAATCTGTATATCTTCTTTGGAGAAATGTATGTTTAGGTCTTCAGACCATTTTTGGATTGGGTTGTTTGTTTTTTTGATATTGAGCTGCATGAGCTGCTTGTAGATTTTGGAGATTAATCCTTTGTCAGTTGCTTGTTTGCAAATATTTTCTCCCATTCTGAAGGTTGTCTTTTCATCTTGTTTATGGTTTCCTTTGCAGTGCAAAAGCTTTTAAGTTTCATTAGGTCCCATTGTTTATTTCTGTTTATATTTCCATTTCTCTAGGAGGTGGGTCAAAAAGGACCTTGCTGTGATTTATGTCATAGAGTGTCCTGGCTAGGTTTTCCTCTAAGAGTTTTATACTGTCTGGCCTTACATTTAGGTCTTTAATCCATTTTGAGTTTATTTTTGTATATGGTATTAGGGAGTGTTCTAATTTCATTCTTTTACATGCAGCTGTCCAGTTTTCCCAGCACCACTTATTGAAGAGCCTGTCTTTTCTCCATTGTACATTCTTGCCTCCTTTATCAAAAATAAGGTGACCATATGTGCGTGGGTTTATCTCTGGGCTGTCTATCCTGTTCCTTTGATCTATATTTCTGTTTTTGTGCCAGTACCATACTGTCTTGATTACTGTAGCTTTGTAGTATAGTCTGAAGTCAGGGAGACTGATTGCTCCAGCTCCACTTTCCTTTCTAAAGATTGCTTTGGCTATTCAGGGCCTTTTGTGTTTCCATACAAATTGTGAAAAATTTTTTCTAGTTGTGTGAAAAATGCCATTGGTAGTTTGATAGGGATAGCATTGAATCTGTAGACTGCTTTGGGTAGTATAGTCATTTTCACAATGTTGATTCTTCCAATCCAAGATCATGGTATATCTCTCCATCTGTTTGTAGCATCTTTAATTTCTTTCATCAGTTTCTTGTAGTTTTCTGCATACAGGTCTTTTGTCTCCTTAGGTAGGTTTATTCCTAGGTATTTTATTCTTTTTGTTGCAGTGGTACATGGGAGTGTTTCCTTAATTTCTCTTTCAGAATTTTCATCATTAGTGTATAGGAATGCAAGAGATTTCTGTGCATTAATTTTGTATCCTGCTACTTTACCAAATTCATTGATTAGCTCCAGTAGTTTTCTGGTAGCATCTTTAGGATTCTCTATGTATAGTATCATGTCATCTGCAAACAGTGACAACTTTATTTCTTCTTTTCCAATTTAGATTCCTTTCATTTTTTTTTCTTCTCTGATGGCTGTGGCTAAATTTTCCAAAACTATGTTGAATAATAGTGGTGAGAGTGGGCCACCTCTTCTTGTTCCTGATCTTAGAGGAAATGCTCTCTTTTTTTCACCATTGGGAACGATGTTGGCTGCGAGTTTGTCATATATGGCCTTTATGACGTTTTCCATCATAATTAGACTGTGGTTATAGTTACTTTTTGGAGGAAAACCACAGAGGTATGTGCCATTTCATAACATTATATCAAAGGTATGTACCATCAACATCACTTTTGATGTTGATCTTGATCACCTGGGTAAGGTAGTATTTTTCAGATTTCTCCACTGTAAAGTTTCTCTTTTTACATTTTTTCTAGACTGAAGTGTTTGGAAGAGTGTCAGTATGTACAGTACATGCTTAAGGAGTGGAGAATTACCTCCCTCTCCTTTAGGGTAGAGTATCTACATAAATTATTTGCAATTATTCTTCATCGGAGATTTGTCTCTTCTCCATTTATTTATTTATTAAGTCATTTATATATATTACTATGGACTCAAGGATATTTATTTTCTCTTCAGGTGGTAATTCAATACTACTTTACTGATTTTGTTTTTCAAAGTACTCTAGTTTTAGCCATTGGGAACTCTTCCTGTTGGCTCCTGTGTCCCTTTGACATGCCCCCATCAAAATGGAATTTGTTTTTAGCACTTCCTTACTTTCTGTTACTATAAGGTGCTCCAGCTCATCTTGAATATTTCTTGCTCCAGCACAAGAATCAGCCATTTCTCCAAGAAGCCCTTTTTCCTTTTATTAGAGCATGGTATTTGAAACCAAGGTCTGGATTCTAGGTGTGCTTTTGTTTGCTTTTAGTCCATTAGAGAGAAAGGGATGTAAAGAAATCTAAAAGGACCAAATCAAAAGGGGTGCTAAATCTTTCTGGGTAGGAGGAGAAGTATACCACTTTGTACTGCAGGCAGTTGTCTATTCTTGGCATAGATGGGCAAAGTATTCTGCTAAGGCATTGAAAAATGAGCAGATTTTTTGACTGTGTATGAGTTGTCCTGCAGAATTGAACCTGTTAAACTAAATACAGGGCTAGTTTTCCTGCCTGTTGATTTTATTCTAAGAGATTTATGCTGAATGTTGGACAGTGTAGGAAACTAGGGACATCACTCCAGATCCTGCAGTCATTAAATGAACTATAAAGTTATTATGAATAAATTCATGCCCATAAATTTAATAGCTTTTTTAAAAAAAATACACCTTTATTTTATTTTGGGGCCGCACCATATGGCATGTGGCATCTTAGTTCCCCTACCAGGGATCGAACCTGTTCCCCCTGCAATGGAAGTGCGGAGTCTTAACCACTGGATCACCAGGGAAGTCCCTTTAATAGCTTTGATATCTTGTCTTGCAAAATGAAACTTAATGAAAGCTACAGAAGAAAAAATTAAAAAAAAAAGAACTTCCCTGTATTTGTTAAACAAAAATAAATTCGTAATTTAAAAACATCTCACAGAAAAAACTTCAAGCCCTAGTATCTTTGTGCTGAACAAAATATTTAGGAGAGGAAAAAGTGCTTTCAGATAAAAGAGAAAAAGTACATTTTTTCTCACTTTATAAGCTGTCATAATTCATCATAACACCACCTAAATAACACATAGTAAGAAAAGAAAATCAGCTCTCATGAGCATGAACTCAAAAATATTAAACAAAATGTTAGCAAATTGAATCTTGTCATTAAGTGGAGTTTATCCCAGTTAAGAGAATTTGGTTTAATATTCAAAAATTTATTATTAAGAAAAAAATAGATTTTTCTCAATAGATAAAGAAGAAAGCATTTAATAGAATTAAACAAGCACACATGATAAATGTTTTCAACATGGCTGGAAACTTTCTTAATATGATTGAGTTTCAACACAAAGGCATCAGATAACATGATTCTTCACAGTTATATAAATATTAAACATTGCCCCCTGAATTTGGAAAAAAGACAAGGGTATCTCCTTTTCTGACTGGCTTCTTTCATTTGGCAGAATGCTTTTGAGATTCATGCACATTGTTCTATGTGTCAATAATTCTTTTATTGGTGAATGCTAGTTCATTGTACGGACATGGCATAATTAGATTATATATTCACAAGTTGATGGACATTTGGATTGTTTCCAGTTTTTTACTTTTATAAATATAGCTGCTATACACATTTTCAAGTAGTCTTTGCATGGAAATGTGTCATTTCTCTTAGCTAAATATCTAGGAGTGGAATTGCTAGGCAGCATCGTGCTTATTTAACTTCACAGGACACTGACAAACTCTTCCAAAATGGCTGTACCATTTTTATTAGAGAACTTTTTTTCTTATCTGAAATAAGAATTTAATTCTATCCATTTCCTACTAAGTACTGCTTTAGCAGCATCCCACAAATTTTGGTAGGTTGTATTTTTATTTTCATTCAGTTGAAAATATTTCCTAATTTCCCTTGAGATTTTCTCTTTTTCTCATGGATTACTTTGAAGTATCTTGTTTAATATCCAATTCTTTGGAGATTTACATGTAATCTTTATGTTATTGATTTATATTTTAATTCCATTATGGTCAGTGAACATGCTTTGTATGATTTCAATTCCTTTAAATTGTTAAGGTTTGTTTTATGAACCAGGAGAGGTTGCCTTGGTTAATGTTGCATGCATACTTAAAAATAATGTGTATTTTGCTATTTGGGGGTGAAGTACTCTGTAAATATCAGTTAGAACCCATGGGTTGATGATATTGTTACTTCATTTAGTTCTTTTAGTTTTTACTTCCTGTTCTGAAGTTCTCTTCTTGTGTCCATATACATTTAGGCTGTTATGACTTCTTGATAGATTTAACCTTTTGCCATTTTGTAACGTTTAACTTCTGGTAATTTTCTTTGCTCTCTGAAGTCTATTTCAATATTAATGTATTCACCC